>NW_024609884.1:28536770-28921770 GCF_016920785.2 Ixodes scapularis | reverse complement strand
AACAGGACAGCTAATATTTTTCAACCTAGAAGGAACAAAATAAGCTCAGTGTTATCTTTGATCCTACAAAATGACTGCTGAATTACTCCGAGTCCAAGGCGTATTGACGTTATGTTTAATACAATGAAGTCGTGGTGCAATCAGGAAAATCTATAGGGCTATCTGAAAGGTGTTGCATAATTAATAAATTATAATCAATCGATCAATTCATTTTATTCAGCAAGTAATACATAGAAAGGCAATGCATAGCGCGTCATAGACCCATTCAATATTTGGCTAGCCCTGGTTTTATCTTAGGCTCCCAAAATAGATTTTAATGCAGGAATTACCTGACAGATATGCGTATATAGTATTGCCCCACGAATAATTACAAACACATCGTTTCCACAGATAATATTTTAAGCGTTTTCTTTAAACGTTTTGCTTTCTTTAATGCAAGGGCTTTGTGGTCCATATTTTAGTTCTAGTACACGGTATTATTAATGTTGACACTATGATATTTGAGATTGTGGAATGTTGAATGAATGTTGCATTCGTTTAAGAAAACACTTCAAATAATGACCCTACCAGTTGGTGAAAATATACTTGATGGTATAATTATTCATTAGTTATTAAGATATTGTGCATCCTAACTAAGGTTATAAAGTCATTTCTAACTTAAATTGCATTATTATCCGTCATTTTTCTAATTATAGGATCCGCATAAACAATAAGCTTATATTGGGTAATATTCTCAGTGCTCGCTTTTGTAGTATTACTGTATTGTTGCAAGTTGCTCTGATAAAGTGGATCCCAAATATTCTGCACAGCATTAAAGTTGGCCACGAAGAATGCTGAAGTATATCAATTCGCGTTTTCGTATTAGAGTGATGTCCAGTGGACCAACATGTAAATTGAATACCCCAGGTTTTTACACAATGCTTTTATGAATATACAGGGTGTTCTTTTTTAACCCGCTTAATATATTTGTTAAAAAAAAAAAACATGAAAGCTACAATTATGCGGTTTGTGCAGATGAGTTATACGACCAGGGGGCATGGTATAGGGGGCTAATCGTAACGATCTGTAGGCTCCTGAAGTAAAATTTGTCTGATGACTTTTTTTAATTATTGAAACTACACACACGATTATTTTTAGATTTGTATTGAGCGTCATTTAAAACAACTAAATTAGCAATTTTTAGAAAGACTTTGAGCACGTGTGAACCGCACTAGGGCGCTAAAGTTATCCCTCTTGCAGCAGGAGCAAGGCTGCTGGTGCGATAACGCGCCCGCGCGATTTGTTTGTCTCTTATCATAGCCCCAGCCTTGTACCCGCTCCACGAGTGGTAACTTTAGCGCACCAAACTCTTTCTAAAAATTACTTATTTAGTAGTTTTCGATGACGCTCACAAAGTCTCTAGTTAGAGCCCTAGGTCTATTTTCAGCACTAACTAAATGTTAATTAACAAATTTTGCCTAATTAACCAACTGATCGTTACCATTAGCCTCCTACACTATGCCCCCAGGCCGTAAAACTCACCTGCACAAACCGCAGAAACGTAGCTTTTACGACGTTTTTTAAGCAAATCTGTTTAGCTTAAAAAAAAAATTGTATCGACATTAATTGTAGGACTCGGGTATCACTTCAAGATATTTCATTTTTTTTCTCCTTTTGAATGGGCTTATTTCCCATTTTAATATTTCCCACCTCGGTTGAACTTGATATGACATTAAATGGGGACGAGAACAAAATGTAAATTCAATTGATCAATCAATCATAATTTATTGCGTGCCCCCAAAGAGCTGTTAAGCCTAAATAGGGGTACACTCACTCAAGTTCAATAAAAAAAATTTTTTGTTGTTACATTTTAATTAGCACACATGATTAAGACATTATGTTTAACTTTGAAAAAGGCGCAGAGAAGTCAAGGTATGTATTGTCGGACTTATTATACGTGTGCTGAATCCTATACAAAGGAGCGTCACGATGTACACTAAAATGATAAATAAAGTGCCCTGAACCAGGTTAGACGTTGGGGAACATTGAATGAAATCGAACTAAGTAAAAAAGGAAAGTCAACTGCAGCACTAATCAATGTGTAAAGAAACAGCAGTCACGAACTAAACGCCTACGGAAATTGTTTCTGTAAGTCTGAAAACTCTTATCAAGAACCCACCTCTTTATCTGTTTTATATCTTAATTGATACACGTATTTTTGCAGCTTAAGCCAATCGCATTTGTTATGTTCTTTGAACATTTTGAAAGTACATACATTTACGAGTTGTTTAAATTTGGTCCTTTGGTAGGATTACAAAACAAATTTACACAATATTCACATGCTACAAAAATATGCTTCCATATAAGTTATAATATGTCCTGTGCCCATATAGTAACGAAGGGCTGTTTTAAAATTTTAATATACTCATCGTTTCTTAGTTAAGCAGTTGTAAACAGCATAAAATAGAAACTTGAGAGAAACAGATAAATTGACCATCGATATTTGCAGAGTTTACACACAAAATCGAATTTTATTGAACTCGGCGAGCCGAATATTGTGAAAGTTTTACCCGTATACTCTAAAAAAAAAAAAAAATCTGCGTCAGACCGAACAACGGAAGGATCCTAGCGAATGATGACGCTTAGGGCATGATTAGACCGAAAAATGCGACCTGCGCCGGGACAGTGAGCATACAATTTCACTAGCTCATTCACAGAATCCTATTTTTCGTCGTGATTGGCTCTCTTCGTGTTCTGGTAGTTGGGTGAAGTTGAATTTGTGTTCTGGTAGAAAAGTAAACTCGCAGACTGTTCTCAGGGTGTAGAGGCAGGCAAATTTTAGAGAAGTGTACGCTCCTCACGATCCTCAATAGTTTAATTTCTTTAATTGTTATTAGCAACAAAAATCCAAACGAGAATAAAAAAAAAAAATCTTTCTTTTTCAGACTATTGTTTGATGCTAAAATGTATTCCGCACACTGACTTTCCACTTCCAAGTGTCATTTTCTTTCTTATTTGGTTCATATTTGGAAGCGTTATTTTTCAGCGCGATATTTCTTTGTGGACGTTATAACAGTTGTTAACGAATAGTTTTGTTCGGTTTTTCTTAAAGAGCTCGTGAAACAATTTTGAAATCGAATTTCATCCACCGCACATCGTAAAAGGTGGGAAAATAAACCCGAAAGGGAAAAACAAAAATAGAGAGGCAAAAAAAAAATTGCTATAGAACTTTTAAAAGAAAAGCGAACTCTTTTATACCTTCTTTAATTCGAAAGCTCTCTGCCTTTTCACGGCGATGCATCCGCGGTGCCAATGTACGTCAGTCAAAACCACGTCGCCTATTGGATCAGAGCCTACCTCACTAGCACCGCGATCATAAACAATAAATAGCCGGCGAATGTTTCTTCAAAGTTTTCTTAAAGAATATTCTTATCCCCATTTTGTAGAATAATTAGCGACGTGACGGAGATCGCCGAATTTTATAACGCTCGGAGCTATGCGCCATCTCTCGTGTAGTAAACGAAGCAAGAGAAAGATTAAACTGGGCATGCGCTATTTCGCGGTTCCTACTATCTCCTGAAAAGCGTGGCGTCGGTGGTGATAGTTGACGTGTTCGGCGTGGTGGAAGCTCATCGTTCCGCGTAGAGCGCTTTCCTTGGCTGAATTCTCGTCGCGTGTCGCTATTATCAGCACGTCCAGAAGGGATGATCTCTCTGCTCGTGGAGCGATGTTGTGGTGGCACTCTCAAGACAGAGGAAACGCTCGTGCTTTTGCTGTTCATTTACGTTGTCTTGTACTTCGATGACAGTGGTGCTTTCTTACCATTTGTGTCCTTGGACATTGCTCGGATTTTTTATTGTGCGCCTTCCATACGTGTGCTAAAGTTCAAGGTATTACTGGTGCGCACTGTATTTAAAGGCGTGTCTGAAGGATGCGAATTTCGACGCGTAGTCATCACCCGAGAAAAGTGATTAGTGTTAGCATTTCTGAACGCTCGCAACGTCTATGTGATCACAAAAATCATATTTCTACGTTGCTACATCTCTGGTAATATTACATCGTCTTTTGCAATAGTAGAGAAGGCGTGTGGCGAGATTCGTACTGTCGTTAAAGTCGTGATCGTCCAAGACGGCTTACTGCATATTTTTCTTTTCTTTTTTTCATCCACTCTGCCCTGCGAGCCTATCCTGACTAAATAAAAGTTAATAAAGCCTGAGCCCATAAAAAAACTCTGTGCATTTTCTGCTACACCATTCAGTGGCAGCGCGTCCCCCTTTTTTTAGAGAGAGATAAAACTTTATTAGGCCCGAAGAATATGAGCAGGGTGCTCAGTCCAGGCCCCCTCTGGTGGCATACTCCAGAGAGGACTGGATGTACGGAGCCAGGTAAACTTGATCTGAGAATGTGGTGGCCGTAGTCAGCCACTCGGGGTTTGGGAGGAGGGACAGGGAGGGGGGGTTAGGGAGGGGTGGGAGAGAGGGGATGGGTATTTGATGATGGGATGGGTATTTGGGCGGTCGCCGCATGTGGATGCATGGGTGAGGATCCTCAGGGTGTAGACCTCGTAGAAGGTGGATGCGGGCTGGGATGGGGAGGGTGTTAATTTGGGCGTTGCGGATTATAGTGCCTTGGTGGTGTGTGAGGTGAGGGTGAAGTGGGGGAAGACTCGACGGGCGTGTCTATATGATTCGAGGGAAGGTAAGGCCACGGGAACGTCTGGCCAGATTTGGGGATGTCGGGTGCCCGGTGGAGCGTTTCGCGGGCGAGCAGGTGTGCTTTCTGGTTGCCCGGCATGCCCCCATGATCTGGGATCCAGAAGATCTCAACGGGTGATAGTAGGTAGCGTTGTATTTATTGTGCGATGGCAAGTGGAAGTGAGTTGTGCATGAGTCGTCGGCAGGCGGCCATAGAGTCGGCGAAGATGATGGGGAGAGGAGGTAAAAGAGCCTGCGGAGGTATATGTGATAGCCGCTGCAATGGCGTGTAGTTCCGCCAAGCATGGGTCCATGGGAGGAAGAACGGCGGTTTGTATTCTACTGAAATGATGATTTGTGACCGCTATGGCCGTGCCTGTATCAGCCGTACTATAGCATCTCTATAGAGGAATGTGCGATGAGGAGTGCAGGCGGTGTAACGTGTGAAAAAGGCAATACGTTGAGCGCGTCGTGCTAAATTTCGCATTGGTTGCATGTGTCGAGGGAGTGCTGCTCTGATAAGATGTGAACGGGTGGTGGTGGGGAGAGCTGCTTCTTTTGAAGGAGGTGAGGGTGGGGCGTTATGGCCCAGTTGAGTGAGTATGTGTCTACTCTGGGGGATGAGAAGGAGGCGGATTTCCTGACGGCGTTTCTAGATAGCAACGAGCTCATCTACGGTATTGTGATAGCTCATATTGAGAAGGCGGTGAGTGCTAGTTGTGATGGGTAGGCCCATGGCGAGCTTGGTGCCTTTACGAATGGGAGCATCCAGTTTCATTTTTTTGTCTTTGCGTGAGTTTGGTGTACGGGAGGTGGTAGCGGAGGCGGGATATCAGTAAGGTATCGCAGAACCTCATCATGCTTTTCTCTTTGAGTTGGCGAGAGGAAGTGGAGGCGCGGCGGAGCATCTTGAGAATCTGTTTGCCTTGTTTGAGGAGGTGATTAACCGTGGTTGAGCCACCGCCATCACGCTGGATGTGGAGTCCTAAAAGGCGGATGCTGTTAGGCTGTAAGGGGGGGGGGGGGGGGGGGCGGGTACCGTTTTGTTCAAGGTAAATCTGTGGCGGTTCCCAGCGCGGACTGTGAACTAGATGGAGTTCTGATTTAGTAAGAGCACATTGTAGGCCTATTTAGTTGGCGGCTTGTCGGATGCTGTTGAGAGCGTGCTGCAATGCATCCTGTATGTGTCCTATTGAGCCTTGATATATCCGGAGGGTGATATCGTCGGCGTATTTAGCGTACTATATGTCTGGTATGGGAGCTAGCGCTCGATTTATATGGCATATGGCGGGATTAAAAAGAGTAGGCGAGAGTACTGAGCTTTGTGAAATGCCGCTTTGGGAATGGTCGAAGGTAGGGGATGTGATTCCACCTAAACTGAGGGAGTATGGGCGTCCGTAAGGGAAGCATCGGACATAATTGTAGAGCCTGGTGCCGCAATTGGTTGCCTGGAGCTCTTCTAGCACACTGTCGTGATGGACGTTATTGAAAGCCTTGTGGAGGTTGATTGCAATAATTGTTTTTAATTGAGCTGTGGTGGGAGTGGAGAATGCTGCCCCCTGGAGTTGGAGGAGCGCGTCCTAAGTCGAGATGTGTTGTCGTTCGCCAATGAGGGGTGCGGAAGGTGCTGTGTATTGTCTAAGTGAGTGTGGAGTCGGCGAAGGATGACTCGCTCCATAGGTTCTACCGCACATGAGATGAGTGACATGGGACGAAGGTTTTCAATGTCTTGTGGTTTGCCCGGTTTGGGGATGAAGGTGATCATGGCCGTATTCCACTCGTTTGTGAGTAAGCCAGAGCACCAGGACTCATTCATGAGTGTGAGTATGTGCTAGTAATCCTGATCTATGAGGTTGAGCAGCCGCTGCGGTGTAATTCTGTCGGGTCCCAGAGCCGTGTTGACTCGGGTTACCGCTAGTGCCTGTTTGAGTTCGGCGAGTGTCATCTCCTCCGACAAGGCGTGGTCGTCATGTTTGCGCCCGGAGTAGTCGTTGTACGTGGGCTACATGGGAGTGATGATGCACCTTTTATGGAGAGCCTGAACAAGCTGATCGGGTGTTTTATAATAATCGAGGAGTTTGTGTAGGGAGCTGCGCACGGCCGTCTTGGAGTGAAATGGGTTAACTAGACTGCGGACAAGACGCCACACTCTCAAGAAAAAAGGGTGTCAAAAGGTGCATTCTTACACCCTTTGTCCAAAATAATACACCCCAGAATTTCAATTCGACGTACAGTGCCCTACAGTCGAACAGAGGGTCCGAAATTTTACGAGGGGCTTGATAACCGTGTGGTACATTTTAAATAGCTAAAGTACGTATCAAAGAACACATAAAGAAAACACCGAGTTTTTACAGTAGGGCCAAGAAAACCCGGATTATTTTTTTCGTGTTCAGTAAAACGTACATTAGCTATTTTAATAAGTTGTACCACTCGGCTATCAAGCCCCTTGTAAAATTTCGGGCCGTCTGTTCGACTGTAAGGCGCTGTATGTCGAATTGAAGTTTGGGGGTGTATTATATGGGACAAAGGCTGTAAGAATACACCTTTTGACACCCTTTTTTCTTGAGACTGCACGCGGAGGCAAGATGCAAAGTATTGCTAAGTTTTTACAAAGGTGCTGTACCAGTGCTCTTGCGTAAGAGAGTCCGAGCAGGTGGCTATTTCGTCACTGAGGAGGGAGATGCGTTTGCGCAGGCGGCTGTTGCACTTGTTGCTCTTCCACCTGCGAATGAGGCTATGACGAGCTTCCCACAGATGGAGAAGGTGGGCGTCCGCCACCGGTGCATCGTCTGGTTGTAATTCCTGAGAGTGGAGCTGAGTGCGATGATGAATCTGTCGCATCCACATACCCCATGTGGATGCGACAGATTTATCATCGGCAAAAGGGGAGGAATCATGTGGGTCGCTTTCGTCACGAAAGTTTGTCCAGTTAGCCAGCAAGTGCGGGGCTTGGATCGTTTGTAGTTGGCTGCGTGGAGGGTGATCTTGATGAGGGTGTGATCGCTAGTGAGCGTGTCGTGCATGTCGGCCCACGTGGCCTTCATCGGACCTTTTAGAAGGGTGAGGTCTGTTCGTCGTCGTCGTCGATGGCTCGCCTGACACGACTCGCCTCGTTCTGTCCCGAATTGGACCTGACGCCTGATTTTCGGCGGGTTTCTTCTAACCACCCCTCGAATCCTGTGTCCAAGCGCCCCGTGACTTCCCAGGCCAAGTCTGACCTTTATCGGACCACCCATCTGAATTATACAAGTACTTTTTGCGCTCCCACTCGGAAACCATGCCGGTAAGCCTAACGCCGCTTCGGGCTGCGGGACGGCTTTGCCATCAAGCTGCCACCAACATCGACCTACGCCGCGGCTCGGCCGCGTACATTACTGCCTCCAAGCATGCGTCGCCTTTACGTTACGGACGCCGACGGGTGGACTGCAGTAGCCCAGCGTTCACCGAAAAACAGTAAACCTGCGGAATTCCTTCTTCTGCGCCCTTCCCATGGTCTCAATCGTGCCACGCAATGGCCCCACATCCTTCATTCTGCTCTGAGCAGCATGGCTCTCCTCATGGATAGTGAGACCCGTTCCCTTATTGTTACCATTCAAGCTCCGAAAAAAATTAAAGACTTTTACAATTTTCTGTAACGCCGAATTAGAGCGCAGCTCTTGAGGAGGAGGGGGGGGGGGGGATGGTACGGAGGGGAGGGTATGTCCAGCTTCCTTCCCCACTAAATTTAGCGGAGAAAAGTTTCCGCTAAATATAGTGGAAAATTTTTACCCTCGTGATGTCACACGTGACGTCACTTGGGCAAATCTAGCGAGAACTTTTTACGATAAATCTAGGGGAAAAATTTCCCCGCTAAACTTAGCGGGAACATTGGCAATGCTAGATGCGTGTAACGTCACGAGGGTAACTCTCGTGACCTTCTTGACAGTAACCCTCAAAACCCTCGCGAGGGTACCCCTTGTGGCCCTCGTGAGGGTAACCCTCGTGAGGGCAACCCTCGTGAGGGTAACTCCGTGAACCTCGTGAGGGTAAACCCTCGTGACGGTAACCCTCGTGAGGGTAACTCTCATAACCCTCGTGACCCTTGTGAGGGTAACCCTCGTGACCCTCGTGAGAATAACCCTCGTGACCCTCGTGAGGGTAACCCTTTTGAGGGTAACTAACCCTCGCAACCCTCGCCAGGGTAACCCTTGTAACCCTCGAGAGAGTAACCCTCGTAACCCTCACGAGGGATCGTGACGTCATTCTGGGAAACTTCCCATAATGCAACGCGCGTTACGCCGACGCCAACAGCGACGCCGCTCAAGCTGGAAACGAGCGCCTAAGAGCTGCGCTCTAAAATCTCGTCACTCTCAGTATAACAGACTCTCACACCGTCCCCAAGTTCCTCGCCGTCAACTCTCCCACCATTTCGGATAAACATCACCCCATCCAGATATACGAACTGCCACCGAACGACTCCTGCAAAGGCGTCATACACCAAGTAAAGCCCCATACTCCCCTGCAGGAGCTCCTCAAACACCTTGAGACCGAAACCTGCAACGTCCTGTCTGCCCACATGATGGGCAAAACCAGCACAGCCCTAATCACCTTTCGCAGCTGCTCGTAGAATTCCAGCTCCCACTTCAAGTAAGTACCATCCTTTAGAACTGGCAATTAATAGTTTCGAACCCAGACGCCCGCAGCGAGTGTGGGGGGGCGGGGAGGGACGGGGGGACGCGTGTTATTAACATACTCGGAGCCTTTGTTTACGCCGCTTCGCGGCGGTAGGCAAGGCGGCACATTACAAAAGAAAGCTAATCCGAGCTGTTTATGTAACTAAACCCATTCGCTAATATGAATGCCGCCATTCGCTAGACATTCGATGAAACGCCGAGGTCTTGTTTTCATTCGCTAAAACGTCTTTCGATCAAGTGAACGCCTCCCACTTATTTCGGCTCGGCAGAGCCGCGCTGCCACAGAAAGGCAAGTAGATCGCAAAAATCGGTCTAAAACGTGCCACGAATGTAATGTCGTATACAAGAAGCCAACAATCGAGCATTTGAAAGCTACAAGAAAGTGGTAGAGAAATATTTACTACGCAATGAACCCGGAGTGAAACGCGGATGTCAAGGGTCAGCAGACACCGAGAACATCTAAGACAAGAAAGGTTTTCCCTTGTTTTCTTGATCGAGATGGGTTCTCGAATGTTCACGACATCTTATCTGTTGAAGAAAGGGCCGCGGAGGCTTCTGGTGAAGACTTCCTTCACGATGTGTCGGTGCATTCGGACAGCCTGCCGCATCCAGTTCCCCAAAGCAACGCCGCCAACGCAGCCCCCCCCCCCCCCCCCCCCCCCCTCCTGCCTGCCAGTTCTTTCCGCGTGGTGGCGCGAGCGTAGATAAACATGGCGGCGCCCTGGAATTGGCGCGGACACTGGTCTATACTGGGAGAGTTCGGCGGATGGGAGGGGCTTACGGCCCGCTAGGTTTAGCGGATTCAGCGGGTTCCGCTGCCGCCATGATGTGCCTCCCGGCAAGTGGGTTCCCATTGACGTGCGATGCATACGCGTGTAGGTTTTGCCGTTCGCGCTTTTGTTGCCGTGAGGAGAAAGTCGGAAAACAACCATTTTGTGATTCGGTGCTTTATTCATGTAAAAATTAGCAAACAAACCGCCCATTTACGAACGGCACTCATTAATAAATGGGGAATAGCTCAAAAACGCCCGAAGTTGGACACAGCTCAGCGGCCTTGTGCGCATTTTTCAGTGGGCAAGTTTGATTGTCTGGATCGCTCCCCGACTGTTTACCACATCACAAGGTTTGTGCACCGTTGTGCGGAATACGGCGGACCGATCGTGATTTTCCGCCGTGCTGCCTCGCCTGCCGGTCTTTTAGGTTTTTTTTCTTGACATTGTTTGGTTTGCTGTGAAAAAGCAGCGTCGGCATCGCGTTGTGCCTGAGCTTTTTGGGATCAACAACCGCTTTCGAATTCACTATCTGAGAAGTGCACCTACAAAAAAAACTAAAAAAAGGCATGACAAGTAAGTATTTACTACGCGTATTTAAAAAAAAAAATAAAAATAAAGGTATCGCTAGCGAAACAAAAGCGCTTGCGAGACGGCGAAGCGGAGCTATGAGGCCGCTTCTAAAAACTCGAGCGTAGAGAAAGGTACGAGAGCGAGATGAATGCTTTGAACGTGCCGACAGAGGGCGTGCGCTCGTACAGTGCACGCGTCGTTCAGCGCGACGTGCACGCGCTTGCAACAAATACAGTATACACCAGGGGTCTCAAACGCGCGGCCCGCGGGCCGCGTGCGGCCTCCGACTCGCTGAGAAGCGGCCCACAGGCAACCGGCTGCGAGTCCCGGTTTTCATGTCTCGAGCGCTAGAAATGACGTCTGTCATAGTGATTTCATCTCGTCGATTCATTTTCGCTCGAGAAGCATAGCTCTGCTCTTTTAACCTGTGCCCATATTTTATACTTTTCTGTGTTGATTTGCCCTTTGTTTCGCTTCATTTCTTGCTTCCCAGCTTTTTGTAATGAGCAACCATTCCGGCTACTAGTCTGCAACCTGGAGCTATTCGTTGAAGGATGCATGTCGGCTGCACAAACTATTGCTTAGCAGGAGCAACTGCTAAAGATAAAGCTATGAGTTCGGGATTCTCGCCTTCAAGATAATATCACAACTAAAAGGCGGGTATTCGTTCAGAGTTTTATAATAGCAATTATGAGGAATCGAAAACTTTCAAATTAAATTACTGTGTTTTAAAGACACGGTGACAGATTACTTGCTCTCTCGTCCTATTAAAAATGCCAGCACGTTGGCGGGGCCAGTGCCATTTTAATTTCTGATATCACGCATCAGGGCAGAACCCAAAGTAGTCAAAAAAACTAATCTGATTAAAAGATGTTGTTTGCAAAACTGTGAGTTTACGAAAAGCATGGCACACGAGGTCTCTTCTCAATACAATCTTGAATCTTCCAACACCCCTTCCCCCCTGCCCGCAGTTTTACGTTGGCCCTCAGCCTTTCCGTTGTGGGCTATCTGGCCCCCACACTCAGCTGAGTTTGAGACCACTGGTATACGCAGTTCAAATTTGGCAAGCTAGGCCGCTCTCCAGTATCAGGTCTTGCGCGGCAGGAAACGGCTTCGTGATCAACGGACACTCTCACCTGACGCTGCCGCGTCAAGTCGCTGCACAGTTTTAGTCAAAATAAAACGCGTTTAATTTACAAAATAAATTAATTATAATATTACCTCGCACCATCGAGAACTCGAAGTCGGCTTCCACTTAGCACTCCTTGTTTTGGCCTCCCGGATCTTGTGCCTTGCATGGTTTTCTTTTCCTTGCGGGAACCGGTACATCCTGAAGCCTTTTTTCGCGCTGTTCGAGCACCCAACGACACTACAGCACCCCATTACGTTTTCTTCTAACGTCTCGCGCAGCGCAGAACGATCACTTTCACCGTCGTCTCTCGCTCCACACTAGTCAGACGGCTGCCGGCTCGAGACGACAAGGCACATCATGGCGGACGACGAGACTCGGAATGCGATGCGAACAGTTGCCAGACTGTTGGATCAGTGCTGCCAGACTGGCGACTGGATCAATAGACAGCCGAACTCTCCCAGTATAAAAGGCTCTGCAGCAGCCCTCCAAACCCGCCGTCCAGCCACCTACTTCCCACCCTTAAATCAACCACCACCCCTCATCCCCCCCTCCGCACCCGTCCCGTCGCACCTTGACTAAACAAAACTCACGCAACTATCGCCTAGCTCTCACCGAAACCCTTGCCCCACGCACACCCCCGTCCCCCCCGCACATCCCCGTCAGGCCCGCCTGTAACCTCCGCTCAGGAAACGGATACCATAGATGAATCTGGCACTCCTCCTTGCTGACAGCCTCACCTTGTAGATGACATTTCTATTGCCTCCGTTGTCTCACCCCTCCTCCAGACCGCCCGTGCCTTCACCCTCGATGATATCGACGCGCACATCGATCCAGGCTGCCATCACCGCAATGGAAACACGCTTCGAATCCAAGCTCGTAGCCATCGCTACAACCATTAACACCACCATTGCCTCACTCACCACCAAAATAGAAGAAACGCTCGAGGCAAAACCAGCACGCACACTCGACCAAGAGATCGACACACTACACTCCACCCTGGCCTCCCTGGCGGCAAAAGTCCAGTCCCTTTCCCTTCGGTTAATTAGGTGGGAGGAAGCAGACCTCACACGTGCTTGCAAACTTACAGGAAGTGCTCACCCAACACAATACAGCCTTCCGGCGACGCTGCCTGTAGGCCTATCTCATGAGTGATGCACTCAACATCTGGCAGTGGAACTGCGGGGGTCTCGTCCTCAAGCGCGGCCTCCTCACGCAGTACATCGCCCTCCAACCTGATAAACCAGATGTAATCCTAATACAAGAATCTGGCTCCCTCTTACCTATCCCCGGGTACAATGCTCACACCACACCAGACACCGAACGCACTCTCCTCACTCTAACAAGAAAAGACCTTGCAATCACCGCCATTCAACACACGCCATACAGCCACACAGTTAAACTCTCCCCCTCACATGACTTCGGGAAATATTCGGCCCATCGCGTCTATGTAACAAACACCTAAAGCCCCCAGTGCTGTGCCCGTTACCGAAAATAAGTAACGAAATAGCGTTACTCGTTAGCTTGGAAAAAAGCTAACGCGTTACAGAGATCCGTTACGACTTTGCAAGTGAAACGAAATACCGGTGTTATTACTTCCCATGATTAGCGGACGTTAATTTTACGTTAGTTTGGCGTTACTTTGTGTTTTGTTTTGTTTTTCCGTTCTTTTGCGGTTTTGGAATGGTAAGTTCCAGACGGGTACACTATAAAAAAAAAAAAAAAATGTGTGTCTACTTTCCCGCACTACACTCGGAGAGCCAATCAGCGCAACTTACGGAGGCAGCTCAGCGAATAACGATGCCGAAACATATGTTTAGACCAAAAAACGCAGTCTGAGTTGTGACAATAAAGGGGCGATGCAACAATTTTTTGTACTTTGCGCAAATACCGTTAAGAATGGATTCCTGTGACCTATAATACACGCGTTCGTTTTTCGCCCCACGCAACAGCATTCCCCGAAAAAAGTTAAAGAAAAACGAGCAGCGTTGACCCCCTCAACTCGCAGCCAGAACCAGCGGCCACGCGATCTGGAGCCAATTATATGCCGCCAATTTTGATCATAGCCACGCGCTGGAGTTGACAAGGCACAGGACACGCATATGAGTTCCAGATATTGTTATGGCTCGGCTACTGTCGTCGTCGCAGGGATTGGACATCAGCCACTACCCGAATGCTTCTCGAGCTAGTAATTATCACGAGCCCAAATCGAGTGCCCAAGCAATGCTTGGGTTCAATCTGTGAACCGCATTCAAATATCGTCATTGGGGTGTAATGCGATCCCCACGTTACGTCATCACACTTTGCAAAGGATAAATTGAATGAAAATGATCACTTTTGTCCTTGAAATTACACCGCAACAAAGACGTTTCTTGGCCAGTGGCGTTGCGTGCGAGTATCCTTGATTCCCACCTGTGCCAGTAGGTTTGTGTAAAGTGAAAAACATTCCAATTGAATATCGTTGCACCGCCCCTTTAAATGCAAGGTCGACGTTTTGCATTGCTTAATATTGCAACTCTGACCAAGTTTTTTTTGTCTAAACGTATGTTTCGACATCGTCATTCGCTGAGCTGCCTCCGTAAGTTGCGGTGATTGGCTCTCCGAGTGTTCTACGGGAAAGTAGACGCATGGGCATTTTTTAGAGTGTAGGCAGTTTTTCCAGAGAACGTAGTAGGGATGTTATCATATAGAACTTATCTACCATGGACAACCTGTGAAACATACTGTAAATAAATGTTGTTGTTATAAAAAAAAAACGAATAAAAGTGTCTTTCTGGTAACGTGTCCGCTTCACACGCCGCCGACCCAGGTTCCATTCCAGCGGAGGGCGGGCGAATTTTTTCAAGGATTTGGCAGCCTCGACGACGGACGCTCTACATCGCTAGCTACAACATCAACAACGGACGTCATTTCCACTGGTGCATGGGAAGGGGCCCATAACAGCTGTCGCTGTAAAAGTGAAGTTTCACGGGTTGCGATATTTATCTCCAGCTTAGTAAAACATATAAAATAGCGTAAAAAGACAAGGACAAGAAGTATACAGTCCTGTATACTTCTTGTCCCTGTCTTTTTTTAGCTATTTTATATTTCGACAAAAACCCCGAGACTGGGACAAAAAGGGGACGGACAAACACAAAGTCTCAATTGAGACTTTGTGTTTGTCCGTCCCCTTTTTGTCCCAGTCTCGGGGTTTTTGTCGAAATGTTTAACCACCACCAGCTCGTTTGCGCCCTTACCTTTTGTTCACTATTTTATATGTTTTACTAAGATGAACCAACTAGCCCAACAGCGTACCCTACTAATCTACGGTTTCATTTTGTGTCAATGGGGAACACAGCACCGACTGAATTGTCCACAAGGTTGCTTTCTTCAGGAACCCCGTTATCTTGTTTCCTTATCTTGCCGGCAAGGGACGTTTCTCAAGTCCTCGGGTCACGTGCACGTCCCCTGGAGCTTATGCCCACGCCTGTGTCCTCTTCTTTTTTTTTTTAATAAGCTTTGATAAGCACTTATTTTTTGGTCCGACCCCAAATATTGACACCGAAAAACGCCGAATCTAGGAGAAAAAAAAATTAAACCCGAATAAACAACCCCGAGATGGAATAAAAATAAATCCCGAAAACACGGAACTTATAAGGTTGTCGAGCACTACATGTCTCAGAGTGAAGTTAACGTCTGTGATATGCACACAGCAAAAGCAACAAACGTTGTTTCGCTGCCAGGCTGGAAGGGCGCTAATTAGCTCTCGCGGCGCACGCTGGTTTCCTCGATAAGGGCCACGCGCTGAGGTGAGCCCCACGGACGGCCCAGGGGTCGCGGCGGGATCAACCCAAGCGAGAGCGCGCGCATGCCAGTGAAATCGAGGCTCAAGGTCATCGCGAGGCCGCCTCGCTCTCCAAGGGTGGACGCAATGCAACACACACACTCCAAGGTCCCCAGTGTGCGCCATCAGCGAAGTTCGGTCAAGACAAACGGGTGTTTGATCCCCGCTCTTGCCCGACGGTTTCCGGAACGAGCCATCATCGGCCGCGTCGCAAGGGGGCCCCCGGACGAGACGACCCGCGAAGCCAGGGAGCGTCGGTAACATATCTGAGTCCACAGCGTCTTATCATTTCTGCGCAGCACACGAGATTCCGGCATTAGCTGATAATATTGCAGTAAGAAAGTAAGAAATGTGAACATAATAACAACAGTTCACCCAAACATCGTTAAAAAAAGTTGGGTGCGTTTGGTCAACGCCACCTGGAATAATCAAAGCCCTCAACGTCCTCTCCACCTGACGTAATCACACCCGAATTTGCGTCAGTTCAGCAGTTGGGCCCGGGCCCGACGCCGGGCGTGAGGCGCACGTCCAATCTGTGTCTGCCCTTGATTTCATTGGTGCGACGGAGAAATGCTAGTCCACGGGCATTGATTTTTCCAGGTTGTGCTGGCTCGGTATATGCAGTCGGTAGATTTTGACGTGGGGCCTTTACTTCAGTCGGAGGTTTCGAAACGCAACCCCCCTGGAATCTTTACCAATAATCAATGTTTTTTTACTACGGCACTTCGCGTTTTTCAGGGAAGAAGAGATTGAGGGAAGCGTCGGCTGCAGCATGCAGGTTGATGTTGATGGTTTAATAGCGCGAGAACGACTAAGGCCGTACATAAACGCCTGCATCCTGAGGCGTCCAGGTGATTTTTTCTTTCAACCAGCGCTTCTACGCCCCGCGTGATTAATTTATTATTATCATGATTATTATTATTATTATTATTATTTTTATTATTTGTTTATTCTTATTTATTCTTTTAAAATTAAATTAATCACAACATTCTCCAATCGAAGCTTTTATCTTAGGGAGTGCACACTCTAAAAAAAGCCCGTGCGTCTACTTTCCCGCGCAACACTCGGAGAGCCAATCACCGCAACTTACGGAGGCAGCTCAGCGAATGACGATGCCGAAACCTACGTTTAGACCGAAAAACGCAGTCTAAGTTGTGACATTAAGCAATGCAAAACGTCACGCTTGCATTGCTTAATGTCACAACTCAGACTGCGTTTTTTGGTCTAAACAGATGTTTCGGCATCGTCATTCGCTGAGGTGCCTCCGTAAATTGCGGTGATCGGCTCTCCGACTGTTGTGCGGGAAAATAGACGCACGGGCTTTTTTTAGAGTGCAGTGCTTCATCCAGTTTAAACATGTTCAATTATCCTTCAATATTGCGCAGAGAGTTGAAACGTTTGATTGCAACTATGTGGTGTACGTTTCGTAAAGCGTGCCCACCTTTTGTTTTAATGCTGTTTCTTAGTTGTGTCTTTTCTGTACTTGTTTGCGCCATACTAAAGACCCGTGTTTGGGAAACATAAAACTGAGATTAGTTATTACTAGTAATATTACTATAACGATTTTCACATCTTCTCTACTTAATTATATAGATATTCCGGAAGGATGCGTTAAAGCTTACGGCAACGGCTGTCGCATCTAACTTTAGACTGGCGTGTAAAGGTTAGGTCCGTTAGCAGCTGTCAGTCCTCGAGGTACTCAAAGGAGGTTCTGCAACAGAAGATGCCTACCCTCCCAGTCAAGAACTCTGAAACACAAAAAACTTTTCTTTCAAAGCAAGTTTTTAATTTTGCCAGACGGCTACCGAAATGACCGGCTCTTGACGCGTCAAAAAAAAAAAAAAGATATATATATATATGGCACCGCTTTGCTTGACAACATAATACAACCCCCCCCCCTCTTTTTTCCTTCCCCCTAAAAAAATATGCCGCGAACTTTTTTCGAACCGAAGGATCGATGATCGAATCAGGCGGTTGGAGAGGTTTGAAAGATTTCGAATTTCGACCTTTCTATATCGAGAAATTCGACGGAAGTCGCATTTTCGACCCTGTTAAACTAAGAAGTTCGACGCTTTTCGAAATTTTGAGCTTATTACGATGCAAAATTCGATGTTCGTCGAACTTATTAATCTAAAAAAATCGAAAATTGTCCACCTTTCGATTCCTGAAAAGTCAAAAGTTCGACGAACTTCGAACTTTTAGGGTAAAAGTTTGAAGTTCGTCGAACTTCGAAAGACCGGCGGGCGGCTTCATTTAGATTCAAGCCGTAAGGTACATTCGTATTTTTTTTTTTTCATTTTTACATGCGGTGCCGCATTCCTCGCGAAAGACGATACCGTTAATTTTTATCATCCAGCATGCTCGGTTTTAAAGAAATAGATTCCCGAAGGAGCGAGGAAGGACGACGGGGTTTTGACAATTATCGTTTGTGCCATATTTGGAGCGCGCTATACCCGGAGCTATTTATGGTAGAGATGTTAAACAATTTAAGAATGATCTATGTAATGATCTAAGTATCAAGTATCTATGTAATAATCTAAGTATCAAGGACCATAAACCTGAAATGCCTCTCCGTGTGGTCATTAATGAGAACGGAACTTGGCAGAAAGTAGTTTCAAAGTTTCTCCAGCCAAGGATGATGTGTGCATGCCTAGAAAATGTATTGTCTCTAAGAAATTCAAATGAACTGATCGACATATTGGAAAAGTTTCATGGGCAGCAATGTTCTGTTTTGTCCATGGATATTAAGGACCTTTATTACTCCCTAGAAAAGACTCGGTTGATGCAGAGAGTAAGAGAGGCATTGGAATTGAATCCCGTAAAGTTCCAAGCAGGTTCAGGTATATTCGGTAGAGAGTTCCCTAACGATCCTCGAGGTTTATCTGAAGTCGACGGTAATCGAATACGAAGGAAGGAAAATACGTTAAAAAAGACGGTGTTTGTATAGGTTCGTTGGTCGCACCGATTTTAGCGGAAGTTTACTTAAACTCCTTGGATCGAGTAGTGCATAATAGACTGTAGGAGAATTCCCCGGGTATGGCGTTAGTAAGAAGATATGTGGACGACATCATAGTATGCACGCACGGTAACGGATGATCTAGCAGGCGGTCTGGAACGTGAGATAAGATCAGCGGCTCCGGAATTGAAGCTTACCACGAAAAAACCGGAAAGAGAGGTCCTACAGTTCCTAGACTTACGTATTCATGTGAATCGAGGGATATGTTGGGAATACGGAAAAAAAAACTCTAAACCGGTGTTGCCCAAAATTAGCTGCCATTCGAAGACCGTAAAAGCTGGGGTTGTGAAGTCGTTGGTCAGAAACGCGCTAGACAGATCGTGTGTTCATTTCATCACATATTAGGTTAAAAGACAGTGCAAAAGGTTGATCAGTGTATGCGGTATAAAGACAGTTTTATCAAATGACAGAAATGGTGATCAAATGAAGGAGAGAAAAGGAACAATGTGAAAGGACTACATTTGTTGTGATGCCATATTTTCATGAAATTTCGCACAACTTGAAGGCATGCGCGAATGAGTTTGGAGTAGACACGGTCTTTAGCTCGGATTTTAAACTCAGTAGATTGACGCCATTTCACCATCGAGAAAAATTGGTAAATTGCGAGAATGGTGTTGTGTATGAGATACCACAGGAATGCGGATTTAAGTATGTAGGACAGACATCACGATGCATCAACGACAGATTAAATGAACACAAAAGAAACGTGAAGAACAATGCACCGAACTCAGAAATTGCAAAACATGTCCACGAACGTAACGACTGCACTGCGATTTGGTCGGAGACAGAAATCATTCACAAGGAGAGGAATGATGCAAAAAGACAAGTAAGGGAGACGGTGCAGATAAAATCTCTAAGTCATTGCATAAGTCCGGCTTCGTTACAGTTCAGTAAAAATTCCAAAAGTTTTTTTTTATATATATATATATATTTTTTTTTTCTTGGATGTGTGTACTGTACATCTGTGCCCCGTTTTAGATTCAGTGTGCGTCATCCCTTCATCGCTGGCATAAAGATTTTTGTTTTTTTGGAATGAAGTTGGCACTGATTCTTTCGTTAAATTTTGGGGGAGATTGTCGAGTTATCTTTGTGAATCGGCATGAAGGGCCGTTCATGGTACTACTTTGTGTATTGGAGGCTTTGGCATTTGGACTGTTTAGAGGTTGTCCCTTTACATAGGTTGTGGCTGATTGGAGGGTTTGGCGTTTGAACTGGTTAGAGGTTGCCCCTTTGGTGTTGGTGGTGGCTGATTGCGGAGGCGGACTAAATAAACCTAGTAGCTGAGTTTGAGACGTCGTCCTGTCCTTTTCTGTTCCTTCGACTTATTTGTTCACTTCTACCAGCTCGCCTGCACCCTTACTATAATATCAGCTGAGTTGAGTTTGAGACGTTGTCCTGAGCTGAGTTTTCAGCTGAGTTGAGTTTGAGACGTTGTTCTGTCTCCTTTATTCTGCCTTACACCTTTTCTTTCAAATTTCATTCCCAGTCTCAGGATTTTGCATCATGTACAAACTAAACTTACTATATGCCAGCGACACTCGGGCGGCGTTCGATGTGATTACTACCAGCGTGCAAGGGGGTAGGAGGCAGTTTTCCAGATCGCTTCAAGGTTTTTCTGAGCCTCAACCATCTGCCTGAGCCTGGCCGTTGCGAACTGGATGAGTAGCGTTAAACAGTGCGTTCGTGTGATCACTACTGCGTGATGCACGTTAATGACCCCCCCCCCCCCCCTCCCCCCGGGCTGGCGGTCAAAATTACTGATCTATGGACACACGTCACTCTGCACTGGCAGATATTCCAGCACATTCGGAAGTCTCGTCGTCTCATTTAATTGCCTGACCAACTTCGCGCAGTCTAAATATCACACCCGAGCTTTTCTAAACCTGATTTCGTGAAAACCAGTGAGGCGTGAAAACGTTATTTGAAACTGAAACTGTGGCAAAACATGAAAACTGGATTTCGAACTTTGCGCACTTGGACTTTAAAGACATTCGAAACCTTCGAAGTTTTTTTTTCTCGAATTTAGCCCTAAAAAGAATCGAAACCTTCGAACTTCATGTAAAAAGAAATTCGAAATGTTCGAATTTATCGAACTTTATGTCTATAAGAAATCGAAATGTTCGATTTTTCGAATTTCAGATCCAAAGGAATTGGAAACATTCGACAGTCTTGAATTTCAAGTTAGGAAAGTTCGAAATCTTCGATTTCTCGAACCTCAAGTAAAAAAATATTCGAAATAATCGACCCCGAACTTTTAGAAACCGTGAAAGCTTCACCCTTTTCGAATTCGAAACTCCACGATTTTTGAAAGTTGCGAATTTTTCGAATTCGAACCTCCGTACGCTCGAAAATATCGAAACATTTCGGAGTCGAACATCATTTCGGTTCGAAAATATCCAAACCTTTCGATTTCGAACCTAGGGTGGTTCGCGGCATCCCTAATTTCAAACACTGAAGCACAAAAGATTGTTCCAGCCTGGAGCAAGAGAATGGAAAGCGTTATTCTACAGGGGAACAACGCTGCAACGGGCGCACCTTGATATAGATCTGCGGCTGTGGCGTAGTATCTAGAGGGGTCTGTGTAGTCTGCGGAGTGGGGAAGCTGCGAAGTATTGCGCAACTTTCATGACGCTCGAAGCGACGAACACCTGAACAGAACGTGCCGTCAAGGTGAAATCAAGGAAATATTGTCGATTGGTTTCGTAACCGAAACGCTCCGTACGGCGGAGGGCAGGCGAAAAAGAAACAGCCAGGCAGTGCTATGTATGCGCCGTGGAACCTGAGCACACGGCGATAACTTGGGATGCCTCCAACTTCGCCGGAACTCGGCAGCTCGAAACCACCAGTTCTCAACCGAGACCGATGGGGAGGCGAAGCAGCAGCACCACAAGATTACACACCCGATTAAGATGGAGAGGCAAATGAAGCGCGCAACTCCATGCAGTCTTACCAAGAAGGCGTGTCATCTCGCACACATACACACTAACCATAGCGGCAGATCCATTCTTCTTTTAATATAGTTTTGCTATTTCCTTTTCTCGCGTTGGGAGTTTGGGAAGGGGGCACTCATTAACAGCTCTCTGCGAATTCACACGACGGATGTTGCAATCAAGCCCGTGCTCTCGCGTAGCTTGATCGCCGATCCAAGCCATATCAACGCGGAGTATTTACTTCTGAAATGTAACAAAATATAGCCACATCTAATTAAGGGTTTCTTGCTCATAGTTACAGTAGCTCATAGTTACTACGGTTTCTTGCTCGTGCCACTTTCAGGGCTCGTGCGTATTGCACGTGGTCACTTCGCTTTTCAGAGCGATAAATACACGAATGTTTTTGGATGCCGAGATTGCACGACTGGGCTGTGGATTTGTAAACGCTGCAGTATGATGTTACTTGAATAGACTGAGCTGGGAGGAGAGCCTCTCGCAGCTCATTTTGTTTCTTCTCTGCGTATGCTGACTCACTAAAATAGTAGACAGTTTGTTCCGTCATTGGTTTTACAATTGAAGCAATTTTCTTGTGCGTATATCTGCATATACTACACTTTCCAGCACGCCTCCAGTCCCGATCTTCGAGCAGAAGCCTCAGAGTTTACAGTCAACATTTCGAGAATTCTATAAACACACCGAAATTTGTGCTGGACCAAGACAGTAACAGTTCTAGCTGATACTGTACTACGGTATTTTTTATACTCGGAGATGTGAACGTGTTTCCGAGTTGTATTTTGCTACGATACCATGAAGACAGAAAGTTAGTGCTTCTTAAAACGTTTGTCCGATGTCAATATTTACCCTACGGTAAGTGCGGTTTCCGTGTATTCGCTGGCACGGCAGTTACAGTTCATGCGGCAGTCATAACGCCACTTAGGCTGGCGTTTAATGAATTTGCGCAGGTAAAGGCGCATACATACCTTCCTTTGATTCTCATACGGCGTGCAAAAGTAGTATGCATTCTCTCCGCGCCTCGATTGCGAGGCACAGTGAACAGCGAAATCAATTTCTATTCGAACGGCGGGAGTGTGCGCCCTGAAGAAGATCGTATCGTTTTTGGTGCTGCCCACGCGGACGGGGAGAGACATGAGTCTAAAGAAGCCAGTCTGCGCTTATAATTGCGAGACACAATATCTTGTTGGTTGCGGTGGGGCAGTATGTGGCCGTTGACGAGCTGTCCCGGTTCCTCCCATATTTGTTTGCTCACGTCGACCCTATGCCCCGCGCCAACGAAACCAGATTTGTGCTTTGTGTGTATGTTTATATACAGCCGCCAGTGCGGCTGTATATAAACATACACAATTTAGCCAGTGCGGTACAATTTACAACCGCTAGCCTTGTGTCTTGAGCGTGCACCACGCAGTAGTGACACGCGACCGCACGCCGTTATGCGATGCTCGTCCAGATCCAAACGGGCAGGGGTGCGAATTGAAAACCAAACTATAGCGATGTGCGTCTCGCCGGCATTTCGACAACAAGAACGCTTCAAACTCGCCTTCAAAAAGCACACAATAGCCCACCGTAAATATACCCAAAAGAATTCATTTTACGGATTACCGCGGCATCATCTTAAAATTTAAAAGTAAACTAAAAAGGCATAACAAAAAAAATTGAACTTTTCATTTTGCTTGGTGAGGAAATGGCTGACAGGAGCGGATGTGCAAGTGTAGCGCTTTCTTTGTCAATGAGCCCGTTTCACACTCAGTCAGAGCGCAGAGCGCTACGGTTCGATGGAGCCACTCCAGCAGTGCCAAAAGTGCACGGTCACGGCGGCGATCGTCGTCTTCGCGCGTTTGATATCGACCAAACTAATCGCGCATAGTGAATGCGATGCGTGGTCCTGCGCCATTGTTTGGGTGGGATTGGTTTGGCTAGGTATAGAAACGTACGAAGACGACGACGAGCGCCGTGACATTGCGCTTTTAGTGCTGCTTGATTGGTCTCACAGGATCGTAGGGTCGACTGCGCTGGAACTGAGTGTGAAGCGCGAAACACACGTACGATGAAACCGTCCGATCCGACGTGCGGACTGCCAGACTGACCTTGGGGGGAGAGGGTTTTCGTAGCATCGGAGAGCGTTGAAAACCCTCGCCTTCGACCGTCGTATTGCGCGGTCGGACGTCGGATCGGACGGTTTCGTCGTACATGTGTTTCGCGCTTAAAGAGAGTATATGCCGTCCTGGGAGCCCAAAAAGCACAGAAAGCCCAAAAGCACCGAAACATTTCAGTGCCGCCGGAACACTCGCTTATATATATTGACGCGGGCGCTCAATCCAGCTCGGAATTTATACTTCTTATGGTTACCTTGTCAAACGCAAACAGTATGTTGTACTGAATTGTAGTACTACCTCTGGTATGCCGGATGTATCTTCCGGAGTGCCACAGGGGGGACAGTGCTTGGACTGCTGCTTTTTTTTTTTTATTTGTGTAAATTATTTGCCGGCTTGTGTTGATCCAACTGTATAGGTCAGACTCTTCGCCGACGATTGCGTCATGTATACAACCATAGCTGGACCTGAGAGCCAGATAATTATTAACAAATCATTGAAAAACATAAGCCTTTGGTGTAAGAGATGGGTATGAAAATTAATTGCGACAAAACTGCTGTTATCACTATCACTGACAAGAAAAGCCCGCTTGACTTCTCATTAGGGTTGTGCGCATATAGGTTCGAATCAAATATCGCTGCGTCATTCATAGCCTTGACAGTGCAAGGGAATCCAAGGCGGCCGGTTTTTTCAACACTGCAGACTCTAGGGATGACTCTGCGCTATTCGTTTCGGACCGCTATTCGCACAACCCAACTTCTCATATATGTTAGATAATAATACTATTTCATTAAGTAAATGAAATGAAGTACCTGGGAGTTACCATTTCCAGTAACCTTAAGTGGGAGACACATGTCACAAACATATGCAGTAACGCATTTAAGAAATTAAGCCACTTGAGAAGAAAATAAAAATCTATCCCTCCAACAAAAGTGTCAGCGTAAAAGGCACTGGTCAGACCAGTGTTGGAATATGCCAGTATTATCTGGAGTCCGTTTCATGATTACCTTGCCCATAAGCTGGAAAGAGTTCAAAGGATCGCAGTGAGGTTCATCTATTCTAATTACTCATGGAGGGCTGGCGTTACCGCTATGCTTGCGAACGCAAAATTGAACTCCTTAGAAGATCGAAGAAAAATTGCTAGCCTCAAGTTTTTGTACGCACTGTACCAAAAACAAGTAAATATAACGCAAGAAAAATACCTCGAAGCCCCCTTTGTGCACTCAAAGAGAACTAACCATAACGAGAAAATCAGGCGGTATTCATCCAAAAATACCATTTAAATATTCCTTCTTACCCAGCGTTATTGATGAATGGAATAAGTTACCAGAAACAATCGTAAATTGTACATCAGCGTAGTCTTTTGCCGAGACTCTCATTGTTATGCATTAGCATAACATTTTCCCTGCACGTTTTCATTTCGTTTTTCGTTTTTAATGCCGTCTTTATCTTTTATTTGTTCGTTTTTAATGCCGTCTTTATCTTGTAATGTCTTTTACCACTGTATTGCTTCTTGTTTGTAAAAACGCCCATTTCTGTATGGGCCTTCAATGACCTACGGTATTGATAATTGATTTTTTTTTAATGCAACAAATGGCGGTTTTTTTTTCTTTACATGTTAACAGAGGCATGCAGGTGCGTGCGTCAAGTTGGTATATTGCGTACTTTTAGCCACCTATTTTTAGAAGGCTGTAACTTTTACCGTCGCACGTTTCCAGCGGATGCGTACCCGCCATAAATTATTAAAACGAAACACGTAATAGTGTTTATAGATATACTCTTAGCCGTTAACATAGTTGGGCTCGATAAGACATGAAAGAGAATCCGGAGACATATATATGTTCATTCAAGCAACGGGCGTAATTCACGCAAGAAGAGACATAGTTCGACAACCACTATGTTAGAAGGTCCTGTTGGGCGACTTCCAATTCTTTCGTCGTTCTCACGCCGTCTTTGTAAGGACGGCATTAGCTTTGGCGAAGAACCAAACTCCCTCGCTAAAAGGATGCATGCTCACGCGGAGGACTCAGGACGACCGCGAATAAAACAAGTTCTGAGCGGACGACTTCCGTCCATTCGCGGTCATAACATGCCACGTCCGTAGCAGGCCAAGAAACAAAACAATCCGAAAGACGTGTCATAAAGCACTAATCGTTCATTCCACACATTCAACGTGAAGTAACGTATTTTCCTCATTATGCTCCGCCCCCGGTGTTAGTAAAAAAAAAGAAAAAAAAAGGCTAATTCCGGATGAAAAAAAAAAGAAAAAAAAAATAGAAGCTTTTTCTTAGATCGTCTGCACTCGGTAAATACATCCGTACTCCGCACCTGATGCCTAATGCGCACGTAAAAAAAAAATAATAATAATAATTCTTGATAACACATCTTGACGAGTCCATGCTTTATAGCTCACTAAGAGTCTTGTGTGAAAGCATAGACCATTATTAACATGCTCTGTGTTCACAAAATCCGTCACGTTTCGTCATAATGAACGATCTAGATAAAAAGGAAACCTCGTATAGTCCGCACCGCGTAACATTTCACCTTTTAAACGTACACATAGTTCGGGACTGTAGCCCGCCAATGACGACGCACCAGTGACGAAAGGGCTGGCAATCGGAGACACAAAGGCGACGACCATGCAAACCGGAGCAGAGCAAACCGGAGAAGATTTATAAAACGAAAGGTCTCCAATAGTGCGCCATTCATTAAGCTTACCACATATAACATATACCCTCCGAGTACCGCAGCTCGCCGTGTGACCCACCATGGCACTCCTACACTCTAAAAAAAGCCCGTGCGTCAACTTTCCCGCACAACACTCTGAGAGCCAATCACGCCAACTTGCGGAGGCAGCTCAGCCAATGACGATGCCGAATCATATGTTTAGACCAAAAAACGCGGTTTGAGTTGTGACATTAAGCAATGCAAGCGTGACGTTTTGCATTGCTTAATGTCACAACTGAGACTGCGTTTTTTGGTCCAAACACATGTTTCGGCATCGTAATTCGCTGAGCTGCCTCCGCAAGTTAGGGTGATTGGCTCTCAGAGTGTTGTGCAGGAAAGTAGACGCACGGGCTTTTTTTAGAGTGTACCTTTATTTTCTTCTTTCCCACGCAAAAGGTTAAAGGGGCGGTGCAATGATTTCTGCTCATTGGCCAATTAGCTGCGAGAATTAGTCTGTATCACAACTATATCGTATATGGCGTCACCTATCAGCCCCGAGCGGGACCGATGACCGACTGGAGCGCTGTGATCGCTCGATCGCGACGGATCACGTGACGGGGTCATGTATTTCTTCCTTTTCGCTTTGCTTTGGCTGTGTGATCTACACTCTAAGAAATGCCTGCGCGTCTACTTACCCGCAAAACACTGAAAGAGCCAATCTCTGCGATCTAGGAAATCAGCTCAGCGAATGATGAGGCAGAAGATACGTTTAGACCTAAAAATTAAGTCTGCGCTGTGGCACTACTCAGTGCAAAGCGTCATGCTTGCATTACGTAATGCCACAGCGCAGACTTCATTTTGAGATCTAAACAGATGTTCCACCTCATCATTCCCTGAGCTGATTTCGTAGATCGCAGAGATTGGCTCTTTGAGTGTTTTGCGGGTAAGTAGACGCGCAGGCATTTCTTAGAGTGTAATGCGTAGCAGCAGAAACTGTTCGCTAAGTATATTTTGGTTTTGGTATTACACAAAACGTGCGTACGACGGATCCTAAAAACAAATGCGAATACGCGAAGCGAACGGATCGTAATTTTTGCGTAGATTACGATGGGATGCTGGGATGGCTGCCAACTTCGCTCGGATACTTCGCCGTGGAGACCAACGCGTCCCTACTTCGAACAAGAAAAAAATAAAAAGAGAAATGCGTATTTGAAATACGTACTACAATGCTCGCTGACGGCCCGCTCGATCCACGGATTCAGGAAACGACGACAACCATTCCACCGAATTGAGCGGCCGTACTCAACAGGCAAGACCCTGCAAAGCGCCCGGCACTGGCTCAACACGACCTGTTTACCATCACTCATGAGTGATCGGCTGCCTTAATAAACAAAATACGTTCGCGCAATATTTTTTTTTTTTAGGTGGACCACTTTATTTATATTTATAGACTTTTTTATCCTCCGTCGCATGGGCGCTGCCATTTTGAAATCACAGGACGCGGCCGCCATAAGGTGCCTTCAACTCGTCTCTCCTTCATGCAAGGCGTTGTATGCTGTATCCGTGTTCTTCGTGGCGTTCTACCGCGATTTTTCGTCTTGTTTTGTGAAGTGTCGTCTGATACTTACTTGCACTACCTAACTGCATGCCATCATTATGTGCAGAACTCCTGCACTTGATTTTATAACACTTTTCGACTATTTGCACCGTCGGCGTACCGAAAACGTGTGAGGAAAGGAATCGGAATTAGCACTGGTTTCAAATGGGCATTAGCCCTTTTGAAACCCGTGCTGCTGCTGAAAGAAAAAAGAATTACTTGTTAGGTGAGTCGTGATGTGAGAGTAAAGTGTATGCTCTGGTAGTTTGCAAGATATAGAGGTTAAAGATATTGGGCGAGAATTAGACACACAAGAGCGATTACCCTGCTTAATAAAGGGATACGGAGCCAAGGAATTTCGTGTCCATAAAACGTGGCGCACGTTCTTTCCACGAGCCAGCAGCCGCCGGTGTGCGCGAGCACACACAACCAAAATGACGTCAGAGACCTCCATTCGCGGTTAAGATGACAGTGAAATGTATCGGCTCCGGGCTAAAGGAGAATTAAGACAAGTTTTTCATCTGCACAGTGGTGGTTGGTGTAAAAGGTAAGCGATTAATTGGTCTAACAAGCACGTAGCTTTCACTTGTAGAGATGAAAAGCCTGTCTTTATTCTACTTTGGCCCGAAGCCCTTGCATTTCACTGTCCCCTTAAGCGCGAATGGAGGTCTCTGACGTCATTTTGGTTGCGTGTGCTCGCGCACACCGGTGGCTGCTGGCTCGTGGAAAGAACGTGCGCCACTTATTATGGGCGCTAAATCCTTTGGTTCAGAATCCCTTTAAAAACCGGGATGATTCTGCCTATCTGTTAGTCGAAGGGAAGACAGCATTCTTATAGTGGTTGTGTAAAGATCAGTTCTAGAAACTCGCTAGAAATTATACTTGTATTTTTTTAACGATTTTAGAGTTGATGTTATCGGGACCAGCAGATAGTGTAAGTTTTAGTTTATCAATGCGATTTTTTTTATTCTAGCAGAGTTAACAGGAAGCATGAACTCATGGGGTTCATCGAGAAGAATGGGAACGCTGTCCAAACACTCGTTTGTAAAAACTGAAGAAAAGTAATCATTAAAAACTCTAGGGCAGTCGCTTTCCAGGATGGGATCACTTTTAACGTCTGTAAGATGGATGATAGGGTTGCTTCTTTTTGGCAAGACCAAGTTTCAAAACTTCCTTGGGTTTATTTATTTATTTATTTATTTATTTTACCCTCAGGGCGTGAGCATTACAGAGGGGAAAGTGGTTGCATGAGATATCGAAAAAAAAACAAAAAAAAAAACACAGACACAGATACACAGGAAATACAATCAATGTAGATTAGAAAAAAATACTTTCCAAGGCTTTTTTATTTATTTACAGAAAAAAACCTGCTTCGCCGTGGGGCATTATTGCAGGGGGTGGGTTTGATAGAAACACTTTTGTTTTAGAATATAAGTAATACACACACACAAAAAAAAGCAAAACACTTTCTATGGATCAATAATGAAATTAAATAAAAACATACTGTCTATAAAAACACTACACAATTGAAAATTCAAAAAACCAAATTTGCCGCAAGCACATCTTTCGGCAACCTATTCCACTCTTCAATGGTTTTCGGAAAGAAGGAAAAAGCAAAGGTGTCGGTGCGGCAAGAGTATGGTCTAATCTTCTTGGGGTGATCTGCTCTTTCGGACATATAAAACGGTTCATGTAAAAACACATCTCTGTTAATTAATAGTCTATTGTTGTAGATATCATCTAAAAATTTCATCCTAAACAATTTTCTACGCTCACTGAGTTTCTCCCAATGTAGGGCATGTTTCATGTTAGTGACACTCGCTCCAAGTTCGTAATAGTTTAGTACAAATCTAGCACATTGATTTTGTATCTTTTCTAGTTTGTCTATTAAATAATTTTGGTGAGGGTCCCAGACAACTGAGGCGTACTCCATACACGGACGGATATATGTAAAGTATAAAGTTTCTCTAACTTTTTTCGGGGCTTGCCGAAAATTTCTCCGTACAAAATTAAGCATTCGTATTGCCCTTAGGGCTATCAATTCAACATGTCCCGTCCACGTTAAATCATTAGATAACATAACACCTAGGTATTTTACATTCGAGCTAGGTTTAATTATTTCATTATTTATCATGTACACGGAAGTAGTGGGATTTTTTTTCTTAGTAAATTTAACATGCACGCACTTTTTAACATTTAGGTTCATTCTCCAATTTTTACAACATACAGAAATTTTATCTAGATCACTCTGTAAAGTATTAATATCGTTAGAATCATTAATTAATCTATAAATAACACAATCGTCCGCAAATAATCGAATATACGATTGCATGCTAGAAATAATGTCGTTAATGTCGATCAGGAAGAGCAGAGGACCCAGCACCGAGCCCTGGGGGACACCAGACTCGACTTTTACATACTCAGATTTTTCCCCACCGAGCACGACACATTGCCCCCGTCCACTTAGGTAATCTTTAATCCAAGCCAGTACGTTGCTAGGCAGTGACAGTAAGCTAAGTTTATAAAATAACAAATCATGATCTACAAGGTCAAATGCCTTTCGAAAATCCAAAAACAAACAATCCACTTCGTCTCTAGCGTCAATGGCTCCAGCAAGAAAACGAAAGACATCAACAAGTACTGTGTTACAGGATGCTCCAGTACGAAATCCGTGTTGATCTTGAATAAGAAACTTTTCGACGTTTAGATGAGCAATGAGATTACTATAAATGACATGTTCCATTAGCTTCCCGAAGGAAAAATCCATCAATGTAACCCTGTTTGGCAGTCAATGTTTTCTAGTGGACCGCTGACTGTGCCTGACTGTACGTCAAGCATGTCTGATTGGCCAACAAGTTACTCTGACCGACAGTCAAACTCCAGTCAGGCTCTGCTTGTCGGCTTTCTGATGGTTTCCTGGTGGCAGTCGGCCGCCGCGAAATTCCATCAGGATGTCTTGGTGGCGATTCTGACTGTACATCGATTGTCTCTGACTGTACGTCAAAAAGCTTTGACATGCAGACAGACGTACGGTCAAAGGACGTAAAGTTCGTTCGGACACCACTATTTCGTCAAATCTATGAATACGAAAAGAAATCTATGCACGAGAAAACGATTTCGGGACGTGAGCCCATAAAACCGCTGACGTTAGATATTTGACACGCAACCGACCGACAACCTTGATCAGAAGCCCGCCGAAGCGCCGAAAACGACACTTCGCTTCGCCGCTTCGCCGAGCTTTCATGAACGATCGCTCTCGACTCGTTTTGTTTGCCCGCTTGCTCCAACCTGTCGATCCTGCCAGGGTTCTACAATGACTTATGTTTTAGTAGAATTTCTACCCGACAAGACCCAGCCTGTTGTGAGTTCCGACGATGTAAGGGACTTTAGCGGTGTAGTTGAAGACGACAAGGTGTACCAGGTCTACTGGGCCGGTGACGCGCGAACAAAAGGATCGTTCTATGACGCGAAAGTACTCTACATGGCAGGTGAGTAGAACTGAAGTACGGCGAGTGATGTACGAGTGCTTTGCATAACATGCTGACGGCTTAACTGCATTTGCAGCCGAAGCATCTCGTATAAAACGATTAGTGAAATCGAGTTTCAAAAGCGGTCCCATAGCATAGCGTTTAAGGTGTGCGTATTTGTACGCAAGTGGTCGCGGGTTCGAATCCGCGGTTGTCCTGCTTTTTTTTTTTTCTCTTTTTCTCGAACATTTTGTTTTATCGAGGCATTTGGCGATATTTATGAGTGCGTATAGCTTTACTCTTATATAAATGCTGCCCTTGTTGATGAAATTCCCCTGGCAGTGGCAGTCAGACGTCATCTGATGGACCATCAGATGACGTCTGATGGTCCATCACGTTCCACCAAGGCTGCTGACTGGCAGTCAGTGTCCCAAATTACGTACCTTGATGGAATTTTCAATAGGGTTGCAGCAAATGCACGTCAAAGAAATAGGTCTATAGTTTTCCACTCAGTTTTTTGCTCCTGACTTGTGTATAGGCACCACATTTGCCATTTTCCAATCAGATGGAAGCTTTTGTTCCAGTAGAGATTTATTAAAAAGAACACACAAGTAATTTTCCAACTCTTCAGAACAGTTTTTCAATATAACCGGAGAGATGTTATCCGGTCCGATTGCTTTCTGGACATCAAGTTCTCGCAACAGCGAGGCTATGCCATTATATGTTATTTCAATGGGTGACATGACATGTTTAATTTTTTGTTGCACGTTTGGGTGACAGCACGTTGCAGCAGGTTTAGAAAAAACAGATTCGAAATATTTGTTCAGATGCGTTGCCTTTCTTTTTTCATTCTCGATAAGTTCATCGCCTACTAAAAGAGGAGGAACAGACGTATCGTCCTTGTTATTTGCTTTTACAAACTTCCGAAATTCTTTAGGGTTCATTTTAAGTTTATTTTCTAACTGCTCGTAATACGAGTCTTTGGATCTTTTTATTGTAGCTTTAAAAAGACTATTTATGTTTTCTAATTTCACCCTATTTCATTCACTCCCCCTATTCTTATATCGAAGGTATGCTCTTCTTTTTCGTTTAATAATATGTTTCACCTCTTTTGTCACCCAGGGCTTATTCTTAGTTTTTGAGGATTTTACTCCGGAGGGGATGTATTTTTCAACTAGGTCATGGATTTTACATTTGAAGATGTTCCAGAGTGCATCAATACTAACGTTATCGGATTGTTCTAAAAAATACGAAAAAAAAAACTAACAAGTTCGCTTCTTATGGTATCATATCGTCCTTTATCGTAATAAAATATTTTTCTAGCTTGACATTTATATTTATTTATTTTTGAATGAACCAAATCAGCTGTCACAATCTTATGATCAGAAATGCCCGGTAGCACACAAACATTGTCTATGGCCTCCGGTAGGTTGCATAACAACAAATCCAATACATTTAACAGTCTCGTTCCCTCCATGACGTATTGTGTTAAGTCAAACATTTCCACAATGGCACTCAATTTAGTATGAAGCGTGCTTCCTGAGTAGGTCGCCTTGCCGTCCTCCCAAATTAAATCGGGAATGTTAAAATCTCCGCCCAGAAGGATATACTCTTTTGAGGATGCAAGGATCAAATCAGCTAGTTCATCTAAGCCGTTACTGTTCTCGTGTGGAGGACGATAGTATACACCAACCGATAAATGTTTACCGTCTAAACACATCTGGCACCATGCTGTTTCTATGGTTACATCTGGTATTGGCAAAGGTGTAGTCGGAACACCTTTTTTCACAAGGACAAACACGCCTCCGCCGGGCGAATTTCTATCCTTTCTGTAAACAGCATAATTATCTGGAAATACTTCGTTTGATCCTATAGTGTCATCCAACCAGGATTCCGTCCCCAAGACAATCGTAGGTCTGACCGTTTCGATTAAACCCATGAATTCGTCCACCTTATTTTTTATACTGCGGCAGTTAATAATCATGACTGTGCCCACCTCCGTGTTTCTCGTGGTCACAACAGGCTTGTTTGCCCCTTGTATGTCACGACGATTGGGATTGCCTAGGTATGATGAACGGTTTGCGCCGTTATACTTTACGTTTAAGCTTCATTGGATGGGTGCCTGGTTTGATGCCGATGGAATATCGATAAGTTCTCTAGACTGAATATCGTCGACCTCACGCACAATGTCAGATTCATGATCAAACATAAAGCACCTATCGTTGATATGCAGTCGGTCCATTCGCAACCTGAACCGGCTGTTTTGCGTTTTCGCAAATTCCACTAGTTTCCTTCTTGCCAGCTGAACTGGCCTAGAAAAGTCATCACTAACAGCGAAGCCACTATCTTTAAGCCTGTATCCGGAAGATAGGACCGCTTCTTTGTGTTTAAAAAAACAAAACTTAACTACAATGGGCCTTTTTTTAGCTCTGTTGAACGCTCCAATACGATGTGCCCTATCAATATTGTCCGGATTTATCTTTATGCCCATCTTTTTGTCGCAAAGATCGATAATGCGAGATTCCGATTCAGCCCACGTTTCCTTATCTTTATCTTCCAGTCCGAAAAATACCAGATTCGATCTACGTGAACGATTTTCTGCATCATTGCAGCGCGACTTTAGAACAGCGAGTTCAACTTGCGCAGTTTCCAATTTTGAATCGTTATTTTGTGCAACCTGTATATCCGGCTGAGAGGCCCTAAGCTCTCTCTCAAGCGTGCATAGCTGTTCCGTTAACTCAGATACTTTTTTGTCCGCACCAGAACGCCCTTCTGAAATTTCCCTCATTTTCTGGGCTAGCTCATCTTGTATATCCGACTGGGAGGCGTTCAGTTTTCTTTCAAGCGTGCATACTCGTTCTGTCAACTCTGATACCTTTTTGTCTGTATCAGTACGCGTTTCTAAAAGGTACTTCGTCTTTTGGGCCAACTCATTGTACTCAGTCTGCAACTGTTCAACAACAGACTGTAGGGTTGTTATCGTTGCATTCAGTTCCGCGTCTAAAAAGGACGTGATCTATGATCGAGACTACGGGTGCAGCCAGGTGGTTCCAGTCAAAGGATGTAGACGGTATGAAGGAATGGTGAAAGACGTTGGTGCGAGCATATGGGATGCCAACTTTGTGTTGATGGCCAAGTCTAGGTGAAACGTAAAGAGGAGGTATAATTGGCTTATCACGCAGCGTCTCATTAGTGAAATAAATTTTATGAAACAAACTTAGACGGGCTACTTTTCTACGAGTTGATAATTCAGGGAGAGAAAGATTAGACTTTATAGTGCTTACGCTGGCTGTCCGATGGTAATTCGAAAATATAAATCTAACAGAACGATTTTGGACGGCTTCAATCAGATCAATTAGTATAGACTGACCAGGGTCCCAAACAGAAGATGCATATTCCAGCTTTGATCGTACAAGGGTTTTATAAAGAATTAGCTTCAAAGACTGGGGTGCTGAAAAAAAATTCATTTTAAGAAAACCTAGCATGCGATTAGAGTTGTTAATGATGTAGTTAATGTGAGTCCTCCATGATAAATCAGATGTAATATGAACTCCTAAATACTTATAGGCCGTAACTAATTCAAGGGGATGGTTATTTAGCGTATAATGGGGCTGAGATGAAGTACAACGAGACACTCTCATAACCTTACATATGCTAGAGTTTAGTACCATAGACCACGAGTCGCACCAGCTGGAAACAGAGTTAATATCGTTTTGTAGTAGGTTAGAATCAGAATCATGAGTAATTTCTTGATAAATAACGCTGTCATCAGCAAATAAAGACATTTTTGAGGATACATGAGAGGGTAGATTGTTAATGTATATAAGGAATAATAACTGACCAAGCACAGAACCTTGAGGAACACCTGATGTTACTGATACCATAGTAGAGCTTGTGTTATTCACGTTGACAAATTGTTTACGGTTCGTTAGAAATGAATGTATCCACGTGAGTACCGCCGGATCAATATTTAGTTTACTAAGCTTGGACAAGAGTAAGGTATGGGGCACTTTATCAAAGGCTTTAGAGAAGTCTAGAAATACTCAATCTGCTTTGGAGCAAACGTCAACGATAGAATGAAGGTCGTGCGTGAATGATACAAGTTGTGTTTCGCATGAGAATGTCTTTCGAAAGCCGTGTTGAAAGGGACAAAAAAACTTATTTGATTCTAGAAAATTGACTATGTTAGAATAAATGATATGCTCTAAAATTTTGCTTGGGACACTGATCAATGAAATTGGGCGAAAGTTTCGAGGGTTGAATTTATCACCTCCTTTGTGAACTGGGACCACCTTGGCTACCCTCCAGTCGTCTGGCAAAATACCTTGTTCTAAGGATTGAGAAAATATACTCGCAAGGAGAATGCAGGAGTACATTCTAGTATACCACATGACGAGGATAGTTTAAGGGAATCAATTATGTTCACAATGCCTTCAGGACTAATTGATATGGGGTACATGGGGAGATAGTCATAGGACATGTATGTTTGATCATTACTTATAGGGAGGTCAGAAAAACAGCTGACAAAAATAGCATTGAGTTCATTGGCACACTCTACACAAGAAATAGGGCTACCATCATCGGCTCTGAGCTCTACAACTGTACTACTTTTCTCTTTCGTGGTGTTCCAGAACTGGCGGGGGTTATTAATTAGCATAGATGATAATGTACAATTAAAGTAAGTACTTTTCGCACTACACACAGCTGTCATGTACAAATCAGCAGAGGCATGGTATGCGTCCCATCGGTGAGCTGTGGGATCACGCTTAGCGGCACGGAGAAAACGCTTTTTCTTGTTCCGAAGTCTCCCGATTGTTCTAGTAAACCATGGTGCATTCGAGTTCGAGTAAATTCTTTTGAGTGGGATGTGCGACTCAATGAACTCATTTACTTTTAGTTTGAATATATTCCAATTTTCGTTAACTGAACGCCTGAAAAAACTACTTAGAAAAGTGTCTAAAAACAACGCCAATTTACTATTAATAGCGTTAAAGTCTGCTTTACCATAATCCCGAATTGTTTTAATAGTATTAGAAGTAGCTTGCAAAGGTATATTTAAATCAATATGTAGTAAGCAGTGGTCGCTCAGACCAGGCAGGTACAAAATAGATGATACTAAGTCTGGACATGTCGTCAACACAAGATCTAAACTATTTGCGGAGGTAGAAGTAATTCGTGTAGGTTGATCAACTAGTTGAGAAAGATTGAACTCAGAACATAAATTAATGAAGTCATTCCCTTCTGATGAAAATGGATGTACAGTAGGCGGCGCAGTAGACCACTTAATGCTAGGAAAATTAAAATCACCGAGGAGAACAATTTTTGACGTGGGAAACCGACTAACGATTGCATTAACCGAATCATGCAAATGTTCACAAAAGGAAGACGAAGCGTTGGATGGCCGATAGCACACACCCAAAATTAATTGCTTGTAGTTTACAGTTACGCTGACCCAAAGCATTTCTAAGTCAGTTAAAACATCGACAACGTTTGAGACTATACCATCGGCCACAGCAATAAGAACTCCCCCACCCATTCTTTCACCTCGATCCTGCCGATATACGTTAAATTTCTTACCGCACGTAAATATTTCACTGCTCCAAACTCTACCAGACAGCCATGTTTCAGTTAACAGAATAATTTCGCAATCAGAGGACTCAATAATTGAACTAAGATCGTCCCGGCAGCGCATGATGCTTCGAATGTTGCAAAAGAGTAAAGGAACATTACGTGCCTTGAGGCAGCGGCTTGAACCAATCCCCCCAAAATACTATCTGGACGTTGCACCCGGTCGATGCCGAAGCCCCGCTGTTTTCAGCTTCGTCATTAACTGCCCGCACGGCGCCAGTGGTAACGACCTCGTAAACGCTGTCCTTAGTGAAGTCGTATGCGTATATCTTTTTGTTGATGTGCAATTTGTTATATTTTAGTTTAAACGCAGCATTTTTTGATTTTCCAAAATCGATTAGTTTAGATCTAGCTTGGCGTGTCGCCGGTGAAAAATCTTCACTGACCGATAAACCGCTACCTTTGATAGCAGCTCCCGACTGAAGGACACTATCTTTTGTTTTGAATGACTCGAATTTGACGATAACAGGCCGACATTTATCTTTACAAAAGGAGCCTAATCTGTGGGCGCGGGCAATGTGTTCGCAAGGAATTCCCAGATCGGAAAGAACATTGACAACCTTTCTTTCAGTGAGTGACCAAGTTTCAGCGGGAGAATCGGCAATGCCATGAAATCTCAAGTTGTCACGACGTGAGCGGTCTTCTATTTCATCAAGACGAGAGCGAAAAACAACAGCTTCATCCTGAAGGTGCTCGATGTTCTGGCGCGTGGCACTTCGCTCCCGCTGAACTTCGTTAATCGTCAATGCTCCAGACTCGACTGCCGCTAGTCTTTCGTCAATAGAGCTTAGTCTAGTTTCAATCTTTGTCTGGTTTGCCTTTAATTCGTTCACTGTACTTATTATGCCGGCCTGTCCTTCCTCAAATATGATTGAACGAGTGTTTAGCTGTTGTAACAAACAAAACATTTCATTGAATTGCTTACTACTAAGTATGTTAAATAAATCGTAAAAAAAAAAAAAAAAAAACTTTTTTTTAGGTAGTTTAGAGGTTACTGGTCTACACCTTTATGACAGAATTATAAGCACCCCAAACTTGGGGAGTGTTCGTACCCTTCTCTTTTGCGAAAACTCTTTTCTTCCTGTGTCCTAATGGCAGAAAAGTTTTTGTAAACCATCGGTTTGCTGCATCAGTGCGTATATAAATGATTGGAACTAACACGTCAACAAGAATATTCATTTTAACTTTGAATAACGCCCAGTTTTCTTCCAACGACCTACAACAAAAAGCGGAGATAAAATGGTCGCAGAAAATTGTCAACTCATGGTTAATTGATGCGTAGTCAGCCTTGCTATAGTCGTGAATGAGTTTGGAAATGGGATGCTCCATGAGAACGGGAAGTGACAAGTCGATGTGCAGAAATTTATGATGACGGAGCCCATCGCAGTAGTGAATAGATTTGACCTGATGACGTAGTTAAAATCAAGTCAAGAATGCTGTATGAAAGCGTCGGTATATCAACTAACTGCGTGAAGTTTAAGGTGAGCCACATATCTAAGAACAATATTGATGCGGCTGAGCCTCCGTTTGATAGATTAGACCAGTCTATGGAAGGAAAATTAAAATCACCCGAAAGAAGCATGTCAGCTTTTGGGAAACGATTTTTTACGTCCAGAAGGACAGAGCACAGTTCAGTATATGAAAGGATGAAGCACAATCGGGTGGCCTATAATATACACCAAGAATTACTTTTCTAGACGGTGTACAAATGCATATACACATACATTCTAAGCCATGGCTTATTAAAGAAATGCTAAAAGAAGGAATATGTCTTTTTATTGTAGTTAGTACACCGGCGCCTCTCCGGCTGGGCCGGTCGTGCAGGAAAATGTTATAGCATAGTTGTACAGGGAAAAGTTCTTTAACTTCAATTATCAATATCATGACATACTTCTTGCAAAATTAACATGTTTTGGAATTCGAGGTAACACGTTAAAGTTATTAAAATCATATTTGCAGCATAGAACTCAATTTGTAGTTATATCTAACTTTAAGTCGCATATTCTAAATATAACCAGTGGCGTTCCCCAAGGTAGTATATTAGGCCCATTACTTTTTACTATTTATATAAATGACATTGTTAACGTAAATCGCGACCCTGACATCGAGTTTATTATCTATGCCGATGATACTAGTATTTTTTTTCCTGGGCGAGATATTAATACACTTGTAGCCAAATGTAACAACTTGCTTGATAAAATCAATAGATGGACGACGAGCAATCTGCTTAAACTAAATTCCCAAAAAACCAAGGCCATCATATTCAGCAGTTCCAATATTCCAGTTGTGATCTCAAGCCCCGTGGTTTTAAACAACGAAGAAATTGAATTTGTAGATAAAATTAAAACTTTGGGTATCTAGTTTACTAAACTATGTCCTGGACCGCACATGTTGATTTTATTCTATCCAAATTATCAAAAACAGTTGGATTACTCATAAAATTTAAGTCGTTGTTACCTCAATCTGTAAAGCTTTTACTTTATAACTCATTGGTATATTCGCAGTTTAATTATTGTCACCTTGTGTGGGGCAATACGACAAAAGCAAACATGAACAAGCTGTTTATTTTACAAAAGAAAGCTGTGCGCGCTATCGCTAATTGTTCATATTATCACCATACCGAACATTTGTTTTCTTCGTTAAAAATTAAACCTATTCAAAATATCTATGAATATAAGCTTTTAGTCACGTATAAGAAATCATTGCTGATTACAGATAGCTTTTTTATGCGTCTATGTAGTCTTGTCCCATTCACTTCACCATATCAACTTAGACCAAAAGAAAAATGGTTTGTTGCACCATCACGCACGTTGTATTTTAATCAAACATTAAATTACCAGTTAACTACTCTATTAAATTACTTATTTACCAAAGAAATTGATATCGATGGGATGACACTGACTGAGGTACGAAAATGTTTTTGATTTTCTTTTTCTTTGTATTGAAAAGTCCCGTATGTGTATAATTATATTTATATCTATTTTTCTTAGCCGTATGTGTGTAATTATATTTATATGTATTTTTCTTCGCCTGCTGTAAGAGGGGGCTCGGACCTTCGTCAAGCTGCAGTTGCAGCTTTTTGTCCATGTCCCCTGTTTTCGTCTCCGAAACGAAATAAAGAGATTTATTAATATCAGGTTTCAACCAAGTTTCAGTGAGAATGACTGTGTCAGACGAATTGTCTCCAAGAACACTATGCAGCTCGTCTCGTTTTGGTATGATGCTGCGAATATTTCTGAAAACGACAGAAAATGTGTTACTTTTATCGCGCGTTACGGCATAAAAGGAAAATGACAATGTTTTTTTTTTTTTTTTTTTCTTCAGATGTACCTAGTTATGCGAGCTCTACTAGAGACAGACTCCAAGTTAAAGACGAAACTTTTGTTATTGATGTGCAATTTGTTAAAACGAACTTCAAACGGCACGTTGAAACTCTTTCCGCACACATAAAGCTTACTGCGGGTCCAAAGCGTACTGACCCAGAAAAACCCTCGCGAACAGCGAAAGTGGTACACTCTAAAAAAAGCCCGTGCGTCTACTTTCCCGCACATCACTCAGGGAGCCAATCGCCGCAACTTCCGGAGGCTCCTCTGCGAAAAACGATTGCGAAACATATGTTTAGACCAAAAACCTCTGATTTGTGACATTATGCAATGCAAAACGTCACGCTTGCATTGCTTAATGTCACAACTCAGACTGTTTTTTTTATCTAAACATATGTTTTGGCATCGTCATTCGCTGAGCTGCCTCTGTAAGTTGCTGTGATTGGCTCTCACAGTGTTGTGCGGGAAAGTAAACGCACGGGCCTTTTATAGTGTACCTTTCAGTTTGAATCCGGCAGCCAAGATGCTCTCTTTGTCTTTGAATCGGGTAAACTTGACGATAATTGGTCTATTTTTATCGCGTTGAAAGTTCACTAAGCGGTCCGATCTTTCTAGATTAGAGGTATCCAGATGTACGCCTACACTGTAAGAAATGCCTGCGCGTCTACTTTCCCGCAAAACACTCAAAGAGCCAATCTCTGCGATCGAGGAAATCAGCTCAGCGAATGATGAGGCGGAACATCCGTTTAGACCTAAAAATGAAGTCTGCGCTGTGGCATTACGCAATGCAAAGCGTCAGACTTGCATTGAGCAATGTTACAGCGCAGTCTTAATTTTGAGGTCTAAACAGATGTTCCGCCTCATCATTCGCTGAGCTAATATCGTAGATTGCAGAGATTGGCGCGTCGAGTGTTTTGCGGGTAAGTAGACGCGCAGGGATTTCTTAGAGTGTAGATTGTTTGCGCAGAAGTTGACAAATTTTTTTTTCGATTGGCTCTATATTTACACTTGGTCATCCTGGCAGTCAAAAATAACAGATTCAATCTCCGAAGCTGGTTTTCGTTATCTTCGCACTGTTTTTGTATATTGGCTAGCTCGACGGACATGTTAAGGGCGGGTGGAATCCCAGATGTAGCACTCGTCGAATCGACCCTTGTTTCTACCGCAGATAACCTGGTAGAGAGTTGCTGAACAGTTGCGTCACTTGCCTTTTGTACGTTTTCTAAAGACATGACTTTTGCCAAATCTCAGACTGTAAAGCCTCGATTCTTTGAACCGTCACAATAATGGTTTCTAGATTCTCACTGACAGTCAGTGGGCCCGGGTTAGATTCCACGTCTCCCGACAAAATTAACAGTAGTCGAGAGACCAATGATATATATGTGCAGTGAAAACAGTGGTGACAAAAATACTTCCATGAAGTGCACGCATAGTCGTAGGGGCTCGACACTAAAAACAGGCACAAATCATTACTGCGGAAACATTTGGCATTTTTGAGGTAACCAACCTGAATGAACAAGTGCGTTTTCGCCATGGCGTCAGCAGCAATGTCGAGCCCCAACTGGCCGGGCCGTTGAAGCGGCTTTTGTAGGCACTCCCCAGTCGATGTTCCTGGTTGCCAGGTGAAGTTGGTGAAACTGGCTGGACTTAGCAGGGTCAGCGAGTGTGGCGTTGATGCGGTGTCATTTTCCTTGAACAGATGATGTGCGTCGTCACCGGGACTACGGGCTTCGGTCGGGCAATCCTCTGCATACTTCGGTGGGATGGTAGCGGACAGGAGCAGCACCTGTATGAACAAGTGCGTTTTCGTCATGGCGGAAGCAGCGATGTCGAGCCCCCTGCGGTGCTTTTCTGCGGTGCTTTTCTGCAGGCTACGTCTAAATGCGGGAGCCATTTGAAAATTTTTTATTATAAAAGCCATATTCCGCTGTTTAAATAGATACGAACCTAGTTCCCTCACTCAGCCCTTGGTCGTAGCAAAACTAGCCCACCGTTGCTTTCTTTTTAGTCAAACGCCCTTCTCTCTTTTCCGGCGTCTCATTGGCCGACGTTTGTGCTAAACCTCAGTGGGCCGTCGCCTTTGTTCAGAGATGTCCTCTTCAGGCTGCTACTTTTTCTTGCGAGGCATTATGAAGACGACCAGAGTGCTTCAGGAAGCGTTTGTCTTCTATCATGGGATGGATGAATTGGATGGGTGAGTTGGCTATACCCTCTCTGTATCAGGCGTTAGCGTGTGTCATCCAGCCTAGAAGCATTTACACCCATCCGCTTTAAATTTTGCTATAAACTTCGTCTCTCTTTAAATCATCTACTTCACCAATTCTGTATATAATCACGCTTCCCTAGACCTTCCCCGCCAATCTTCAAACTTTCTGTTTGTGCTGTAATCCTTTATTCCACCGTTCTTCCATCCTCGCCGCCAGCAAAATCTAGTGCTCCCGTCAACTCCGTCACCCTTTCAGGGAGGGCAGGACGAAGACCCGTGCATTTAAAAAACCCATGTTCTAGTGTGTCCTGTCACTATGGCATACGGCGCATATGTGTTTATTATTATCTTTTAAAAATTTAGTTTCATATGTTTTTGTGCTTAACACTCTCGTTCTCGCTTCGAACAGTAATGGCTTCTCCATCAATTACCTGTTCTTTTCTTATGTCCTGTTTTAGTAACCTGTACATTGCTGAAGCTGATTTCTCTTGCGTTCTTTCTTTCCCACAATTTTCATTCTGATTATTTTACTATCCCTTCTACTAAACAAGTCTACTCAGTCCCGTATAGTGTGTAGGTATTTAAATGTCAACTGTTTGCTCTGCCTGTTTCCGACAAGCAGAAAAAAAGAAAAAAAGAAACTGGATTCAGGAACTTAGAATGTACCTGTTCGGTCACTCGACAAAGCTCCGAAGTCACGACCACCACTGGCCTGTCAGCAGTAGCGTCAACCGTGGCGTCGCGGTCAGTAGATCGCGACGCCACTGTTGACGTGCTGCTGGAGTTTAATTTTGACGAGCAGTGCGGCGAAAAGATTAGGTTAAAATCAACCCGGAACACACGGTCAAAACAACGAATTAAACATAAATTATGACCGATGCGCTTCAACCTACACGCCACCAACGAAGCGCAGAAATAGTCACGTGTTCCCAGATCCCACGTCTTGTCGAAGAACGGTGAGTTCGCGCCACTCACTCCCCCCCCCCCCCCCCCTCCCTCCTTCCCGCCCCCCATTTCTTGGGGCTATTAAAACAAAAAACAAAAACTTTTTTTTTTTGCGTGCGCTAATTTTATTAGAATCAGAAAAAAAGAAACAAATGGAAGGTCGGTATACTCCTGAACTGTCGCAGTACCTCCTGATCTCTTGCTGGGTTCTTTTTACAGGGCCCCCAGTACTACCTCCGCGATTGTCGACTTTTCAAGGCCTGGCGTAGCAGAAGGTCCCGTCGAGCGATCGAGACAAAAGACGGGTTTGCCACGGGGCTGACGGCGATTGGAGCAGCGGAGAGGGACTGGTTTGGTTCACTTCCGTGTACTCGTAGTTTCAATGACGGGACACCGTGGCTCCCATAACTACTACATGTGCGTCTGTAGATCGACAAATAACGCGTTTTTCTTTTTTCTTCGCGTTTTGTGCAGTGTGATCGCAGTGTTTCGGGGGAAGGTGACGCGTTTTCTCCCATTTTGCCAGAATAAACAATACAAAAGATACAGGCTGCAGATTTGTTCAACGATGAAATCATTGCACTGCCTCTTCAAAGAGCTTCTTCAGTTCCACCGTGGCCATATTTTCAGCACACCATTAGACAAACGACAACTTCAAAGTACAAGTCGGATTTGCTAATATATATATATATATATATTAGCAAATCCGACCTGTACTTCGAAGTTGTAGTTTCGGCCTGAGACAGACCTTTTTCAAGACTGGTTCCATTTGACGAAATATAGACACACCTTGGCTACATCACGTGACATCACGGGCCACGTGATGTAGCCAAGGTATGTCAATATTTCGTCAAATGTAACCAGTCTTGAAAAAGGTCTGTCTCAGGCCGGAACGTCGACCAACTTCACGTATACGATGTTTTAGAAACTCCAACAACCGTCTCAAGTGCGTTTTTCTCCCGTATATACTTTTCGTCATCCTGCGCTACGTTTCTCTCTCTCTCTCTCTCTTTCTCTCTCTCTCTCTCTATATATATATATATATGGCAAGCGAAGGCCTCCGTTTCTGCCATAGCATTGTAGCCGGAAGCCCTTCCCAGAGGGTGCTGGCCGATGTTGCGCATGACGACAGTGATGTTCCCCGGTCAACACTCATGACGTCACGGCGGGTCCGCCCAGTCAAGTGCTTCCGCGTGGTTTCCGCACACCGCTGTCGAAAGAGTGTTCCCCTCTAATTAGGGGTCCATAACTCCCATGGCATACCCAGCAATAAGCTTTAGAGCCCGAAAGATTTACCCCTTCAGAAAGCGGATCTTCCGCCTAGCCAATATGAGAGAAAGCGGCTGGCCCGCTTCCAACAAACACGATAGTACAGCTTCTCTTGGACGAGTGTCGATAAGTGAGACATGGCTCCTTCCTCCTACTTTGTTTAATTGCGCAGCCCCTAGGCGAACGCCATGGCCTCTCTGGTAATTCCGGTATGAGTAAACACGAGACTCAAGAGTCTTGAAGGAATTTGTGAACCTTGGAATGGTGCATAGTAGAAGATAGGTAAGAGCGAGCTCCGGGCACGAGCGCGCGCCCTTGCCAAGCACGCGCACCCATGCAGTGCAAGCGTCGTCCAGGGAAGCATGATGGTGCGTATAGACGCTTTGCAGCAGCTGTGCATGGACGCCGCCATAACTGACCTTCAGTTTTTATTTCCTCTTATACCGTTTATTTCACTTCATCCTTACCATAGCAGGCCAGGTAATTGTGATATTAGATTCAACTGTGTCCTTTTCTAAAGCATCGGCCTTTGTAGAGGATCGTCAACTACCGTTTCAGTTGCTCGGCATCTCGGTAAGACAAGAGAAGGTCGGCTATGGCGGCTGTAATTTGGCGCGTGTGTAAAGGGTCTATAGCTTCATATCAAATTTTGAAAAAAAAATTTAAAAAAAACTGAGAGGAAAGGAATTAAGCACACGGCGTCCGTGTCTTTTGGATGTCTAGCCTACAGCACGCGCTAGTGGCCTTCCGTCGGGCTTTGGCTGCGCGTGCACGCATGGAGCTCACGAAACGCCCAAGTGTTTTTGAGGGTCCGAAGCTCGCGCTGGAGCACGGTGTACGCTGGAGGCAGTACAACTGAAAGGCCTCCCTTCCGTTATTGTCCTGTCAGGTGCTAGTCGGAACTTTCAGCGATGGTGGTACCGCCATGCGAGAATCGCACGCTTTAGCTCCCGGATGATCGGCTTCCGGACGAAGGTGCTTGCTTGCCCTTTTCCGACGTTCAAACATCAGGTACGGCTCTTATATCTCTCGTATTTGTCACAATTGTTATTACCTACGCGTCGCAGACCCAACCTTGTCCTGCTGTTCTACGACGATCATCCAGATGACAGCCATTTTGATAGGAACTAGCGCGCCCCCTATTAGCCCCGAGAGCGAACACAAGCGTCGCTGCGGTCGTCACGCCCGGATTGGGTGGGGTGTACCGTGACGTCAGGGGAAGGACTCCGCTCGGCGATCTCGCATCCGGATCGCTTCCCTGCCACGGTTTCCTAGTTTGGCGTTGTGTGCCGCAACCTCTTCGAGGAGCTGGACCTCGTTACCCGGTGTGCAAGACGCTGGGTTAGGCCGGTATTGACGTGCTTCGGTGCATTTTGTAAGCCTGCTTGTCACTTTTGCCTTTATAATTGGGTTATATATCCTGAAAGCTATCGGCGGAGACAATTCCGCCAATGAACCTCCTCGTCCGTCCACACGACAAAATGCAACCTTGCGAGGGGTTGGTGAAGCGGTGGCGTAAGTGTTTCAGACGGGGGAATTCTGTTCCTTGCATGTTCATAATATAGGAGAATAATAAATCCCGCTTTGCAGGCATTTGAAATAGCATTTATATCAACGGCCTCTGGGCGGTCTGCAAATTAGCTCGCGACCCCGACTTTGCGCGTGCCACTCTGCATGCGCTGGTCCGCAGATGTTTTGAAGGCCCCGGGTCTGAGGGCCTTTGAAGTGCTCGTGGAACAGGGTTGTTTACATAAATGTAGCTTCTTCGTGAATTAATTATGTAGTTCATGCACGTATGCTGGCATATTTTTTAGAAGATGCACAATTACTGGAAGTTAGTTTGTATGGTAGCAGGGAAAACGGCCGAATTGCCCCCAGTTGCCTGTATCATATGTATTCAAGCCCCTAAAATATGCACAGCAATGGTACCGTAATTTGAAATGTTTATACTTCTTCCGGGCGTTCTTTCTTTATTCCAGCCTTGGGTATTCGGAAAATACACCGTTTTGTTTTTATTGTCATTTCCAAATAATAGAGACACTGCTGCAGGTCTCCAAAAGTTTCCTCAGCCTCCAAACTCCCTACAGCTGGACTCTCTGACAACAGAGGAAAACAGGAGTAAAAGCAAGCACTCGAACGGCTGTCCAGTGGTAGATGCAGCACTAGCAGCGCAAAATGCAGAACCTGTGAAGGGTGACAGTCTGCGTGAGAAAAGCTCCAGGCGTTTTAGCTTCAGGACAATTTGATTTAGCTAAAATCTCAATTTCAGAGCCTAAGGGAGCTGATAACAAGCTAGAAACCTTCGCTTACGTTTGTTGTACATTACTTGAGGGATGATAAAAACAAGTTCACAGATACCACCAGTGTAGTGCATTCAAATACCATCCGAATCCAGCAAAGGTCAAACGCGAGCAATGTATATAAATAAATGTCCCTTCTTTCTTTACTCTGCCCCCGTACTTGAGCTGCTTCACTTGTGATTATCTCTCCATGGCCCAGACTCTATTTAACATGTTTGCTCGAGCAACATGCAGCTTTTCTGCGTCAGCAATTTTGTTTGAAGACGGAGACACAAAAAAAATAGTATAAATAACCTGTCAATTCATTCTGGCCATCTGCAGTATTTATTGTGTGAGACGTAAATCTATAGTGATGCTCCTGCAAATGTGGCCACATTTTTTTTAATTTTCATATACCAGCTGCGATTGATGCGTTATCTGCCCTGTCAACCGTACCTGAAATGTTGGTTGAAGTTTCGCCTGCAGCTACAGGCCATACCTCAATAAAGGCACATATAAAACACGACGACGTCTCTTGAGACGTCGTCGTGTTTCTTCCACCCAGTCTCAAGTGGTCTAAAAATCGGTAAACTTAGACCAGCTCGCCTGCGCTCTTACTGTTTTTACATATAAAAATTTACACTTCCAACAAAAACACGCCCCCAAAAAAAATTAAATACAAACGAGCGCGCCGACAGCTAACGTCGTCAGAACCTCCACAGGGCGAGCGGGGCGAGTAGGGGAAAAATTCTGTCCTCGCCGTGACGTCACCCTGGTTCGCCGTAAGGGGGCGCCACGCGAACTTCTCGGGGCTAATAGGCCGTGAAAGTTGAAAATATGTTTATAATATATGCGCACCGGAGGAAAATGTTTTCCGCGGATAGCTGTATCCTGTGCATATTATTGAAGAAACGTTTAATATTATCATCATGCCTGTCAGGGGCACACGCATGCGTTTCACGTATACACTTTTTCTTTTCAGTTTCATGACCCATTGAGGACTTGGCCTTGCACGCCCCATGTTCCTTTGTGTTTTTTATTCATTAGGGAAAGAAAAAAATTAATAAATAATACACGCACTGTAGATTTTTAAAAACTCTGTCAGAGAGAGATTTGCAAGCGCACTGGCGTCAATGGGGAACCAGTTTTGTGATTCGCAAACATCGTCGCGAAGGTTTGGAATGAGATAGTGTCTGCTCATGTGACTCATGTCAAATAAAGATCGAATCATCCGTACCCATGCGAACGTCTACGTTGCCTTATGTGAATCGCTCCTCAATATGGGTCGGTCTTCAGGTCTGAATCCGCTGACGGCTTCTGTGCGCATGCACATACTCCAAAGGGTTGACGGCCGGTCATGCTGCATTTTGTTGGCATTAATTGGCCTATGCATGCACCGATCTATATGGGGTATTCACCGGCGGCCAAAGGGGAATCCATGCCTGTTGTGCAAGAGCTGACAGCAAGCTTCCAGGGTGCTCCACGCCATCAAGACTGCGGGTATTATCAGGCTGACGTGTGTTCTCGTCCTGAGCAAACGCGCACTTAATAATGGCGTGGGGGGAACCCCACCTATATGGATACTGACAAGACCAATGCACTGAGAAACTGAGCGTGAGGAGGAGGCGAGAGGGGACGTCAGGACGCCGATCTCTGGTTGGAAGGATCAGTGGGTAGATCTAAAGCTAGCCGCCTTTGTCTGCACTGCACTCGTTGAAAGCGTTCGAATGCGAGAGCCAAACGCCGGACGTCGGCGTTCCGCGTTCTAACGCGTTCGACGGACAGACAAAGGCGGCTAGCTTCAGGTCTGCCCACTAATCCTTCCAACCAGAGATCGGCCTTCTGACGTCACCTCTCGTCTCCTCCTCACGCTCAGTTTCTCGGGGCATAGGACGAAAAGTAGAGAACGTTTACGGCTGACAATGTCCACGCCAGCGACCGACCTCAGAGAGGCGAAGGGGGATTTCCTTCTTCCCTTCGAACGGGCGCAAGCAGCAGATCAATATTTTCACGAGCGTCTACTCGTATGCCGCAGGGGAATATATTCGCGCTGCTTCGAGTGGCAGCATATAGCCGACATTCAGCCTGTTAGAATAGCATGTATTCACGAAAAGAAGTGGGTTTCAGCGGCTATTTATGGAAGCCTCAAGATTTCTCATGAATCCACCGCTGTTCCTGCCTTTTTTTTTTTTTTTTCCTTTTTACTACCTCCCCCAGAAACACCCAAGCCATTTTATGACGACAAGCTGCGGCTCGTCGATCGTGCACAGCGGTCATATTTTATTTTTCTTTTTTTTTTTATACAACAGCGCCCCCACCCTGCTGACGTCATCCATAAACGCAAACGAGCGTCAGTTGAGAAATCGCCGATACCTGAACATAAAATCCAGGTGACCGTCATCGATTCGCAAGAACCTCCCTTGAAAACTCTCACCCGTAGAAAAAAAAAAATCGCCGTTGTCAGGGTCAGGAAACCGCCCAGAGCGCGACACTTTCGTGGCCTCCCTTATTGTTTGTAACACACAGGAGCTCGATCGCTACCAACAACCAAACAGAAACACGAGCAACCAAAGGCCAACAGAAAGGGAATGCCCCCAGAGGCTGCACCTTTATTACTCGCGCTCAGCTGCAAACACCGGAAAGATTAAGCAACCATAAAATGCCTTAATTAAATATTCTAACGCGATTCTAGCAAATTTCCGCTGGGGGTGACACGGCACACCCACAATTCACGCTTAAATCGAGCAGCCGAGAAAAATAACCAAATCGAAGTGAAGGTCAACAACACGACTACGAAAGTCAGAAAAACAGTCACGTCAAAAAAACGCCGATGAAAAGAAAAGAGACAGTGTCATCCAGCAGTTACGAGCGTCGTTAAATACTAACATGTTATGCTGTGCAACAAAAGAGGCTGGCTATTTCTTGCGGCGCCATGCCTGTACGCGATGCTCTAGCACGGCAGCTTTGTTAGACCACGGCTACCTCGCATGGGAGCTATCTCTCGAGTCGTTGCAGCCTCCTACAACGACTCTATGTATATGTATATATATAAAACTGGACAACTCCGGTTAGCTCCTTGGGACAGTTAATGCTCTCGCATTAAAAGCAACTGAGGTGGTGGCAAAACGCGGGTGATTAGATGATTATCGCGTTTCGCCACATGCTCTATAGCTTTGCGCCTGCTGCACGAGTGAAAACTTTGGGGCGCCCCCGAGTTTCCCACGAGCTTCGAGTCGGTTTAAAAAGAGTTGATTTAGTGGTTTTCGATGACGCTCAGTAAGTTTCTAATGGACCTTTTCCACATACCGACGGCACCAGGTGGTGGCTGCACGAACTAAAAATTGAGGAGGAAGTGACCTGTGCTACCAATTGATAATGGGAGCTACGCTACCAGTTTCTTCGCTCTCTGAGCTGCGGCGCGTGCCCAACGTGGCGTCCACCCAAACGTCGTGTTTTTTGTTTTTTTTCGTCCACTTTCTTTTTTTTTTTGTGTAACACAATTATGTACAGGGTGTCACAAAAGAAAATTTACACGGTCTTTTTTACCGCAAAAATAAACTAGGCATCGCCGAACGCTCATTCTCCGGCCAAAGGTAGAGCTAGAGGTCACAACCAGGTGCCAAAGTTTCAGCCCGATCCGATTACTTAATCAAAAGTTATTAGTGAGTTTCTAAAAATTTCAATGGGAAAATGGCGGCCGACGGAGTTTTCAAACACATGGGGCTCTATGGCACCAGAAACCGAAAACGGGCAAAAATGGGCTCCATTTTCCCATTGAAATTTTCAGAAAATTACTTATAACTTTTGATTAACCTATCGGATCGGGCTGAAACATTGGCATCTGGTTGTGACGTCTAGTTCTACCTTTGGCCGGAGAATGAGCGTTTGGCGATGTCTAGTTTATTTTTGCGGTAAAAAAGACCGTGTAAGTTTTCTTTTGTGACACCCTGTATATGCTGCAATTACGTGTTATACTCGCTGATCCACCAGCCTCCTTCCGTATTTCCTCGATTTGTCGTGCCGACTTCCGCCGCTTGGCACCGGGAGCTCGCGCGTGCGCAGAACGCTTCTCGGAGAAGGTCCATTGGAACCATATGTCTATTTTCACTAATTAAGAAGTTAATTAACGAATCACAATTAATTAGCGGACTTATTGCAAAGATTAGCCACCCACATAATGTCCTCCTGGCCGTGTAACTCACTCGCAAAGACCGCAGGAGTGTAGCTTTCATGGTTTTTTTTATAAAAAGATTTGTAAAAAATAAAAAAAAAACTACATATATATTGTAAGAATGCAATCACAACACCATTGATCACTTCGTCATTGTCACCAAAGATCCCGCTCATGAAGCGATGTACATCGTCATCGCGCTGGGGCAGGGAAGACGAGGAGGCTCTCTCGCGCTCTGAGATCTGGATAACGACGGACATCATTAAACGCTCTTCCTGGTGCTAGCCTGGTTCACTTGATCGAATTTGTCGCTCTAGGAAGACTACGTTATTTTATGGTTATTTCCTGGTTTATTGACCGAATATTTCCCTGGTTTTTCAAGAAGACGTCTCCTGTCCACACCCAATTAGGAGCTACGACTCCGCCCAACGGGGGCCACGTAATATGAGCCTCCCGAATCCACCACAGCCTAACCAGGATGAATCTGGATCTGCCGAACCACATCACAAGCCTGAAGACTCTCATGATAGCGTCATGGATGACTTCGAGGACGAAGCTGGGTGGCAAACCCAAACGTCGAAGAAGAGACGTCACGGCTCAAAGTCAAGTGAGGACACAATCATAACTCAGCCGGGTTATAATCTCACAGTCATTGTTAAGCCTAACGACCCAACCACGATCATCACCAACATGAACCCTCTGGTACTAAAACAAAAGCTGGACAGTCTGGCCCCAGACGGTGTCATCCAGATTCGGCCCAACTACCGATTGAATCTTCTGGCCATCGATGCTAGAAATGTAGAATCCACAAAAGCACTCCTGCAACTGAAGAACCTGGGAACAGTTCAAGTTCAAACTTACGAACCTCCTCCACCATCGGCATCTGTGGGTATTATTCGAGGAGTATCTGCAGACATCGAGGACGCTGATCTCTTGGCAGCCATGCGAGAAAAAGCTTCAGTAATCCAGGTGAGAAGACTTGGAAAGTCAGAAATTGTCAAACTGGTCTTCGCAACAAAATCCTCACCTGAATATGTCACTGCCGGGCATACACGTTACAAAGTTCTTCCCTACCTTGAAAAGCCAAGGCAGTGTCCGAAGTGCAATCGCTTCGGCCACATTGCAAGCACCTGTCTTAAGGCGCAGCGCTGCAGTCGTTGTGGCGGCGACCACGGAGTAAATGAGTGTGCAGCGGAGCAGCCTAAATGTGCCAACTGTAAGAAGCGCCATGATGCGACATCAAAAGTCTGTGCCATCTACAAAGTAGAAAGACAAATCAGCAACTACAAAAGCTCGAAAAATGTGAACTACACTTCCGCTAAATCTGCTATCGAAAACGACCAAGAGGCGTGTGGAACTGGAAGACACTGGACACCTCGAAAACGATCACAAGGCTCAAAAGAAGATAAGCAATCATGCATTCCACTCCAGAGCGAGGATAACTTCCCTCCTTTGGAAAACTTGACAGGCAAAACTGCTCCAGACTCCTCAGCAGCTCCCCCAGTACAATCTGGACCAAGCACTCAGCCATCTAGTGCTTCAGCAGCTACCGCCAAAAAAGGCCCTTCAAGAGGTCTGACCCGGCCAACCCGAAAGCACAGTGAGCCACCTGGTGATCCTAAACCAATACCTAATGCAACACCTAAGCCTCAAAGCTTCGGAAGTGCGATTTGTACGTTAGCCATACAGCTACGTACCTTTCTCACGTCTCTAAATTTTCCATTCGCTCAGGCACTGGTTACAGTAATCGACATGCTCCTGCCACTTGCCAGCTCCTGGTCTAGGTAGTCTCGCCTTAATAAGGCCGGACTGCAATCGACGCAAAATCATCTTCCTCGCTGCGCAAGACGCTGTTTAATACCTCAGATTCTTCAGTGGAATGTTAATGGACTACGAAATCGGATAGACGACTTACGGCAATATTTACAAAGGCACCAAATTGAAGTACTAGCCCTCCAGGAGACAAACTGCCAACCACAATCGATTCGTCTGTCGCCCTATGTTATCTACAATAGTACGCCTCGGACGACTCTCACATCAACAGATCCTCCAAAGGCATCCTTGTACGTACACCGAGATCTACCTCAATTACAAGTGGACCTGTCGGACTTGTGCGACAACATCGCCGAATATGTCGCTGTCACAATCAAAAAAGGGAACTCAGACGTCACTGTCATCTCATTCTACATTAGACCTAACGTTCAGTGGGACCCCTCCTCATTGCGTGCAATTCTCTCACGATGCGCACCAGCCACCCTGTTTCTTGGGGATTTTAACGCCCACAACGAGACCTGGGGGGATAAGAAAACAACACCTCGCGGGCGACTGCTTGAGGATGCCGCAACTGCCCTTGGTCTTCAATGCTTGAACGACGGAGTGGCCACCTTCGTACGACCTGGCGTGGAGGGAAGTGCACTAGACCTTAGCTTCACTACGTCCCCAGTACGAGCCTTGTGGTCAGCGGAACCTGATAGCTGGGGCAGTGACCACCTACCAATCAAAATTACTTCACTAGAAGGAGGCCCCACCACGCACAAGACTTGCAAAGTGACTAACTGGGATGCTTACCGCGTGTTGTTTGCCGAAATAATGTCTCTAGGCAATTTGGATTACACCACAGCCATCTCCAATGCGTTATCCAAAGCGACCAGAACCGTGATCATTCCCATATATCGGCCAAACCCTGACCTAAAGTACCTCAAGTTACGTGCCTCGCGACGCCAGGCACAGCGCCGAGCACTTAAAACATCAAAGCAAGAGGACATTCAGCGATATCGAAAGATAGACAGAGCATTCCGGAAGCACACCAAACGATTACAAAGGAGACAATGGCGGCAGCGTTGCGAGTCGCTTCACTCCCCTGGTGGAGGAAAACAAGCGTGGCGCATGGCCCGTGCCCTTGCCGGGCACGCTGTTCCACGGTCACCCGTTCTTGGTCTTGTCATCGCCCAGAACATCACTGTGGCTCAAGCAGTAGAATTCCTTGCCGATGAATTCACCTCTGTCCCTGTCTCACCCCAAGGCTATACCGCGCATAGCACCACTACTATCACTTTACCAACAACATTGACCGCGAACGACGTGGACTTTACGCTGAAGGAACTCCAACATGCTCTTCGCCGCTCTGCTCGCAAACGCACCGCTCCAGGGCCAGATGGGATCACCTTTCAGGCCTTGCGCAATTTAGATGCAACGGCCCTTCCGGGCCTTTTGGAATATCTCAATGACATCTGGCGCTCGGCAGTTCTGCCACGCGCATGGCTCACATCTGAAGTAGTTCCCGTTCATAAACCAGGGAAGCCAACCGGTGACATCAGCTCCTACAGGCCTATCTCCCTCACCTGCTGTCTCGGCAAGGTTCTGGAGCGGATGGTCCTAAGACGCCTTGACTGGCAGCTTGAGACATCTGGCGCTCTACCTCATCAATTATCAGGCTTCCGAAAACGGCGGTGCACAACAGACGCGATTGGTGACCTAGTGTCAGACATGGAACAATCAAAGGCAACTCGCCAAGCAACCTCGGCAATATTCCTTGATATCAAAAAGGCCTTTGACTCTATCCCACACGAAACCATTCTAGCTCAGCTAATCAGACTTGGTGTTACCGGCCGAGCACTCGCATTCGTTCGTGCATTCCTGACAGGGCGTACAATGTGCGTTCGCTTAGAAGGTGTGCGCAGTTCACAACGGCAAGTAGCCCAGGGTGTTCCTCAGGGCAGCGTCATTAGCCCATTTTTGTTCAATGCAGCAATGGCAGCTCTGCCGGAGGCTCTGCAGCCCTTGAACAACCCCTCTCCAGTCATAAACATCGCAATTTACGCCGACGATGTTGCTCTCTGGGCTACTGCCCCAACTAGCTCATACAGTAACATGCAGCGAACACTCCAGCTAGGCCTCGACGCTATAGTTGACGAGATATCTAGGCTTGGTCTTACGTTATCGGCCTCTAAAACAGCCGCTCTTCAATACCACCCAACGGCCAGGTCTTCCATCAACCGAACTTACACGATCAATGGGACAAACGTGACAAGGGTTCGAACATACTCCTATCTAGGCTTCCTCCTGGATGATCGAGTCTCTTGGCGACCAGCAGTCAAGACAACCATTATCAGATGTCGCCGACACCTCAACGCTATCCGCATGACCATTGGCAGCAGATGGGGGACCGTACAGGCAATGATGATGCATCTCTACAGAGGTCTTATTCTTTCAAGGTTGCTATACGCATTGCCACTGGTGAACCTCGGCAATACCCAGAGTTCAGCAGTAGAGACTTTTCAGAGAGTGGCAGTTCGTCTGTGCCTTGGACTACCCAGATATTCACCAAACGTTCCAACACTAGTGGAAGCGAGGGTAAACCTAGTGGAAAATCACGGTAGAGAACTAACACTCCGACACATAGCGAGGCAAACTGTCTGTCGCTCAACTGCTCCTCTTCTGAATCGCCTTCGCCAACGCCCCCTTTCTTGCCTTGGTTCTCTGGCAACGGAGTTTATGGCCTTTATTGGTGACCCGGACACCGACTACCCGGCACCGCCACCATATGCCCCTCCACTGAACATAAATGAGACTGTTCCAATGCTCAAAAGCAAACGCAACACAGCACAGGTCGTTGCCCGGACAACTACAGAGGATCATATTGAGACACTGTACCAAGGATGGATGCGAATATACACCGACGGCTCAGTTCTTCGTAGCAGCAAGTCATCTACCGCAGCGGTTTATATACCTGACCTGAATGTGTCTCATGCCAGAAAGCTCAGCTTCCACGCCACATCAACAACCGCTGAGCTGGTGGCCCTTAGACTTGGACTTGACGTCCTGGAGAAACTTCCTTACTGCAGGAAAGCTTTGCTCCTGACCGACTCAAAAATAGCGCTACAACATCTCGGTAATCTTGATGATGCCCCTCAATATGCCCGATACATTGCACACCTTGCAAGAAACCTCCAAGCGAAGGGCTGGGAAATATCATTCCAATGGTTGCCCTCACATGTAGGCATTTTGGGTAATGAGACGGCCGACCTTCTTGCCGCTGCAGCACACCAGCTTGGTACTCCCATTATTGTGGTGCCGAGGATTCATGAAGCCAAGCTGCTAATTCACCAAGCGATAATCCAGAATCATCCGGACCCACGGGTCGCTGACGGGAGACCACCCCCACGCGTCCCTACGAAGCTACCACGTGCAAGCGCCTCCGTACTACACCGGCTTCGCACAGGCTGTGCCTATACTGCATCTGCCATCCACCGAATTGACGCAACGATGAGCCCAAACTGCTCTACTTGTGACACTCTTGAGGATGTGGACCATCTCTTTTGGGCCTGTCCCAATTACGCAGACGAGAGAAAAATCTTCTTCGACAAACTGCAGATCGCGGGAGTTGCCCGCTCTACTACGCAAGACATTCTTTTCCCCCCCGGCTCCGTTCGTGATGCCGCAAGAACATTCTCTTCTCTTCTTGTATTCCTGGAAGATACCTGCCTACTGGACCGCTTGTAAAAGTGCTGACAGTGATGTGAATAGATATAGAGTAGTGGACAAACCTAATCAAGTAACTGTGACTTCATCCAAGATGCCTTCTCTCTCTTCTCTTCACCTTTTTAATCTTTCCTTTTGATCCCCTCTTTCCCCATCCCCAACCTGGAACTGGCTTGCCCCCAATCGACGGTGTGGTTAATAAGTTCCAGGCTTCCTTTCCTTTCAACACTTCTCTCTCTCTCTCTCTGGTTCACTTGATCTTCCTTAAAACTTGGTGGAGGTGACGATTCCTGTACCATCTCGCCTTCAGGGGAACCTTGAGAAGCCTGGAGTTGCTAAACTGCACCCTACAGACCGTCACTCAAGCGAGAACGCTACTAACAACCCCATTTGCCGCAACGACACTTTCAACCGATGCGACGATGCGACTAAACTCGCAAACGTGACCTTTTACTTGAACGAATTTTCCAGAACCTGGTTCTTGAAACACGAACAAGAAACACCCGATAGGCCAACGTTGGTCCCAAATGTCAAGGACATTTTCGGAACACCCCTTAGCCGCCGTGAGACCGCTCATCGAAAACTTGAGTCCCAAGTCCAACGTTAAGATGAGACGTACACATCTTACAACGAGGACGTCCTCACACCGTGCCGCCGAATAGACGTCGTGATGCCCGAGTCACAACAAATTCGTCACGTTCTCAAAGGCATTTCTGACGCGGCTTTCGCCGTTTGTCGTTTAAGGAAACCTGCAACGGTCGCTGAAATTGCGCATACGTGTCAGCACCTCAGCGAGATGCAAAACATTCGCGTCCACGACATATGACAGATGACATCCCAATTTTCTGCCTCTTCAGACACCGACCTGCGTGCCATTATCAAGATTGTTGTACGCGAGGAACTACTAAACCTTCTCGCCAACACATCAAACATCCAACAAGCGGACCAATTCTCCCGGCTGCGGGCTCTCCTCCAACAAAAATAAACCGGTGTTGGGCGCTGCCCATGCGAAACGTCAGAACAAGTACCCGCCAGTGCTGGGGTTGTGACCCCGCCCCCGACACAATCCGTGGCACATCTTGAACCTTTTCAACAAGTGTCAAAATTCACCTCGGCACAGGTTGTCTGGCCTACAGAACAACCCACGGCGCTGCTCACACCACTTCTGCACCAGACATCAGCTCTAGCTGCACTATCACCAGCTAATAACTGCACGGTCCCATACGCAGAACGCCGAAACATTGAACCCAGACCGGAATGTTACTATTGCGGATACAGAGGTCACATTGCACGTCCTTGCCGCACACTCCGCGAGGACGAGAGGATGACGTATTCAGCTTGGTAGAACAACGATGCTATTGGCGACGTGCGCGACCGAAAGAGTCGCTGTGGTCGGCCTTCCACGATTGGCCGAACGCTGACTATGACGTCAGAAAAGGATTTATCATCGACGGAAATAAGAGCAATGAAAGAACTTTAATTTTGACGGTGTTGGCAGTGTTCGAATGATTTCAGGCTTCCACCATGCTATTTACAAACACCATCGAACTTGTTGTTTGCAAGGTAATGACGTTACAAGGGGGAAGCGTAGGAGGGCGCCACTAAAACATCTCGCCGCTAATAGCCACTGATCTCCCCTGGAGGCTGGATGGCGCATTGACCAGACAGGTATGTAGCCACCGGAAGTAAGCGGCTTGTCCCGGAAGTGAGCGATTGACAGGCTTTTCAAATCTTCCGACTGCTGGATCGAACAGCGCTCAGGGTGCTGGATTGTTTCTTGTCATCCCGAGAGAGATTGCTTATTCCGCAGTAACAGCGCATGCGGACCCGAGAAGTCTCCTAGGAAGCCATTCGATGTGAACATTTTGAGATTCTAGTTGATCAAGTGTGCGTATGTCCCACGTTCAAACGCCTTATTCTCTGGATTTAATTCAGAACGGTAGTACTAAAACCCAATCAAAGACACAAAAAAGCATGGACCAAAATACCGACTGAATGCACTAGGAAGCCCAGCACACGCCCGACTTCCGGGACAAGCATCGAACTTCCGGTGGCTTCACTTGCGCCAGGCTCGGAGTGCAGCTATGCGCCATTCAGTCCCCTTTAGTGAAGATCCGTGGCTATAGATCCTCATGCTTACGCGAGGGCGACTGAGCAGCACCTCTCCTAATATCCGACGCTTCCAGGAAGCGCAACCTCTCTCTCCATCACGTTACCACCTCTCTCTGTCCTTCTTGATCTCGAACACAAAAGCCTACCCGAAATCTTACGCTAAAAACTTGCTCACGCAGCTCATGGAGAGAGAACTGCGCAGTCACAAAATGTAATAAATCATCCCCATCTCATATCCAACTCGATCGCAGTTTGCATAAAAGGCTTAAAGGTGAATGCGCTAACCGACACACGGGCTGGTATATCTGTAATGCGAGCAGACCTTTGTTCAAGGCTTCGGAAAGTTCCAACTCCGTTCAAGAGATTATCGAAGGAATGTGTTACCACATACAATTTGTAGTTTTGCCTGTGTGTACCCCTGAGGTCATTTTTTTCGATTTTCGTACTTCCACGTCAGTTACAATTGACTGCAGTACCTCTGAGTTACACAGACGAAAGCCCAATTTCAGACGATATTGGTAATCCTAATAATAAATTATCAGTTGCTCACGACGTAGTTATTTGACCGTCTTCCATTGCCGTTCTTACTCTTTTTTTCCCACAGAGAGTTTCCAAGACGTCATTTTCACACCATCAAATTCATTCCTCTCTCAAGGCATAATCGTTCCTCGAGCAGTCCTTCGTTTTATTACTAGCAGCACCCTGATGCAGGGGCCCTATGTTGCACGTTTTGGACTCCCATGGCGACTACGGAGGAGGAAGTGACGTCAACAACGCAGCAAATGCAGATTGGATGTTGACTGATCTCTCATCAATCAACATCCAATCTGCATATGCTGCGTTGTTGACGTCACTTCCTTCTCCATAGTCGCCGTGGGAGTCCAAAACGTGCAACATAGGGCCCCAGGTCACTAACGCCAGTAACGAGTCGATAGTCATCCTGGAGGTACGGTTTGGTAAAAGCGACCCCATTTTACCTAGTATCAGTCTCAGCACTGACTGTTCAGACAATGGTGGAAACGTCTCAATCAGCGTCTAAGAATACCAATCGGCTCCCAAATAATGTTATCAACACCGCATTGCCTTATTCTCAGAAATCTCAACTTCGATCTAAAGCACTTTCGACAGCGCATCACACTCGCTGAGTCAAACACATACAACCAAACATCATATTAGAGTTCATGACCCGACAGTAGTCCGCAACTGCCCGTACCGGGTCCCTCTTTTTGAACGCCAAATAATTGAACGGCAAGTAAACGACATGCTACAGAAAAAAAATAATTCGCTTCTCTTCCAGTCCTTGGTCGGCGCCCATCGATCTAGCAAAGGAAAAATATAATCTCTCCGCTTTTGCATCGATTGCCGCGGGTTGAAACAAGTAACTGAGAAAGGCTTGTATCCGATGCCCCGCATCAATGATGCTCTCGATTCTCTACACGAAGCAGAATACTTTTCATCACTTGACCTTCGATCAGAGTACTGGCAGATACCGATGAGTGAGGCTGACAAACAAAAGATGGCATTCACCACACCAGACGGCTTGTCGACGTAATGCCGTTTGGATTGTGCAATGCCCCAGCCACATTCGAAAGGGTGATGGGCAGTCTTCTCCATGGTCTAAAGTGGAGAACATGTCTTTGCCATCTAAATGATATCATAATGTTTTTCTTCTACTTTTGAAAGAGCGCCTCCATTGTATCTCATCTCGGAAGTCCTCTCATGTTTCTCGTTCGCCGGTCTTCAGCTGAACACAAAGAAATGTCATTTCGCCGAACAAGGCATTCAGATTCTAGGTCACCTAGAAAGCAAAGAGGGCATACGCCCCGATCCCGACAAGATCAAGGCGGTTTCTCAAATTCCTTGACCAACAAATCCGAAAGGCTTTAGAAGTCTCCTGGGACTAGCGTCCTATTTTCACCGCTTTACAATACGGTTTGTCACAATCGCTGGACCACTACACGCGCCTCTCATAAAAGATACCAAATGTATATGGTATGAGGAGTGTGAAATTTCCATTTCATCCTTAAAGTCAGCCCTTACAACAAACCCCGTACTCCGACATTTTGACCTCATAGATGCCACCATCTTACACACTGATGCCAGCGGCTACGGGCTCGGCGCCATACTTCAAAATTCTGCAACATCCCTCGAGCACGTCATTACCTATGCTAGCCGGACGCTCAACAAACCTGAGAAAAATTATAGGATTACTGAACTTGACTATCTCGCGGTAGATCGGGGTATCACCAAATTCTGGCCGTACCTATATGGGACGAAAGCTTCAGTCATAACCGACCATCATGCCTTATGTTGGCTAACCTCGCACCGGAACCTGTCTGGTCGATTCAGTCGATGGGCACTTCGGCTCCAAGAGTATGACTTCAATATTTATTACAAGTCCGACTGCAAGCATTTGGGTGCAGCACATGCATCCAACACACTTCCTCTTACACCCATCTCCACGGCAAATATTTATTCTGAGCAACGTAATGACCCTCACATCAACAAGCTTTTTGGCCAGCTTGCCGATCATATACATACCCCACGACTTGACGCCCACTACCGTCCACTCTAACACTTCAAACTGATCAACAACATACTTCACCGCCACAACTTTGGCTTAGAGGGAAAGCGCTGGCTATTGGTAATTCCCAAATCGCCCAGGTCATTAGTCTTAAACTCTCTGCATGACGATTCCACTGCTGGTCACCTTGGGGTTTTCAAAACATTCAGTCGCAAACCCGAACGCTACTTTTGGCCGGGGATGGACTCGTCCATAAACAAGTATATCCAATTGTTCATTCAATGTCAACGACGAGAACTCTCATCATTCCCATCCCCCGGAGAAATTCTACCAATTACCTATCCCTCTACCCTTTTGAAATGATGGGAATCGACCTCTTCGGACTACCAAGAAGCTCTTCTGGTAATCTGTGGGTCACCATAGCGGTTCATCACTACACTCGCTTCGCCGAGACCACCGCCATACCATCAGGCACTGGATCTGAGGTTGCTCAATTTTTTTATCTCCAACATTCTTCTTCGACGTGGCGCACCGCGCATACTGCTCAGCGACAGAGGCCGAAGCTTTCTTTACGGCATCATAAAATAAATCTTGGCAGCATGTCACGTTCTATACAGAACAACGTCCTCATACCATCCGCAAACAAATGGCCTAACCGAGCGTTTTTATCGTACACTGGCAGGCATGGTATCCAAGGATCACACAAACTGGGATACCATTTTGCCTTTTATAACTTTCGCTTGTAACACCGCTCTACAAACCATAATCGGCTATTCCCCTTTTTATCTTGTGTACGCCAGACAACCAACAAACCGCTCCCTATGGCGTTGTCGTAAGGTCCTACGATTCTCGTGCTGAAGACGCTCGTCACTTGGCTCAACTACACACAACCGAACAGCAGCAGCATCGCAAGCTCGTCCATGATTCCAATCTCCCCACGAGTCACTCACGCCCCGGGCGACATAGTGTGGGTGCATCTACCTATGCGGCAAACCAGGTCGCTCCGAGAAACTGCTCCACAAGTACATTTGTCCCTATCGAGTGCTTGAGCAAACCTCCCCTGTGAACCATTGTTGAAGCCCTCACCCCTCCTAGCGATTACCGGTGCCGCGGTCAAGAGGTACTTCACATCTCCCGCTTGAAACCCTTCGTCCCGCGTCCTCCAGACCTCGCCACTCCGCCCTGTGGCCAGGAGGCCACATCTTTAACCCAACGAGGCGGGAAGTTGTAAGGATGCAAATACTATACCCATTGATCACTTCATCGTCGTCACCAGAGATCCCGTTTAACAAACGATGCACATCACCATCGTGGTATCACCCGGGCGTGCGCTTAAAAGTATGCTTCAAAGACTCCGGTAGTGCGGTACGCGGAACACGTTAACAGTTTGCTAAAAGTCCCTACAACCTGGACGCTAGAATACGTCCGCTAAAGCGTCCGTAAAAGACAATCCAGAATAAAGAAAAGACAAAATGAATAAGCTACAACAGAACTCACAATTCAGACTGCAACAGCGGAAGAAACTGGGGGTGGGGAGAGGCGTGGTTCCTGACTAATGCATACAGCACGGAAAATGGTATGCAGAATCCCCGGATGGAAGATCACGGCCGGCGTTATGAGAGTGGTGAGACATTCTTCCCAAAGAGAAGAGCAGCTTTACCAGACGAATGGAACATTTCGCAGCTTGGGCGGAATCAGCTTCATCAGTAAGGAAACTCTGAACCAACGGTCCAAGGTGCGTGTCTCCCGCACTCAGTGGTGTCCGCGGAAAGGACCAGTGTCCCTTCCGCTAGTTTGCTGACACCGAATGTTGTTCTGACCTGCTTTCAAGCCAATACATTTTGTTGAGCACCGTTTATACCCCCACACACGCAGACACCCACACAAATACACACACACACACACGCACGCACGCGCGCACACACTCACACGCACGCACACACATACACACAGCACGCACGCACGCGCGCACACACGCACAGACACGCGCACACACCCCCATACACACGCACGCAAGCACACACACACGCACGTACCCGCGCATGCACACACACAGCAAAAAACAAACAAGTTCCCTTTGCTGGACGTTGGAGCCAAGTGGAGCGCTGGGTCGTCCCCTCTGATTGCCGTCTTGACTCCACCACACGCGTCGGCGGTCAACAATAAGTTAATAGCCTTTCTCGGCGGTCTGCTGGGAGAGGAGGACACATTTAGCCTCCGTCGAACCCGCCGCTCAGACAGACGCAACCCGCCTTATAAATTCTATCGATTGATCGATCGCTTCAAAGCGCGCGACGAACACACAATCTATACTCGACCGAGGAAAAAGAAAAAAAGAAAAGAGAAGAGAACACGAATACGCGAGCCAATTAACAAATAAAGACAACACGAAGAAATTCTCTTCGTTAAAATCAAAGCATTTATTACATGATGGGGAATCAGAGCTTCATTAGACTTCCTCGTTAAACAAAACACATAATACGACCGGTACTATAATAAAATAAGAAATTAAAAAAAAAAAAAAAAACTGACTAAGCCGCAACGATAAAAGGAAAGCGAAAAAAAAAATCCAACTATCCAGACGAAACAGAAGGAAAGGTCGAGTAGGTGGTTTCATGAAGTGGAGCGTTCGCCGTACGTACGCGAACGTTAATCAACATCGTAAAGCGGCTTCGCAGAAAAGAGAGAGCTGAGAGCAGAAGCGGAGACAAAGGCCGTGAACGGTAAGAGCCGCCGAGGTGGCCGCCGGAGAAAGCGCGGGAGAGGAAAAACCGAACCTAGAAGGGACGAGACATTGATCTAAATTCTGCGCGTGCGGGAGGAGGGCTCTCCCTGAGCCGACCGGCACACTCGGATCCCAGAACGGAGAGGAAGAAGAAAAAAGCGCATGTTAAGGAGCCTTTGCCTTGACCTACACAGCAAGCGACGCGTGCTCCGGCTACACGCACGCCTTTACGAGCATGCGCGGGTTTACGAGGGGAAGTGAGCACAATGGCTCTAGGTTCGCTCGTACAGCCAAATATATACTGCTCCGAGAAACAGACGACGGGAAGCCGTGAGCAAGAGGCCACGCGCAGGTGAGGCCCAGGCGAGGGTGACGCACGCTGTCACCCCTAAGCTGGCAGCGAGGTGGAAGCTACATGCTCGTTGGACCAGGTGGAGGTCTGCCTTTCGCCACGTGACTTCGCTTCCGCCCATACCCGCACTACGGCGGGCTAGAAGAAGATGCGTGACCAATGCACTGGCGAGAGCGGCCTTGCGATTCGTGCCTATTCGCGCCTCCAGCTCGTTGCTCGCCCTCTCGCGGCGGAAACGGGAAGCGTTCTAGTGAGGGTCCCCCGGTTCTCACGCTCAGCGGGCACGGCGGCTACTCGCGATCGTGGCTCGCGAATTGTCATTTTCTGAGTGCGGACCACACTCTAGTCGGTCCCAAAGTAGTGCGGCATCCGGTATGGGCATGTGCCTTACTATTTAGAGAGTTTTAGTATTGCATATAAAAGCAGACACAAGCGCCGTGAATTTACGTTAGAGTTGCGTGCTCCCCGCTGCACCTGCGCGCCGTGGCCATGCACCAATCAAAGATCGCAATTTTGGGCTCTGCGCATGGCTAGTGTAAACCAGCGCAACGCCAACGCAGACACACGGTGCTTGCGTTCGCTCGTATACGCAATAATAGAACTCACTAATGTTTCATCGGTCTTCCAACGCCAACGAAACGTGTTGCAGTCGAAACGTGTTGCAGTCAGGCATTCCTTCGAATTAGAAAGGATGAAATTGGCAAAACTACGGTGCGTAAAAATGAAAGAAAATATATGTTCCAAAAAGCCTTGTAATTGAAAAAGAAAAATAACGGAATATCTTTTTTGTATTTTTTGGCCATTTGGTCCGGAAGGATTGGCGGCAAATTTGGAAGTTTGGCCAATTTTCAAAAGTCACAACTTTGATAGCACTATATGCTTTACTGACAATTATTGCCATTTTACATTGATTTCTCGTACTAGCTGGAATCTTTTCATTTATTTTAGACTTTTTTTTATTTTGTAGCTTGTTAATTAAAAATGCTGCAATAAACACCAGTGAAACTAATTTTGAAACTTTGGATTTCCATAGTTGTTTGCGCGCTTGAAATTAGATCATAAGCAACAAATTATATCACAGTTTGAAAAACTATGTATTAAAATATTTTAATTGTATTAAAATGAATACAAATTGCGGAAATGTAGGCCACACTTCAATCACAATAATACGCCATTTAACAATAACAGTTTTTTACAGAAAAACGTCACTGTTTTCTTTTTAGCATATGAAAAACTTTGACATCGTTATCAAGATAGACATAAACACTGGATTAATAAATATAGTCATATGCGTCACGCGTTGTCTTGAAAAACACACATAGTTTTGTTTTCTAACTCAGATTCTGTTTTTTTTTTCTTTTTTGTAGTGAGAACAGCGTTTCTTAATTTATATGTTTGTGAACATATTCTAAACTCATCACCCGTAGCGATATTTTGTAAAATTTGGTGTGATTCTCTTATTCGTGTGCTTGCAATAAATGCTAAAGCAATTATTCATCTAAATGCCCAAAAACCCATTAAACGGCCCGCAGTTCATTGTTTTAAGATGACTATTATCTGAGTGGAGAAAAACCAGCAAGAGCACAAAAATAGCAGCCCGGATCTTTTCAACAAATACAACATTCTGATACATCTAAGGTGCAGTGTTGGAAAGTACTTTAAGTACATTGTACTTAAAGTACTACTTCAAGTTGTTTTAGGAAACTTGTACATTACTTGAAGTACATTCTCTGAGTATGTACTTGCACATTAATTGAAGATTTTTTTTCTGGTACCTTCCGTGGACAGTACGATTCCCGACTTTAAAGTACATTCCCCAAATTTGGTTTTGTAAAATTTGTATCACGAAATATTGCTGTGTCAATTCCGAATAAATACTGGGAGGGATATTCTACTCTCACCAGAAACGTGAGCAGACGACGCATCGCTCCGCTTGTTCTGGGGGCGGCTTTCCCGTAGCATTTTGAACTCTCGCTACTTCTCGGTCGGTCAGCGCAAGCGAGGAGGTTTAAAATATTAGGAGAGCAAAATTAATCATAATGTAGCGCCTGAGTCTGTAATGCGGAAAAATTAAACTTTCAAGTCGAAGATAAAGACAACAGATGAGAACGTCACAATGGTTTGAGGCATTCTCTTTTGTCTTTTCCTTCGACCTGAAAGTTTCTTAAGTTTTTTCGCACCTCAATCTCAGGCGTCATATTATGGTTCATTAACACCAGCTCGCTTGCACACTCACTTTTTTTATTTTTGTTTTTTCATTAAAAAGAGGACACTCCTTTATGAGAGGATTGCTTGCGGAAGCTACGGGGCTGACGTCATGCTCTCTCCTAGTATATTTAACCCCCTTGGGTGCAACAATCCAGTGCAAGCGGCACCAAATTCAGAAGAGGGACTTCTGAATTTGGCTCGATTCCTGAAAATAACTACTCTGTGGCCACTTGAACTTATCAAATATTCGCCGCTGTTTTTGAAAATATGTCATGCTCCCCTGATTACCCCTGGGCAATGCATAAAGTTAAAAAATCACTGTATAGGGGAATGAAAAAAAAAAAACATCATGAAAGATTGTGTTAAAATACTTGTACTTTACATTGAAAGTACATTGTATTTATTGTACTTTAAGTACATTGCACCCACTGTACTTTCTACTTTACTTGAAGTACATCACGCCTAATTTACTTTGTACTTTACTTGAAGTACCTTTTAGATATACTTTACCCAACACTGCTAAGGTGTATGAAAGGCCCTGTCTTTAAAAAGACACTGAACTTCGCAAATAGTTTGAAGTGTCGAGACGTATGTCAAAAAAGAAAGTTTCCGCATATCATTTCTTTAGTTTCATAGTTATGCTGCGAGACACATCCTGAATTTAGAAGAGAAACCGCAATCAATACCTACATAGGGAAATTCAATTTAAAATATATGTTAGTTTCGGTTTTGTTCATGAATGAAAATGAGCCTCCTGGCGTAAGTATTACGCTAAACACCGTTTTTGTTTTCAGGATAAAGAGTTGACCTGCGGGCCTAACACCCTAGCTTCCTCGTATAAGCGGGGATAATTTGTGTTACTCAGTGAAGCCAGCACACTAGACAGGCTCAGCAACTGTTATACCCTGCACGCATCTCCGACCCTCACTATAACCGCCATTTTGGAAAACTAGTGGCGCCACCTATAGACAGTTGGAGTCGCAAATAAAGAGCAGCAATGCTAAAAGCAGAGCCCCTTCCACTTCAAAGCTAGAAAAAGAAATTTCTAACAAAAATAGGTAGATTTTCACTTCATTCCGTTATGTAGAGGTCTTATTCAGCCGTAAATGCAAACATGACCCCTTACATATATATATATATATATATATATATATATATATATACATACATAATGTTTTTCCACTGATTTCTATGTCTATTTTTGGTACAGTTATATTATCTCTAGCCATCATAGTACTATGGCAGACAGCGCCATGGCGGCAGGCTGCCGTAAAATATCCGTGGATCTAGTACACTGTACCGTGGGTGATATTTCGTGCTTGATTGAAGTTGTTCGACAAAGCAGGTTCTTGAAACCCGGCGTGAACGGTAGCCTCATCTTTGAGGACCCGGCGAAAGTTCTACGAAAGCTCAGCACCGGGGGAAAGCAGCGCAGTTCGCATCGAAAGCAGACGCCATACCGGCGTCTCCTTTCGACGCTTCTTTCGATGCGTGCTGTGCTGCTTTTCCCAGGTGCTGCGATTTCGTGAAACTTTCACCGGGTCCTCAGAGATCGAGCTACCGTTCACGCCGGGTTTCAACAATATGTTACGTCAAACAATTTCAATCAAGAACGAAAAATAACCCACGACTATTTTTGCCACAACGCTGTCTGCCATAGATGGATGATAGTGGTTGGACCAGCTGTACATTGGCTAGAGGTAATATAACTCTACCAAAAAGATGGCCGCCAGTGGCCGCATTCGCGGAGCGGGCAAAGGCGATCCAGCAAATAGACATAGAGATCAGTGTATTTTTCCCCCTCTCCGAGTTTTGCTGACCACCTCCGCGTGTTGCTTGTATCAAAACAGTTTGGCACGCAGCAGCTCCGGTGTCGAGCGATCCCCTTCTCAACGGCAGTTTCGGATTGGTCGCCTCGGTAACTTGTAGCGTTTGAGTGAAATGAATTTCGAGTTTTTACAAGTGACGATATACGTAATCGTCGATACGGTATACCCTCGCAGAGCACACAATCGTTTTGAAAGGTGCTTTTACCGCACGTGTGGCTGTGGAAGCTGGTTCGCGTTCTATACCAAAGGACGTTTAACAACAAACGACAAACGCCGACGGAGTCGAGGGATTGTCGAAGGATAGCTCGACGGATGGATAGAGGAACTAACATGTTTTCTGGTTTTGCTAGACACCGCTAAGACGTAATCCCTGATATTCACAATATACTCTAAAAAATAAAAAAGTTTTTGAAAGGTTTTTTTTTTTTTTTTTTTTGCTCCAAGAACTTTTTGAGCTCGTGAAGAACGGTTTCACCTGGCGCACTCAAAAGGCTACTGGGCGATGAAGAACTGTTTCGCATAAAAAAAAAGGAGATTAAAAGAACCCTTATATGTTTTTCACGAAGAATTGTTTTAGTGGGTGCCTCAAATAACATTGTAGGGTGCAAAATATGAATAAGCCTAAGAAGTTCTTAGGCTTATTCATATTTTGCACCCTACAATGAACCCCTAAGAGTTCTTTCACGACCAGATTTTTTTTTTTAGAGTGTAGGCTAAGGCGCACCTCCCACACGAGATGTGGACACAGTGGCGTAGCCAGGATTTTATTTCGGGAGGGGTTCAACGGCATCTCCCCCCCCCCCCCCCCCCCTGTCAATGAGGGAGGTTGAGCTCGCCGACACGGACGATCAGGCAAAGATTAGAGAGACGCTGTTAAGATAAAACAGGTAACGCTGCATTGTCATTTTTAAAAACGGAGCAGGTTTCATTTACAGGAATACGGGCGGTTTGGCTCACTGTTCTACTGTCGTCGTAATTGCGGCCCACCAACTTTAAACGCTTTCTCACAACACAAAACTCCCTTCGCTTTTTGAAGTATATAGCACCGCAATACCAACGCGTGAAGGCCAGAGAAAACACAAAAATAGCTATACTTTCAAGAAAAAGAAAAAGTCGACACTGAAAAGTTCCAACAACCGACCACGCACAAACACTTTAGGGGCCCATATTTAGGGCGAAGGTAATTCTGAACAATCACAAAACCAAAATCTATGATCTATTAAAGGTTTAACAAATTCGTGTTACAGAACCACATGCGAAGGAAAGAGAGTGTTATCTTTGCTAGGCCGTTTTATTTTGCAGCGTGGTCCAAAGGCAGCCGCAGCCTATCCTCGGGTAAGGAGAAGTCATCAGTCCGAACTCGTCGTTCCGTCACTCGGAGAAATGACATGACGCACCACAAAGAAACTACGCGCCGAACGTGGAAAGGAACCTGACTAGCCTTGCGCCTTTGCGTAATGAGAATATGAAGGCTTGTCTCTTCAAGTTTCTGATGTTCCTTGCAGCGAAGATATTAAACTAATAGTAATAAGGAATTGCATCGCATGCCACCTCGACATACAAAGCAGAAAGCAGGACGGACTTCATCGCATCCGTGAGCGACGATTTTCGCAAAGTGAGGGAAACTTGGCCAAAAATAATTTTAGGCGTCCAATGCAAGAGGGAGAAACGCGAAGCGCCCGTCACATCTGCGGTATACAGGGGATCGCCCTCTGTTCGGAGGCACTATTTCAGAACGTCCATCGTCTCCTCAAGATTCTAGCTGCGGCGGAAGCTGAGCGCTCGTTCTCTTCACTACGACGGTTGAAAACATGCCTGAGAGCGTACACTTCGAGTGAGCGACTGCTCGGTCTATGCTTCCTTTCAGCTTAATTCCAGACCGTTGTTCCAGACGCAGCCGAGGCTACAGGTGCGACCATGTGGCCTGAACAGTGCCTGCACTGCACAAGCGCGCGTGCTTGGCAGGGACGCTGAAAGCCCTGAACTCGTGCTTGTAGCATTGGCTCCATCTGGATTTAAGCTGAAACGAAGTATAGGGGTTTTGAATGTTCACAGCGACATTAAAGTTCAAGCGGAGGACGTCCGGGATATTTTTTTTTCGTGAACGCAGGCGGTTTCATTTTAATGTGTAGGCGCTTGGCATAAATGAGATGATAAAGAGAACCTGTAAATTGCATTCTAATATCACTAGTCGCAGTTACCTATTTATTTGCGGTAATTTCTAGTCGAAAGCACGTAATTCTGATCACAAAAGGTGTGCGTGAGCGCAGCGCCACCCGTTGCTTATACAGTGCGATTTTTTTTTTTTACAATTCATTTATTATTCCTTACATTACTGACATTGCTTTATATTATCATTGTGTGTTCGTTTTATTATATTCACATTGGTTTGATTGAAATGTGTATTTCAGTGAGGATAGCTTGTCCTATTTTGCGTTGAAATTGCCATCCTTCACCCCACAAATATTTTGAAATATCTGTTCTCTATATATCTGAGATCGATTAGTTCCGCCATCCCATCGAATTAACATGAATTAAGCAATATTGCATATTTTATTAATCTGAGCATTTTCTACCCCACAAACAATTTTTCCGAAAGCCTGCAAGTTGGAGATGGTCCGTGCTCCCCCGTTCTTCCGTGCCTCGTGCAAAACCGACTGCGTGAGCCGGGCAGCGAGCGGGCCCCGTTGGGGAGGAAAGGGAGGGGGGGGGGGGTAGCTTTGGCATTTCGGGAGGGGTTTCGACCCCCCGAACCCCCCCCCCCCCCCCCCCCCCCCCCTCTGCCTACGCCACTGTGTGGAGACTGCGCGTGCAGATTCGCATGAAGCGTCTGTGCCCTGCCAATAGTAAAGCCACTGAAGCGGCGTGACGTCAGGGACAAACGCACGAAACACGCTTTTTTTTTTTTGCTTTACGCTTTGTGTTGTTAGAACCACCGGATGAAGTTGAGTAGAATAAGCCTCATCTCCTCAACCAGTTGCCAGAACAAGCGATCTCTCGTGTCACAATTATTCGTCCCAGCCACGCGTCGGGGTTGGCAATGCTTTGATAATGGAAGTGGACGGCGCGGAATTAGGGCAATCTTGTTAAAAGTTCGGAGCTTCCGTGACTACTGGCCATTAGAAAAGCTCTGAATTTTCGAAGTATTACGGGAAGGAAGTGGCAGAAACTCTACCAATCTCCGGAGCACAAGCACGTGGGGAGCACGTGCTTGTTTCTGCGACTTCCTTCCCGTAATGCTTCAAAAATTCAGAACCTTACTAATGGCCAGTAGCCACGGAAGCTCCGAACTTTTAACAAGATTGCCCTAATTCCGCACCGTCCACTTCCATTATCAAAGTCGATGTACAACATGTTCCGAATTGCCCCTTTTCGAAATGCAGTGCCATCTGGTGGCTAAAATAGCAGTTTACCGTTTACTGTACTAATGCCGGTAATCGACCTGCAGTTTTTAGTATTTTGCCGGGCACTATCACTTTCGATACAGTCAACAACAGTCGGGAATGTTTGTTTTTACCTTGCAGTTCTTTCTCCATCTCTCATTTTCGATGGCGACACATATACAACTGGTAAGGACAAAGTACCGACCCACATTGAGCCGTAATAAGAGTTTATATATCAAAGGGCTGTAAAGCCGATTACGTGCCGCCAACAAATTGAGTGGACCCAAATTAGAAATGAACGCTGAGGCAGCTGTTGTATAAAATCCCCGCGTCGCATCGGACCTACGTCTCGAATACATAGGCCTCGCATCCACTTCGCAGCATCTTCCACTTCTCCCATCATCAGTAACCACTGCAAACGGCCGCCATTGGTACGACACATATGTCATTCCTCAGATGACGATAGTTATCAAAGTGGCCAGACTGAATTTCGGAAAGGGTCTATTGTGGGAATCGACTCCAAAGCTGCCCGTTGTATGCTTGTAAAGGTGTATCTGTCTTCTGGTGTGGAAATGCTGAGCAATATTGCCATCGGAGCGCAGTGTTCAGTCGATCGCTACCTATTGACGCGCTCGGAACCTCTAGAAACCGGGCGGACCACGATAAAGTCAAAGGGCACTCCGAAACAGCGAAACAAAATCAACCCATCTCCGAAATTTTACAGCTGAAGTCCTTACACACCGTGTGCTCGTGCCCCACTATGCGATACGCAGTCAGTGAGATTCGGACCCAATATCGTTCCAAGGTTCCTTTAGTGGAACAATGCAAAACAATTTGTTTTTCTTTGTATATCGTATTTTAAACGTCTTATATGAAAAAAAAAAACGGTTGTCCAGACATTTAAATTTTTCTCGCAATCGTAAAACAGTTTAATTGTGGAATGCTTGAAACATTCTTCAATGTCCCTTAAACGATATACATAAATTCTGCCCCAAAAAACTTCCTTTTTTTTTTTTTTTTGCAGCATATAAATTATTTGCGCATCAAAGAAATGTGAATCTTCATCGGAATGTAGTCCCAGTAGTGGAGATAGTGTACGAAAATTTCACAGCAATAAGTTGTATGAATAAAAATTTAGAACATATTTCTTAAAAAATGGAACTAAAAAAAAAAAAAAAAAAAAATCCGTGTTTTCTTGGTACAAGATATTAGCCTCGAAACCGCGCCTCGTGAATGGCGCGATACTTCGTTCCAGTTTAAGTCCAAACGAAGCCGACGCTACGCGGTAATGCGACCAATCATGCAGCGACAAAAGCTCAAGTCACCAGGCCTTTTCTGCTTATGATTGGCATTCTTTGTGCAGCCCACTGGAGCGACGATGCAGGTTTCAGGAAGAAAATGACGGCGTCTGTAGACCAGCGTGTCACACGTTACTAAAAAAAAAAAAAAAAAAAAGCAATTGATTACAATTGTACTTACTCTTGGTTAAAAAGTATTCAAATATATTACTCGATTACTTAAGAAGAAAATTACATGGCCGTTACTTGAAAAAGTGATCGTTATCTTTTCGACAGACCCCTTTCGAAAATAACTTGCCGATTATTAGAAGGTCGGAACCCCTGCACAATGGCGAAACTGCATCAAGGAACGTGCAGGTCATTCATAAGACAGCGAACGTCGGAGCGCGGGCACCATTATAAGCCGACGAGCCAATAAAACAGCTTCGAAAATGCAACGTCACTGCGCTCATCACCTTTTTTCCTGAATGTTTTTTTTTTTTTTTTTATTGTGCCGTGACATTTAGGTTTTAGTTCGCCTTTGAGCAGGGATTCCACAGCTGCTAACAGAGGGCAGTGTATCGTAAAGGGGTCTACATACGAAGCATTTATCTGCCGGTTTGAAAACGGTAGGTCTTTCATGTTGTCGAACGTCACGGCACACTGTTGCCTTTCGTTGGATCAGAAGGGAAACAAACAACCACAGAAAAAGGTGTTGAGTGCAGTGACGTTGCTCTTTCGACGCTGTTTTTATTGGCTCGTCGGACCCTCGCGTTCTCCGCGTTCCAATGTTCGCTATCTTATGGAATGACTTGCACATTCCATGACGTCACTTGTTCCGCCATTGTGCAGTGGTTTCGATCTCCTAATAATCGGCACGTGACTTTCGAACGGGGTCTATACTAGAACTGGAAGACGTCACATTCACCCAGCAAAACGTGCTTCGTCATGTGTACTGTCGTAAAAAAACAGTGCGTAATATTAACAGATTTTGCGCAGGAATGGAGGCTGGTGCCACGTCATAGCCGCTTTTTCAAGTATCGAGCTTACTTCGGCGACCAAAGGAACGCTGTCACAAGTCATTCAAAAACTCAGAAATGCTCAAAACAATTGTTTTGAGCTTTTGTTTGTTTCATGTAAAATACTGAGTTAGCCCCCCCTGGTGACTAACTCAGATAACATTCCGAGTTAGCCCCTGCTGTGGGGTAAAATTCAGGTTCAAATAAAACACTGAGTTAGCCCCCGCTGGGGGCTAACTCCTGATGTAAGGTAAGGTCGAGTGAAATGAGACGCGGGGCAAAATGCGATAGTTTGTGTTTAGCGCCATCCAGCTCCTAGACAAGCAAACAGAGTAATTTCAAATTTCACCGAGAAGTACCGTTACCTGTACACTCTGCATGAGTAAAATTGAGAGCTATCGATAACAGCGTTCCAGTGGAAATAAATGCGGAGTTGAGGTTGACGTATTTACCCCCCGCCAGAAAGGCGCAAAATGTAGCGCGTGATTTCGCTTCGAGCGGGAGCCCTGCTCTCCGGTTGGCACCCACTGTTCCGCCAAGCTAAGCTTTAATTTTATTGGCATATGCTTTATTAACTCCATGCGGACCAAATCTGGGTAATCGGTGGTTGCGTTTTTTAACGAAATATGTATTTACGTAACAGGATGCGCGCGGGGCAAAACGCGACAATTTGGCATTCTATGACGCGCATGTTAATAACACACCGGTCTCCTGGTAGCTCCTGAGCCATATTCCTTTTCTCCTAGGGTCTAGTATGGTCCGAACGTATAAAAGAACAAAAAAAAACAAAACAAGGGCTTCAGAGCTCGAAAGGGATATGAACAAAGCTCTTGAAAGTGCGAAGCGACCGCGTCACTCCCTTCGCTACACTTTTTGGCGTACCAAAGGATGCGCTTCAAAGGCCAGCCAAACGACTCGGTGAATGTGAAGAGCAGCGGCTCTGCAAAAACCGGATGGGCTACAAAAGGCGCGTTCTTTCCGATATCTCAAGTTTGAAGAACACTTCTTCTGTGACCTCAACAGAAAAAGAGAACACGCAGATTGGAGAGCAGCACTGTTCCAACGTCATCTCCCCACAAGACACACACACACACACACACAAACGTGAAACCGAAGAGAACGATAATTAGTAAACCCCCGAAGATGTGAGCAGTGTCCGAGCGTTTTACAGACCGTGCGATGCGCACCGCAAGAGACTGCGCAGTGCCTGGTATGAAAGAGCTTTGGAGCCAAGCAGCCCCGCATTCAGTATGAATCGAGTGCATAGAATACAAGGAGGGGGCTCATCAAGAGTGCCTTGGAGCTAACACAGTGCGTTTCAAAAGTTTGTATGGCAAAAAACTAAAGGATTATGATGTTTTTTTAACTGTGTCTCATTGTACCCCACTAAGTTGTCTCATTTAGCCCCACTAGTGGGGCAAAATGAGACACGTGACTCTCAGATATTGTAGTTTTGTTTAATGTTTCGCTTGCTCCTGTTAAGTAATATTTACTGAGCATAAAGTCAAGACATCTCAGAATATCCCTATCCCGCGTTTGTTTATTTATTTTTTATATTGAAGCAAAAATAAAAATTACCATTGAAATGAAAATGTTTTGTCTCGTTTCTTCCTACCTTACCCAACAGGGTGCGGCCGTAAAGACTAACACATTGGGCACGCTTCGCAAAATTCGAATTCCAAACATAGATGCCTCAAATTATGCACGCAAGCGTCAATTGGATTTTTTTTTTTTTTAAGCCCTCCTTAGGCGAGGTAATAAAAAAAAAAATAGAAGAGCAAAAACGGCGACCGTGCATTTCCTATGCCCTGTACCGGACGTTCGTCGTCTGCACACTGATTTGTGAGCTTTTTCCGAGATGGTCATTGTTCACATATTTCGTGAAAAATATTAATTATTGCGATTATCTCGCTCCTCGCCAGTCTATACTATTGGTTCTCAGCGTTTTTGCGTTCAGCTAGCCACCCAGGAGCGAGCCCATAAACCAGTGTACAGACGACAAACAGGCTGGTAGGGAACTTAAGATATACACGGCCTTCGATTTTGCTTTGACTTTTAATATTTAGCTTCTTCTGAATTGAGCCACAAAAAGAAGACACATAAAACTTAAGGATAAAGCTCCCTGGTGAGGGGTAACAAGGGGAACAAAGGAGAAACACAGCTTTGTAGCGCGCAGTACTTTCGTATTAATTGCATTACCAACACATAACTTATTGCGAAACTACGCTCGCGTGCCCAATTTCAGGTCGTTTCAGCGTTCTGCAATGCGCTGTCGACTTACCCGTCTGCGAAAAATCCCTAAACTCTTTCACCGGTACACCCGGTATCGAAGCAGTATGAACTCGTCCAAATCGGACAACAAAGAACACACATTGGCTCGCCTCGACAACACACCACGTTCGTGAGCAAGCTGTACTCTCTCGGAGCTCTTCAGTGCTCAAAGACCCATCGTACGAAATTGCATTGGCGCGATTCTGTAACTCCACATCACCGAAAATGTCAAGGCCGGTGAAATCAGCCCGCACTCGGCACTAACGTTTCTGGAAAGCCAACTTCGTAAAAATAATAATAAAAAATTAAAGAAAACACGTCCGGGTGTTTTTTAGTCGAACAGCGTTAATCTCCCCCGCGGCAGCGTCCGCACGTGTCAACTGCTTTCCTCCAACCTCTGAAAAAAAATAGAGGATGATAAAAAAAAAACAGTTCAGAGACGTTTAAGGGAGCGTGTAAAAGCCGGTTTATGGCGCGTCTCATCTCGGGGATCTGGTGCCAGACTATCAAATACATTCGCAAGTGCGGGAATGGCAGAAAAGGCAACGATGCTGACGCAGTATTGGTGGGCCCTACGTACGCAGCACTGCCGATTGCAGAGTTGCCGCTGGATTGCTTGGAAAAGCAACGTAGCGATTGATGGCTGAAGCCCATTGCGGAGGTCTCGGGGTGAACGACTTCCCGCGCCTGAGACGTGCATATCCGCCGCAAGGTAGCAGATATTCGACATATGGCAAATGAATCTCCGACAGATTGCCATAAACTCGGGTTGGGATGAGAGCTGCAAGCCGGTCCAGCCAGTCATACTGAAGAGACTGGCGGTAGCGCTATGTGTCTACAGATATGTATCAGGGTGTTTCACCGACAGCTGGGAATTAAAAATAAAAAGAAAAGAAAAGGACGCTTGAAATACAGAAAGGAATTTCTCAGGGTAACGCTTGCGACCGTGGCGGAGGTTAGTGTAGGACTTAAAGGTGACACTTAGTAATTTAATGACCCACAATCCACTAATAAACTTTTTAAATATTCGTCTTATCCGGCACATTCCAGTTAGCGATTTTTTGCCCGTCGTCGAAACATGCTACAGCAGTTGTAACAAGTCAGAAAACTACATTCTTCTCCAAGCTATCCAGTGGCAAATGTTTTCTGCGTCGCTGTTATGCGTCTCAGTTTGGCCAGAGAATAGAAAATGAGAATCATTTACATGTCCAAATTCCAATAACAGCTTTGACATGTTTGATAATAGGCAAAAATTCCCAATGGAACGTGTCAGCTAAGACAAATATTTAAAAAGTGAATTGACGGGGTTTAGGTATAATTAATACACTGAATATAACTTGCCGCTGTAACCTGGAGCTCGCCGAGGCCTAGAACGTTATTCCCAATGATTAAATTCCTTAATTAACGCGCTGTTTTACGTTATCTTCCGTCGCTGGTGAAACATCTCTCTCTCTCTCTCTCTCTCTCTATATATATATATATATATATATATATATATATATGGGGTGTTTTCTTCTAAGAGAGACACTAATTTTAAAAGAAAAAGCCGTGAAGGCTACACTTACGCGGTTTGAGCAGTTAGGTTATACGTCCAGGCGACATAGTATGGGAGACCATTCGTAATTGTCAGCCGGCTAATTAAGTAAAATGTGTTCATTAACGTATTAATTAGTGAATATAGACAAATGGTCCTAATTAGAAACTTGCTGAGCGTCATCGAAAACCACTAAATCAACAATTTTCAGAAAAAAGTTGAGAGCCCCAGCCTTGCACCTGTTGAACGAGTGGTACCTTTTGACGCACTTCTACGCTTCCCACGCGGTCAAAATATTTCTAAATATTATTGATTTAGTAATTATCGATCACGCTCCGCAAGTCTCTAATTGGAACCATATGTCTGTTTTCAATAATTTAAAAATTACATAAAATGTTTTTACTTAATTAGCCGACTGATCGTTACGATTAGACCCATATATTATTTCCCCCTGACCGTATCACTCTTAGTGAAAAGACTAAGCGTACAGGCGAGTTGGTAGTAGCTAATCATGTCGCCTAACACCCGAGACTGTGGTGCAGAAAAAGAAAAACGCTTAGTCGAAGGAACAGGCACAAGAGTCCCTTGTGTGCCTGTGCCAATATATATATATATATATATATATATATATATATATATATATATATATATATATATATATGTATATATATATATATATATATATATATATATATATATATATATATATATATATATATATATATATATATGTGTGTGTGTGTGTGTGTGTGTGTGTGTGTGTGTGTGTGTGTGTGCGCTGTTTGATTTCAATTAAAATAAATTTAAAAAATAAGTGGGAAGTACATGGATGCCGGCTACACCGCGCGCATATACGGCTGAGCTATGAGGAGATAACTGCCACGACAGGTTAACTAATTAACCAAGATCCGTTAATTATTTTTTTTAATTATTGGTTCTACGAGTTATGTTGTCGTTTCAGTTTTAATAACAGTCATTATGAGAGGCTAAACAAATTTAAACAGTTTGCGAAATGCCAAAGGGTTTCGTGATATTCATCGATCAGTTCTGGCGTTTTTCTCACCCAATTCCGAAACTGGACAAGGAAAGAGCCCCGGAACTTCCGTTCGCAATGACGAACCGTGGGACGTTGTCGTTTCGCACACCTCGTTCCGGCGCTCTATATGTGTCCAGTTTTGAAATCATTTGACACAAATGCTAAAAATGATCGCTGAATCTCTGAAACCCAATAGATCGTTCTCACCAGCCACAGAGCCGTATATCTAGAGAGTTTGGCCATTCGTTAAGAAGTGAGGCAAATGAGGGGGCGCTATTGGCCGAAAGCGGGCTGGGCGTGTTCCAGGCCGTCTTCACAAATTCGAATGTGGCCAACCAGACGCCGGAAATAATACCCTGGCGATGGTCGCGAGAAACAAACTTTGTAAGTGCATCGGAGTAACTCTCGGTGATTGAAAATATGGTGCACGTGATGTTTCAATCATGGTCATCCAAAATCATGATGGAAGAGTGCGACTAGCGGAACGATCGACATAATCCGTACGCCAAGCGCCGAGGGCCGGGGATCTGCCGTCTGAGCGGTCACACTCTGTGCGAGGAAAACAGAGTTGAGCGGCGCATTCGTTCCTTACATCTTTCTGCATGATCATGATCGAAACATCACGTGCATCTTATTTTCAACCACAATAGTTACTACACCTCACACTTACACGCTTATTAAAACCATATACCAACATATACCTATGATTAAAGCTGTTTGTCGCTACCACCGTTAGGGGATTATTTGCGGCTTCTGGTTGGCCAAGAGACCATGTCAAACCCTCTTTCTGCGTCATGGTGCACGCCCTGGCTCTGCCCGCGCCTCCCATTGACCAGCCTCTCTGTATACACGGCTCTGACCAGCCAGTTTGGCTACGTCGCCACTGCCCCCCCCCCCCCCCCCCCCCCCCAAAATATCGAAGGAACGACAATCTATCTACACGTGCGACAACCTTGCGGATGCCCTGTGCGTGCAGAGCACGAGACCGCACCAGACGTCTCGTGCACTGCAGCCTGCAACTTGTGAACTATGGCGGCGTCACGCATTCGCTTGGTGAGATCCGTCTATTGTCTTTATGCGAATCGTTCAAATTGGTTTAGCCTCTAATAATGACCGCCCTCAAAACTAGAATTTCAACATAGTTAATGAACAAAGTTAAGTTAATCAGTCAACTTACCGTGGTGGATTGTCATCAGATTAAAGTCCGTCGAGCTCCAGAAACACGCAGTAAAGACAGCATTCCTGTAACTTTCACCCACTTAAAAAAATTCTCTAATTAAAGTCAAATACCCCGATACGCATTGGCGACTCCAGCGAAATCGACGCCGCGTAGCAGCAACGCTGAGAAGTTCAAGAGAGGAGGTCGTTTTGACTCTGTCGTTTGCTATCGCTGCTTGGATCTTGTAGGCAGCATAGAAACAAACATCGTTTCCTCTAATTCTTTTTATGCTTCCGCTGTGTCATTCCTAGGCACTGACTAGAAGAAGGTTTTTAGCGTCAAAAAATCGCTTTGCTTTCATATGTCACACCGATTTTACCCTGCAGTGCAAAAAATTAATGGTGGTCCGCGTGCTGAACAACGAAAACGACCTCCTTTCGCCGTCCATTTTGCCTGACCAGCGCGCCCCCTATAGTTCGCTGGAGCCGCGAATATCCCTTATTAAAATTTATACTTTGCAGACTAGTTTCGAGACCAGAGGAAACAAAGTACTGGGACACTGCAAGACCCTCGTGGCTCTAATTTTAGCCGACACGTTGAGGTGACTCGATATCCTCAAGGTCGGTACACATCTGCCGCAGCGCTGAATCAGCGCCATGTAGGGCGCCCAATATAGAACTATTTAGTAGTTTATTTACTCCTCTCACAGCTGAGGTCTCTATACTCACCCGCTGCAAAACCTGACGGTTTTGCAGCGGGTGAGAAGAAGATATTTATATTCCTCTCCGCAGGAATATAAATCTTACGAGATCCCGTGCTGGCGATGCAAGCGCTTTTGGCGTAAAGTTTGATGCCGTCTGATTTTGGCGCTCAGATTATTTAATCCTGACGCAGTCAAGATTGCGGTTTTCGGATAAGCATGGTGCTTCAGCGGTGTTAATTGCACATATCAAATCTAACATGTTCTCTAATGACAAAAATTCACCGGAAAGATATAGCACTCTGGACCATCCTTGCAACATCCCGGACACATATAAGACTGCCTCACATTAATCATTCGACTCTAATATCTCAGCACTGTATTATCGCCGATACAGTGGAGCCTTATTGCGGGATAAGACGCTGTGTAACCGAAATTTCGGTTGCACGTCAAAAAAAAAAATTAGGTTGTCCAAATCAATCTTCAGCCCTCCGCTGCGGCACGCCAGATGCCCTTCGTTGGTTTGGCACGTCAAGCACCCAACTTTGCCCTTACCGATACAGCGCGTATAGAATGAAACGTTAGTGCTGCGTCAGCGGCGCCGGCTAGCGCTTCCCCGGCGCTGGATCGGCGGCGCCGAGTTACCGTTGCGCTGTGAACAGTCCTTCAAAGTACCAATAATTCGCTGTCTCCACTCAGGTCCGCCTAGTACGAAATCAAATCCGTAGCAATGCACGTAACCATAGAGCGCTGTTACACGTGCAGACGAGCATATATTCCGCTACAATTAACGTGTGTCCGACCAACGGAACTCCGCCGCTCAATCACGTCAGCTTTCGGTTCCGCCGAACTCATACCTTTTTTTCATAAGCGAGGACTCAGCTGCTGCAGGTGGGAAACGCAGACACTGCAGGCGTGCGAGATCCCGCATGTTCTGCTCGCCTGTCCCGCTTAGTCATATCCGACAGTGCATGCAACGTGAACGATCATGCGGTATTTAGCGACAGTATACGATACTCTTACATCACCCTCGCAGACTACACTTGAAGGAAGCGATTACGCGGTATTACGACATAATGCGAAGCTCTTCCATCACCCATGCGCAAGGCTTGAAGCGGACGCGCGACGATAACATACGAAACTCTTACATCCATTCATATCGAATGTGCATAGAGTGAGTCACAGCCTCCGGAAGATTTGATTAGCAGAATCACTTCTTCCCTGACCACCACAGATCAAGCTCAGATCACAAGTAATGTCTTGTCTGCGGAACCCGCGTGGCTGTTTGGTTGGGTGGTTTTCATTTGAACCCGTTCGCATTTCTACCTTCTCGTTTTTACCTTCTCATTTCAACCCAGCGCAAAACAACTTTCGCGTTTCTCCCTTTCTCATTTAAACCGTTCTCAAAACAAACTTTCGGGTTTGGACCCTTCTCAAAACGACTTTTCTCATTTTAACCTTTCTCATTTCAAATTTTCTCAAAACATACTTTCTGGTTTTGACCATTGTCAGAAAGACTTTTCTCATTTTATGGATGAAGAAAGAATAAAACAATTAAAACAGGGACAACACAACCACATCTTTCATGAAAGATGTGGTTGTGTTGTCCCTGTTTTAATTGTTTTATTCTTTCTTCATCCATGACTTAAACCAACACGCTCTTCTCCCATGCATACCTTCTCATTTTAACCTCTCATTTCGAACCCAAATTAATCCAACATCATGATCTCGCAATCTTTCAGCGGTATTTATGGCGAATTCGGGTAATTAATTGCTTTCGAGCCCTTGCCTGTGGCACCGGCGACCAAAAACGCGCCAGCGGCGCGTCACGTGACCCTATCCACTCGAATGCAAGGCACAATGAACTGGCGTTTTTATTTGACTGGGTCGCGAGTGAGCTCTGTTAACTTCTTCTTCGATCATTCTATGGTACCATGAGCACGCTGCATACGCCAACAACATAAATTACGACTCTTTGAGATGTGTGTAAACAGAAGCGGCTTCACAAAACTTTTCAAAATATTGGCATTACCACAGTCCGTACAGCTGACAGAATATTAAAATATAAAATCAATGAAAGGGCAGATGTATAAATCAGTGTGGTGCTGCCCGCACGCGCGTCAAATTTCAATAAACTTTGTTTGGATTTTCGATTAACTATTGCCACGGAGGCTTGCCAGCGTCGCTTTCCATAATCTGTTTACTGTTAGTAGAGAGTTTTAGTAGATCGTTCCCATGACTCCGATAACGATACCCGATACTCCGCCACTGCCTCCCTTGCGCATGCATAGTATCGTTATCGGGGATATCGGAACGATCTACTAAAACTCTCTAGTACCTTTTTTGGAATTCTCAGTCTTCTCATTGCACCCACCCTCCTTGAAATTGTAATGCGTGTTCAAGTTTCAAACTGCATCACTATGCATACTTTTTTTTCAGCGGTGTAATAACTTATTACAGAGTTGTAAAATAAAGTGATATATGATGCAGCCCGTGTCACAGAGCCAACATACCTTGCTCAGGCTGGATAAATTATTCCAAAAATGTTGACTTTCTTTGAAACATAAATTATCTTTCTCTTCGTTGTTTTTGCTATCTTGTCTCAGAGCACAAAAGGGTGCCTGTCTCGATGGCTTCGTTTGCCACTCGAACCCGCTATTTGCCGCCTCAGCGAGCATTGTTTCGTTTGGTTCCCTATCCCGATTCTGATGTGACGATACCGGATAGTCTGGCAGACAAGCTGCCCGACCTCTTGGAGCTCGGGAAAACTTCTGCTGGTAAATTGCCGGTACACGCCTGAGAAGCGCAACCCGAAAAGCTTGCACCCTCCAGCCTTTGACCACGCGAACGCCCTTGCCGAAGGTATGGGAAAACCTTTTTTCAGGGAAAATGACCACCCGAATTGGCCATTACAAGCAATAACACACGGCTAGCACAATGATCCATTCGCCCCACACGACGACATCTTAACGACATACAGCGACAGAAGAGAAATGAAGTACCGAATCTGCGCTAGCACTTTTGAAACCACGTCACCAGGTGACCACGTAGCTACGTCAACAGACTCGGGGTGGCACGCAGGCATAAGGAAAATTGTTTCATGTGCTATGCAAGAGATGGTGCCGCTTCGCTTCATCTTCAAACTTCATCCTCAACTGTTTTTCCTTCTTTCTATACCTCACTACAGTGTTCAAATGACAACGGGTTCAAATGAGAAAGGGTCGAAACGCGAAAGGTTAAAACGCGAAGGGCGTTTTGCGACAGGTTCAGACGAGAATAATTCAAATGAGAATGGGTTCAAATGAGACGGGTAAAAATAAGAAAGGGTCGAAACGCGGAAGGTTAAAACGAGAAGGGCGTTTTGCGAATGGGTTCAAACGAGAAGGGTTCAAATAAGAATGGGTTGTTTCGAGATACACCCGTTTGGTTGTGTCGCAACCGAATTTCCAGTCCAGAGGCTTTATTCGTGCGAAAGATCGTGATAGTCTTTAAGTGCATCGTAACTTTGGTAAGTCAGTAGGAACAAAACATCTGAACAGCTACAGTGCACAGTGCGACCCGCTGGTACCGTCTCACAACATAATTTTGGCGCGTGGCGTCGCCAAGATACCGACATTAGCTGCTTCGCCACCTGATGATCCTGTCGAGTAGCAGCGTGTTTGCCATTTGGGCCGGTTCGTTATACACAGGCCTTGACTTGTGATATTGGAGAAACAAAAAACACTGCTCCCATTCACAAAAAAAAACAAAAAAAAAAAAAAACTGTTACCACTAAGTTGTGAAACACAGCTTATAGTAATTAGGCACAATATCAGTAACAACTGCGGCCTAGCTCATACGAAAGGCACACAATATCTAAAAAAACACTGTAAACTAAAAACGAAAACATCTCGTGAACGTAGGGGGATCGGTTGCCAAATGAGCTAGCGCACACCAGCTCGGAGCACGTGGAGCGAAAGCTCGCGCTGCAGAACCCAGAGATCCTGGGCTCAATCCCCACCTCTGCCCGTTTCGATCTGGATGAGCATCGTACCGGCGTGCTGTCGCATATCACTATTGCGCGGTGCACGTTAAAGACCCCAGGCTAGCGGTTGTACCGCACTGGATAAATTGCTCATATACCGCTGAACCACCATGACGCCCGTTGAGGCTGACTAACTTCCGGCTGTATAAACATACCCGCAACACAATTACAATTACTTTATTTGTGAACACAATTTGATTCATCGTTTTTGTACACGGTGCTAAAAAACGTTATTGATTACACTTACAAATACTTTAAGTTAAAAAGTTCGAATTTATATTCCTTCATTACTTGAAAGGAAAAGTAATAGACCGCTGTTTGAAAAATTAAACTTGCCTTGGCCATTCCGATAAACCCGGAGGCCATAGAATGCGTGTGCATTATGCGTGCGGTATGACTCTTTCTGCTTGGAACTTATGGGGGGGGGGGGGGGGGGGGGGGGAAGCTTTGGGTGATTTCGGATGCCCTGCACACGCGACAGACTCTTGCGTCCTCCGTGCTTATCAGAAAAATGAAGAAAAGTTAAATTTATTTAGAAGTGGAGCGTGTCATGCTTTAATGAGGAGTTTCCGTGGGTTCTTTTTTTCTTCTGTGGGCGCCGTGTAGGGCCTTAAATTCCTCGTGCTCTCGAATCGGAAGAACCCCTTATGGGAAATGAAGTAATCGCGAGGGGAAAAGGTTTACCGCGTCATTCACGCTATCTATTGATTGCTGTTTGAGGTTGTGACGCCCCCTTGATGTGGTGAGTCCGCGTGGGGTGCGACGCTTCGTCACTGGAAGACAGCTGCGTGCGCCATTGATCGCCTGCGGACTACGTATGCTGGACTAAGTTTCACTCACCGCGGACGGCGGCGTGCTACCGCAGGCGACCGTCGGTAGGAAGTCATCATTAGTGCATCTGGCTTGCGTTCTCTTTTACTTCATCCTTGTCGCCTTGCAATAGACCCCATTCGAAATTCACGAGCCGATTATTAGAAGGTCGGAACCACTGCACAATGCCCGAACAACTGCGTCGAGGAACGTGCGAGTCATTCGATTGGACAGCTAACGTTGGAGCGCGGCCAACATTACGAGCCGACGAGCCAATAAAACAGCGCCGAAAATGCATGGCATTGCGCTGATCACCTTTTTCTGTTGGTGTTCTTTTTCCAGTGTGCTGTGACGTTGAGGTTTAAGTTGGCCATTGTGCAGGGATTCGACAGCTGCCAACAGAGGGCAGTATTTTGAAAGGGGTCAACAACGAAGAAAAAAATCCTTGTGGCACCAAGCAAAGACATCGAACAGCGGATCGTATGGTCCGGGGGATTGGGGGGGGGGGGGGGGGGGGGGGGGGTGTTTTTGCTGAGCCCCTTGGTGAATCTCGCTGGACGCGATTAATTGTGCATATAGTTATGATTATGTACGAATTATAATGACACGGTGTGCCCTCTCTATGCTTTTTGCATAAATTCCAATAAAAAGTAACCGCGTTTTTTTTTGTTTTTTTTTTGCAGATTACATTACATGTTTTATGTCGTTATCGCTTGCTAGATCGAGAAACAAAGCTTTGAAAACTAGCCTTCTCTACTGTCCGTTTGTCCATTTAGAATCACCGGGTTGCAAACTACTCTTCCTCTCCATTCTTGTAAAACGCCAACCGCTTCTTTCCTCATGTCACAAAGAACTCACTTTTTGTCACACATCAGCTTTGACATTTGCTTACTGTAACCTTCCGGGCAGCATACAGAGCGTATAAATGCGTTAAAGCAAATATAGTTTTTTTTCTTTTCTTTTTTAAGGGGAGAGGAGGGGTGAGCAGTTTGAAATATTGTTAAACACGCACATGCTACATTACCCATCAGACTTCGCAGTGAGCTCAAAACTTAAAAAGAACTCGATTTTCAGAGTGCCAGCTCGAAACACAGCAAACCAGAATAAACTGTTCAGACAAAGCATCTGACCTTTTTGTACAGCTCGGTAAACAACGTTGTATTCATTGTTGTTCGCGAGATTTAGAAGTTGATATAGTGAAGATATGGCGGCATTTTTAGCTCTAAACTTGGTGGCTGAGTAGTTGTAAACCCGGAAACCGAGGACAGGGGTTTGAGAAAATAGTATGGGTTAGGAGTAATTTTACTGCTTCCAAAAGTAATCGGATTACTCTCGTGATTGCTACCCGATAAAAATAATCAGATAATAAAAAAATACTCCAAAATGTAATTGATTATAAGCAATGTGATTACTTGTAATGAGTACCGAAAGGTCTGAGCGCCGGACGGCCATTAGGGAAGTTTCGTAGATCGTTTCCAGCGTCTCGCAATGATCTCCGCAACCCTCTACGAGATCCGTAGCTCTGCAGAGAGGACTGGCGGCGTTTTCGATGCGGAGAGCGGAGCGGGATAGCGGAAAGGATCTACGAAAAGTCCCTCTTATACATCAAGGACGGGAATATTCGTATTATATGAGCTACCTGACCTCCTTATTTCAAATAATAGAAGGACTTCCGTAAAACTACGTGCTTTTAATGGCAACGTCATACAAAACGTGTGTAAATGCACCGTATCATCCGGCTAGCAGGGGTAGAGCTAACCTCATCAATAGTGAACTCCAAACTGCACTGAAGAAAAAAAAGCGAAGGTAGAGTGACTCTACATCGTCCAGGCTCTTGTTAAACAAAACAAAAACAAAAGCAAAAAAATTGGCACCGACTTTATTTTTAAAGTTCTGTAAGCACAGCACACACAGAAAGTCGTCCAGCTACCGCATCGACAGAAGTATGTTACTATTTTTTTTAGCCTTCTAAAACAATCGCAGTAATGTTGTTTTTTGTTTGTTTTTTTTTTTAGTTGTGAGTAATGCTCTTTGCATCCCTGGCCGAATCCGACTAGGAGCCGGCCAAAGTTGTTATGCATTTTGAAGAGGTGGGTGGACGCGGAGAAGATGAGCATGGTTGAGTCCCCATGCCGCCTGTCAATCTGCCATTGAAGCTTCAAAAACATTTTTTGGCTCTTTTTTTAAATTACATTTATCAGATCCATGAACACTTAATTCAACAGTGTGACTAAAAAAAATGCATGAAAAAGAAAAAGAAAGTCCGACGAGCTGCGAGACTAGTCGAAAAAATGGCCGAATTCTACTAGGGGCCGGCCAATCGCGAGGTCATGTACTTCCACGCTGAGTCGTCATGGATCGGCGCCTGATAGGGTTCGGTCGTCTTTTCGACGCTTCGTACGGCACGCCGGACGTTTTGACGTGCATCTGTCTGGGGTTTAAGGCTGTGCATCGATTAAGACATTTTTAAGCGATTAGTTGGTGACGTTTAATTGGATAATGAGTAGGTCTGATGCGGTGCTGATAAACTTGTTAAAGTATTGCGAAGTTGTAACATAAACGTATAACATAAATTTCGAGAAAACACTTGCCGGGGATCTTGTAGCCTTCGAGATGTGGGAACAGTGCGTTTTAATGCAGCCATTTCTTTTCCTTTATCTGTTTGTTTGGCCTACATTCAAACGCCATAGTCTCAGGCTCTAGGGACAAGGGCTAGAGGAGGGGGCAAATGTACCGAAATTTTTAATGACGCCAAGTTTCCATCTAAATACTATTTAAGCAAGAGTGTTAGATACATCTTCTTTTTTTTTTTCCTAGAAATGTGCACATTCAAATGTGTGGCCGAGGACTTGCAAAAAGCATCGCGATGTTCTAATTACCGTATTTACTCGAGTAATAGCCGCACTATTTCTGAACAAGGCCTTTGCGTCTACTTTCCGGCGAAGCACATATAGCCAATCATCGCGTTGCGCATATATAACAGCGAATAACAAGATCGAGAGCACTATTCACCACACAAATACAATCTTCACAGATGGTATCTTCGCGCGAAGACGTTATCTCTGTCCTGTAAACCGCTGGAATCGTGCTGTCGATCGCGGTGATTGGCAATCCGCATACTCAGCGGAAAAGCGAACCCTCAGGTTTTCTTCATAAACAGTGCGGCTATAACTCGAGTAAATACGGTATCCCCCATTTCGCTTACCGTAGGCAGCAGCAACATGGAAGACCCCAGCGCCAACAAGAAAGGATATTCTTCAGTAGTAGGCTAAGCAGCTAGCAGTGTTGTAGGCATTACTAAAAGTAATGAAACACGTTACTCGTTCAGATTAACTGAAGAGCGTGTCGGCAGCGTTGACTGGCAACAAAGAGAAAGCGTTTGTTTTATTCTGTCTGTTGCCAGTGAACGTTACTCGTTACTTGCAAATGAAAGGAACGCGTTACGGTTACCGATAAAAAGTAACGGAGGTTACTTTGCATTACTTTTCATTTATTAATTAAAGCGTTTTACTGTTTTGGCTTTACAAGTAAGCGTACGTGTCACATTTATAAAAATTTTATGCCCATGCAGATACTTAACATAATCACCTTATCTTTTTTTACGGTTCTTATATTGAAGGCAAGCGGCGAGTACAATAATTAATATTATTTTGCGCCTAGAAACACACAAAAAAAAATTAAGTGTAATTTTGTTATAAAGTTTTGGGAAGATATGTAACGAGTTACGTAAGTACGTTTCCCGTTACTCGAGATAAGTAACGTAAGTATGTTACCCGTTACTGTTTTGAAAAAGTAACGAGTACGTTACTACGTTACCGAAAAAAGTTACCCGTTACCGGTAACTCCGTTACTTGTAACGCGTTCCGCCATCCCTTCCAGCAAGTATAGTATAACTTTAAGATAACTTTATTTGAGAGATGTTTTTACTGATAATTCGATGATAAGTTTGACAGCGACGAAGATGATTACCTCGACAGCACCATAAGAGACCCACTTCAGTTTGACTCATTTATCAGTTAAGAAATCAGTCGGCCATTCGTGCATTAGCCCACTTATATATAGGTTCATCAATTATTTTCACAACCCTAAATGTGACCAGTACAATACATTTTTTTAAAAAATTTGTCTACACATCGTTTCACTTTCTTTAATATCAGCCGTTTTTTTTATGATATTTAACTATCGGCTAAATTATTTTTTTTTTTAATGCAAGAAATTCCTCATTTCAAAAAGAGGAATATGTATTTTCTTTGCTTTCCTTTTCGGGTCTACACGAAATTAATGGTCTATTTCTCCAAGGACGGCACTGGAGGGAGAAAATCCTTAACCAACTCGGAAGAAAAAAAAAAAGATGTGAACCCGCCGCAATTTGGAGAACGTGGAGCAAGAGCTCGCGTTGCAGAGCCCAGGCATCCTGGGGGGCTATGTTGCGCTTTTTGCACTCCCAGGAGACTAGGGAGAGGGAAGTGACGTCAACGACACAGCAAACGCAGATTGGGTGTTGATTTCGTTTTCTTCTGTCAACATCCAATCTGCATTTGCTGTGTCGTTGACGTCACTTCCCTCTTCCGAGTCTCCCGGGAGTGCAAAAAGCGCAACATAGCACCCCTGGGCTCAAATTTCCACCCCTGCCCGTTTCGATCTGGACGAGCACGGTACCGCCGTGTACTCGTGTAATATCACTGCTGCGTGATGAACCTCAAAAACCCCAGGCCACCAGTGGTACTGCACTGGCTACATTTCTCATCAACAGCGTGTGTAACGATGCTTGATGCATACTCCAAAAGCAGAGGCGAACCTCATGCTCGCTAAAAATCTAACGACAAATTTGAAGGCACTAGAGAATTCAATGTCGCTGTTTGTTTGTTTTTTTGTTTGTTTTTTTTACATTCTGATTGAGAGCATTTTACTAAAGGTCATTAGGACAAACTGACAAGGTGATTTATTAGCACATTAGACACAATAAAGAAGAAACAAAAAAAAAAAAAGATAAAGCCTCGCGCTAACACCTGGACACGTCGCACTTGAACGAGCTGAAAACTGCGTAAACGCTCCAGAAACCAGCGTTGTCTGAAAGAGAAGAAACTACCAACAGCCCGCCGCAGATAAAAGAAAAAAAAAAAGAAAGGAAAAAGAGTTTCTCCTCACTAAGCGATTTAAATTCCGTTCCACCGCTGGAAAACTATGTCTCGGTCCCTTTGAGCGACTCCGCAGAGAAGCAAACAAGAAGGTAAAGGCTGCGTGGTTCGGCGTCATTAATTCGCGCTCACGACCGTCGGCACTCCCCGAGAGGACAAGGAGCCGGCGCAGCCTTCGCGGGACCCCCAGTGGACACTGTTATCCATCACCGAGACTCTTTGGGGCGACCTCGCTGCGCCAGCGCGCGTTGGGCGCTCACCGCGGGGGCCAGTTTTCCGCCACTCTGCGCCTTGTTGAGAGGCGGCTGCGGCTGCGGCGGCCTGCGCTCTACGGGCAGGACGGCCGAGTTTTCGCCGCAGAGTTTTAAATGCCGGTGCTAAATCCAAGTCTTGAAATGGACGACGGACGCTAAGATGAAGAGTCTCCCCGACCGTCAACAGCAAATGCGCGAATCGTACATCGCTGCAACCACGAGGGCGAGTGCATGCGAGCGAGTAATTAGAGCGTGGAATTTTCGGTGCGGGAACTTTCCGATGTGTGGCCACTCGAACACCACGATCATCCTTGTTGATTGTTCCTAAAAGTACGGGTCTTATTTATAACATGATCTTTTAGACACTCCATATGTTGTCGCAATGGAAACGCTCTGATGCTTAATTATTTGCTTTCTAATTAAAATTATTTCGTTCGACTTCGCGACGCCACTCGGAATCCTAATGTATTATTTTAATTGTCAAGAAATAGTGTAAAAGCTCCCACCCGACAAAGCAGAAAAATTAGCTTTCTTCGCTTTCTTAAACAGGTGAGTTTACTCGCACATTCGCTTATGTTCGCGTTTTGAAACCTATGAAGTGCGTGCCTTCAGACGTAAAGAAAGAGCAGTTACCAAGCTTCATGTTGATTAAGTGAAACGTGATAAATATGTAATGCATCAACATACAGGTGATACATTGGTGGGTTCACTTCTGTTAAATGCAGTACGGGTTGAATGTCTGTGGTGAACTGGCTAACGTAGGAAAAATACGACACAAAGGAATCAGTAAAAACCTACTGCTATATTGTTTGTCAAAAATGTGCGACGTAGAAGCAAAACGTAGTGCGCAGAAAATTTCCTCCTCTTTTGTATGCGCTCACCAGTGGCATAGTCATAAATTTCTAGTGGGGTTTGTTTGACCTTTCATATACGGCTGGAAGAAAGAGAAGGGATAGAAGGAGAAAAATATTTCCCCTTCTCTTTCTAATATACCATTAAACGTACATTTATAAAAAAAAAAAAGGAGTAGACAAGACTCCACATCTGACTGTTATAAAAACACGTTACTAGTACATGGCTGTCACAACAAATTATTGGAAAAAAAAAACATAGAAATATGCTAAAGTGGACACAGAAGATTAGCGTAATTTCGAGGTTTTTTTTTAATTTTTTTTTTTTTTTTTAAAGGACCCCATTGAATTCTTGAAACGGATACTTTCCGAGTGGACACTCCGTCTTCTATTTCTGGAAAGGTAAATGACTCTAACCTTGGAAAAATTGGTTTCATCAGTTAGGAGAACATAGTTTTGGAAGATGTGAGGGAAGGGGTGGCATTGTGAAAGATGCGTTCTTTAAAGCTGGTTATCGCCCATTTTACTTGCTATGTTTGCTGTGTGAACGAGGGCTCGTGCTGAAAAACGTAGGATATCAACATTCATATATTTTGATAGCATGTGAGCCCGGAAGAAAATAAAATACCGAGGAAATTTCAGGGGGTGTTTTGACCCCCAAGCACGCCTCTGGGTACGCGCCTGGCGCTTCCTGTTGTCGTTCGAGACGCGCAGTCAGCCACATTCACGGCTTGGATAGTTAAGCTAATATTATGTTTGGAATGGTTTAATTTTTTTTCTGTTTTTGCATATATTTACTTGCACCACACAAGTAATGCCAGGCAAATCAGTTTCTGAATTGATAGGAACTTTTGTAGCCTCTATTAAAGCATTTTTACGACCGCGCTAGGTATAAATTTGGAGAGGACGCGACAATTTGGGTACGAGCTGCCCAATAACTAAACGAACTCGAAGACGGAATCACATATCGGTAAGTTCGCCCAAAAACAATTTACTTACACGTGGCCACAAGAAATGTTCCGTCAAAATAATTTTTCGAATCAGATTATTCGAACACGCAAATGCCTGCAACGACGAGCTTTCTAACGAAATGTCTGGAAGTTCAACTATCTCATTATCGACCCTTTTAGAGCGCAGCTCTTAGGGGCCCGTTTCCGGCTTGAGCGGCGTCGCCGTCGGCGTCGCCGTCGCCGTCGCCGTCGGCGTCGGCGTCGGCGTCGGCGTAACCGCGCGGTGCATCATGGGAAATGTCCCATAATGCACCGCGCGAGCCCCCCACCGGGGTCACGTGACCTCGTGGGGGGGCACGTGACCCCCCCGAGGTCACGTGACCCCGGTGCATCATGGGAAATGTCCCATAATGCACCGCGCGAGCCCCCCCCCCCGAGGTCACGTGACCCCCCGAAGTCACGTGACTCCCCTGAGGTCACGTGACCCCCGCCGATGTTGCGTGACCCCCCAATGACGTCATCGTCACTGATGACGTCACCGGCATCCACATCGTCATCGTCATCATCACTGATGACGTCATCATCACTGATGACGTCATCATCACTGATGACGTCACCGGCATCCACATCGTCATCATCACTGATGACGTCACCGGCATCCACATCGTCATCGTCATCATCACTGATGACGTCACCGGCATCCGCATCGTCATCGTCATCACCACTGATGACGTTACCGACATCCGCATCGTCATCATCACTGATGACGTCATTAGTGACGTCACTGATGTCGTCACCGGCATCCACATCGTCATCGTCATCGTCACTGATGACGTCACCGGCATCCGCATCGTCATCGTCATCATCACTGATGACGTCACCGGCATCCGCATTGTCATCATCACTGATGACGTTACCGACATCCGCATCGTCATCGTCACTAATGACGTCATCAGTGACGTCACTGATGACGTCACCGACATTCGCATCGTCATCGTCATCATCACTGGTGAAGTCAGCAGTGACGTCACTAATGACGTCATCGGTACCCGCATCGTCATCGTCACTGATGACGTCATCAGTGACGTCAGTGATGACATCATCGGCATTGGGGGTCACGTGACCCCCCTGGTTAGTTTAACCCCCCCCCCACCCCCCAGTGCCCTTCCCTCCTCCTCCTCAAGAGCTGCGCTCTAATTCGGCGTTACAGGGAGTTGTAAGCAGCTTTCATTTTTTGACACCAAAATCTCCATGCACCGAAAGGTCCGTGCACCAAAAGATCCGTACACCGAAAGGTCCGCAGACCGAACAGTCCGTTCACCGAATGGTCCGTGCACCGAAGCGTCCTTCCACGGAAACGTCCACACCAGGGGTTTCCCCAGGAATTGTAATTAGGGTGGAGGGGGGGAAGGGGGGGTTTAGATGTTAGGGGGGGGGGGGGCGGGGTAGGCCGGTGGGCGGGCATTGAGAATAGAGGAGTCGTTGCGATTTTAGGGGGTGCATTCAGAAAAGCAAGGGGGGGAGGGTGTACACACACATGCCTACACCCCTAGGGGGTGTGGTGTAGGGAGATCACTGGTCCAAACCCTGAAACGTCCGCGTACACCGAAAGATATGTGCAACGAAAAGTCGTGCACCCAAGTCGTGTTCGTGACAGATCGGTGCGATTACAGATATCGCTGTACTTTAATAATGCTGGGAGCAAAGCACGCGGACTGAGCATCGCCAAACCAAGCCGTGATAAACACTGGCGACATGAACGGCACGTACCTGTGGCAGAATCATGTGACTGCTTGACTGCTTGTTCTGATCAGGAGTTGAAGTTAACGCTGATCGATTGTAGCCGAGGTTTTCTGCAGTCTAACCAATAATCAGCGACAGCGAACAAATCGCCTAGTGATCTGTTTGATACGAATGTGTCGCCCGATCGATATCATTATGAGGTTTTGTAGGCGTGCCGACGCACTGGCTCGTAGGCATAAATCGATTTTTAAACGAGATAAAAAAAAAAGTTAATTCACGACAGAGTTGTAGGTTTCCTTTAATAATTATAATCTGATTAGTTTTTTTAAGACTAGCTGTTTCGCTCTGAGCAATTCTGTATCCACTTTTATATTTTTGAACTTTACCACTTACATGTCAAAAAAGTGAAGTATTTTGAGGAAAAAGAAATTTGTTAATCAGTTTATAGTTGAAAGAGGAGACTGGTGTTGTATTTACATGTTATTTAATGTTCTTTTTGGAAGCATGCCGCGACATGTGCATGAAAGCTATGAAATATCGATAGAGCGAAAGACTGGCCGCAATTTTCGATATAGTTTTCAGGTTCAACATGGCCCCCGTGGGACCGCAGCAGACGCGTAATTGAAGGATGTCACGAACCACTACGCTTCCTGGCAAACGTGATCGAAACGTCGTTATCTTGCAAGGTCCTCCTGACCTGTATTACTTTTCCGTATTTGGTTACGTATTGATTCGGCTGATATCTCTACTCGGCTGAATCACCCGACTTCAGACCTCCAGTCACATTGAAAATTAAGGTGTATCCAGCCTGTCAGCCTAACTAGAAATTCCTCCGAACTGAAAATTAAGCCGAACTTAAACGTCCAGCTGAATAAAAACTTCTATTCATATTGAGGCTTCAGCCGAATCTCGAGGACACCAGTGTGGTTATGGAGACCATTTATTTAGGTCTGTCCGTCTATTAAAATTTAACCCAATTAATTCTTACCCTTTAATCGACCAATTCATCAGTTAATCGGTTTCGCTCATTCTCACACCTAATCATTTAAGAAATTTCCATTTTTTTCATTTGCCGTTGCTGAATATGTGATAAACGGGGCAATGTAGACTTTCGTATTTTTAATCAATGCGTTGTTGAGAAGAGGCGAAAGACACCTCGACTCACATATTTTTATTTCAACCGCAGAGGCCAAGAGGTTCTTTGATATTTTCCGGCAATAGCGAACTTTTTTTTATTGTTACAATGGTTTCTGTTGAGCTAACGCACATTCGCATGGCGTTGAAGTGGCTGGGACACGGAACCTTAGCCAATTGTTTGGAGTAGCAAATTTGCACCCCTGCAGTTTACTTTAGGTCAAAAGTTCACGTAAACTTTGCGTTCATACAGGTATACTCGTCCCCATCTGCGTGGTGAAAACGTAAAGTTTTACTTGTTTTTAGCTGTCAAAATTGTACCGATTAACAAATAATAAAAACTCGCACTTGAATAATTAATCGTTTAATTGATACAATAATCGATGAAGTTTACCTACCCATTCTGTCCGTTCGACAATGCAGGGCAACTGAACGAGCTTGACAGTAGTTGGCTAGGCGCCGCAGACCTCGGCCTCGGTTGCTCTGGCTGGTCGTGCTCCTGGCGCCATCTATGAACGATTGCTTCAACGATTTTTCACCTTTCTTGTCTTGAAACTGATTTTGCGAGGCAGCACAGACGCTTATTAGCGCAACCTTAGTTTCTAATCATCGAAAATATCCCTTCATATGTTGCAAAAGAAATAGAAAGGAAGCGATCATTCTTGACTTGCTGTATGAACTCTGTGTCCTCTGAGAGGTCTATATCACATGAGCGAATTACGTTTTAGCGAAGAGAGGTCATTTGAGCGAATCGTCGTTTTAGCGAATTACCGGGGCGCGTGTTAACCCTTACAAAAAATTTATATCTGGCCAGATCTGAAGATTTCAGAGATGGCACATATTAAAATGGGCCACATATATCCTGATATGGCACATCTGCCAGATATAGCCTCATCCCTGACCAAGTATGGAAATCCCATATTTGGCCAAGTATGAAATTCCAGATCTGACCAGGCATAGCAAAAGAAGCACACAAGCCTGAAATCAGCATTTTATGCATATCAGACCATTTTCTAAATCCCCCAAGTGCCCCGGCCCGCACTCGAGGAATCATGGGAACGGTGTTCCTTCAGCTCCCTAGTGATCGGCAATTTCGACCAATCCCATGGTTACACAGATTTAAGTGTGATTCGGAGTCACCCTGAACAAGCGTCCTATATACCCCAAGGACCTGTCATATCACTTTTAATATTTCTCGTCAAGGCCAGCGTTTATGATACTGTGCATGCAATCCACCTTTCAACCTGGCTGAGCCGCAGAAATTTCTTACAATATTATCATTGTCGTGATTTTTGTTTTAGCAGGAATTGCTTAAAAAGCCGAGAAATCATACAACAGCCAAAACCATGATTTAGCTCGGAGTCAGCGGGGTTCTTTATAGCATTTTTAGCGTTTCTAACTTAATATCAGCGTCTTTAACACAGAACGAGAATGATAATAATGTAAGGGATGTCTGAAGGGTGGACAGTATGCACAGTATCGAAAACACTGACATTGACGAGGAATTTTAAAAGTGATATGACAGGTCCTTGGGTTCTCTACGACGCTTGTTCAGGGTGACTCCGAATTACACTCAAAACTGTGTAACCACAGAATTCGTGGAAATTGCCGATCACTAGGGAGCTGAAAGAACACCGTTCCCATAATTCCTCGAGTACAGGCCGGGGCGCTTGGGGGGGATTTCGCAAATGGTCTCTTGTTAACACTTCGAAATACTTAAGCTACATTGAAATCCTCGTGAAAATGAGCACGAGTAATCCCAAACTTAAGTTTGCCAAAGCTGAAGTCTGGGGTTATTTGTGCTAATATTTAGCTCGCGAACAATGAGTCATTTATAGTTTGCTAACAATGTACTTTCTTTATTTTTGGTCTTTTAAATTTTCTATATAATTAAAACCGGCCACCGTATAAGGCTGCACATACTCCAGATAACGAAGTATATACCTCATTTAAGGCTGTATATATGCCAGATAAGCCTGCATACATTCCAGATAAGACTTTATATTCACCAGATAAGGTTGTATGTACGCCAGATAAGGCTGTATACACGCCGTATATAATCATATAATGTTTGATATGGGATGATATGGCCCAGATATAAGATTTCCACATGGGAGCCTCCCCCTCAACCCCCCCCCCCCCCCCTCTCCTGCGTTCACGCCGCTTCGCGACGACAGTCTGCAGCGGCTCATAACAAAAAGGTTAACCCAGCGGGCCCTCCCGTAAACGCCGCTTGGTGGTGACCGACCATTCGCTAAAGTGTCTTTCGATGAAAAGTCGGCGATCGCTAAAACGTCGCTCGACTAGCTGAGGGTCACCCAAAGACAGCTACTGGTCTTTCCAATGCTCAAGATATTGACAACTATGAAGAGCGGCCGACAAGAAACAATTTATTTACAATTTCTACACAAACAAACGCGCGAGACTTTAAATAAATTAATTGAAACACACATAACTTGCGTAAAAAAGAAAAGAGAGAGGAGCGACAGAAAGAAATAACAGTAAGAAACAGTTCACAGTTCAGCCGAAAACAGCTCAAGTTAAAACGCTTCGACAACAACATAGAGAACAGTCGAGACGTCGAGACACTTTACGACTCGTACGCTCGTTCTGAAGTCTATACTTGAAAACGGCACGTGATGCTACTTCAACTGCCAGTAGAACTCTACGGTTCCTAGCTCCGGGACAATGCACTTGAGTTTCGGCGATCGCTTGCGGTACTTCGGGACCTGTGAAACCCCCCAAAACGCCGAGGGCACTCTGCAGATCTAACTCAGTGGCCGACACGCGCGCCTCTAGCGGCGGCGTCGCGCGTACTCATCGCGAAGTGACCTCGGCAGTCGCAGCTTGACTGCAGGTGTTGCAAGGTCGACATGCCTGCTCGGGCTACCACCTTGACGGAAGCGCGGGAGCAGCGGGAGCGGTGGCGGAGCTCTACCGCTATCCCTACGCTGACACAAAAGTGGCCGCGCGCGGCGCTGTTTGCTGGGCGATCGGTAGCGGCTCGTGGCGGACGCAGGGTGCCCATACGGCATGCCGCATCGATCGATTCCAGGCCGGACAAACGCAACCCGTTCTTTTAAGGCATAAAATATTGCTTTGAGCGGGGGTACGATTCGCGGACAGACTGACGACTGTCACGATAGTTCGTCTATACGACGCAAAAAAAAAAAAAATCGTTCAAATTCAAAATGGCGCAGTTTTAGCTTCCGAAGGAAGAGACGCAGCAGGCAGACCGACGCAAAACGACGTTTTTCTGCAGCGGTGCGACATCGAACCGTGCTCCGTTTCCCACCAAGTCCGAGCGTAGCCGACGCTACACTCCAATGGTGTCAATCAAGCGGCTTTGTAGCCGCTTGATTTGCACCATTGGAGCAACGTCATGGCACTCGTGCGCTTGTCGTCGTCTTTGTGCGCTTGCTAACAGCGGCTGAACCAATCAGGCACAGTGCGCCGTGATCCTGCTTAGGTGGTGATAGCACAAAGACGACGAAAGATCGCCGTGACGATGCACTTTTTGCCCCTGCCTCAGCGATAGCTTTGCTCGAACTTGGTGCGAAACGGAGTATAGTTTGTTCGCTTTCCTTGCGTAGACTTTTTTTCTTCTTCTTGTTGCTTGAATCCCGGCTTGAGTTATCCCAAAGCTGTGTTCTGTTTGCAGGCGTGACACGACAATTGAGTGCCCGGCAAAGTGCGCGTTCCCGGCAAGAGTTAGGTGTCGGCATTTGTACGTTGCGGGTGTTCACATCGATAGAACGAATGCCGTTTAATTTTCAAGCACGGCCGGTCGCGTCACGTAATCAAGGTGGCCTACACACTAAACATCGTAACTCCCTTGTGGGTGTAAATGGCTTGTCCTATAACTAACACCCATTTGGGTGTAGCAAAACGCCCTAACAAAGGGCGTTATACTTAACGCCCCTAAAATAGGGTGTTTTTCCCCAACACCTTTAGAGGACGGCGTTATTCCGAACATCTTTCAATTAGGGTGTGATTCCAGTGTACACCTTTTTATTAGGGCGTTATGTATGCGCAGTACGCCCTCTAAATTGTGTGTATCACCGCCATAAAGGGAAATAAAAAAAACGCGATTATCAACACCCATAAAGTACGGCGTAATAACCCAAAAGAGTGCTCGAGAAAAGGACTGCAAATGCCTGGTTCACTTTTTATTTTTTAATCAAGGTTCTAACAGGTTCTATAAAATTCTCTATAGACGATTGCAAGCAGGTCATCTGGCCGCAGCCATGTCTCTGCTTATGCGGGCAAGTGCGTGCAATTACAAGCGTGCCAAAGGTCAAAGCTACGTTCACGCGCACGTCATCAAACTTGGCGAAGGCAAGACTGAAAGAAAGAGTTCTCTTTTATCCTCGCAATACCACCACGACCTAGACGCTTCTAAACCAGTGGCGGTCCGTGCGTGTAAGGTCATAAATATTTCAACCGGATATTGTTTTATAACCCCTTCAAATTGTACAACCGAAGGCCCTAGTTGAATCTCCAACTGTACTTATCTTATGACGTTCATGCTTCCTTGCACTGGTGACGTGGACAAAACTGACAGGCTTGCAAAGACGGTACACCGGGAGTTGCTTGGGACGTAAGCGGCAGTTCATGTTTGGAAACCGTAAAATGGTGTATTGAAACGGAAGCAGGGAGCCTATGTTCGACAAAAGCTTCGTTACTCCTAAAAATAAACGGAAGTGGCGGAAGTGACGATATCGCGTTTGATTGGTTAGAGGTTCAAATGACGAAAGTTACCTATTTTCGCCATTTCATCTTCCAACTAATCAAACGCGATATTGTCGCTTCCGTCACTTCCATTTCTTTTTAGGAGAAATGAAACATTTGTCGAACATAGCCCCCTTGGACTACTATCAGAAGCATGCTTGCAGAGTACTTACAAATAAAACAGCGATCTCATATAATCCGTGATAGATGCATAATCCGATTCGGGCAGCACAGAACAATCCACGAACACAATCTCGAGGATGAAGGCGGTCGCTCACATTCAGCGGAAGTTTCGCGGTCGCCGATGAGCATCTCTCTGTCGTGATACATGCGTAATCCGATTCGGGAAGCACAAAACAACGCAAACACAATGCCGAGGTTGAAGGCGGTTGATCACATCCAACGGAAGTCTCGCGGCCTCCGATGAGCAGCTCTTTGTCGAAACGCGTCCAACAAATACAGCACAATAATTCCATGGACGCCGACGAAATAAACGACCATTTCCGAAAAGTTGGCATGGATGTATTCTGGCCGTTCACGACGAAAAATCACGGCCGCGACTCAAACGCACGAGAAACAGGAATACACTGACGGGCGCCCCCCTTTTTGTAAACCGCACCTACGTGGCCCCTACAACTTGCCATAACTTGGCATACTGCAAAGACTACGGCCCCAGTAGCCCATCAGCGCGTCAGAGCGAATCACGTGACAAATTTTCGTTCAAGCGTCCTTGTCCTACGGAGAGCGGTCACGTGTTTTGCGCCACCCCTCTGATTTGCTAGAAGTGGCCTTCGCAATCGCTCAGAGCAACACGAAGACACAAAAGAAGGTTTCGAGGCTTATCAGAAGACGAGGTCAAAGGGGGTTGGGCAAAGCCGCTAATCTCCCTCTGCTGCTTTGTATTGCCACCTGCCCTGCCCAGGGAAGGTCGCGAAATGGGACTCGCCAGGGCTTGCTTTGCGTAGTACAACCTTGAGCGTCTCAAACTGCCACTCCTGTAGACGCGCATGATCTGGTGCGGACCGCGAGATCACAAGATAAATACGAAAAACCATTTTTAACGCCGCCGAAAACGCGGTTTCACGTGTACAAAAGAAAAACCGGAAAAAAAAAAGCGTCGGAAAGCTAGATATTTTGGTGTCATTACGCAGAGATAAGAGTCGCGTCCCTGGGGGTGTCATTAATCCGGAACTTTTGATTGTCTTGCGACATTGTTTCTTCAGAGCTACACTCCAAAATAAAGTATCAGTGAAGGTGCTATAAGTAGTGCGAAACCCAGTCAGGTGAGTTTGTAATATCCGAAATGAGGGCGCCACAGTTTGTTCAAGTCTTCAGCTTAAAAGGTCTTTCTCAGGTTAAAAGTAAGCAGATTCTATTTCGGTTAATCTTGCTTTGCATTGTATTTTAACGTCGGATTTTAGACAGTCAAGGAATAGAAATACCTCGCCGGCATAGCCGATTCACGCAGGACACTCTTGGCAGTCAACCGAAAACGGTGCCAAGTACGGTATGTCAGGACAGCGTCGCCGCGACCCATCCCATTTTTCAGATATTGGCTAGACCAAAATAATATCGACACAATCTTTCTTATTTAATTCCATAACAGCGCAATATTGTGTGCTGCCTAGGTTGTATATTTACACGTCTTCATTCATTCTTTTTTTTGGCAGCGGAGATGATTTTTTTTATAATCAAGGTTGAACCGATAAAACTGATGCACGCGCGAAACGTAATTTTAGGCTCGTGTCGAACGAAGAGTTCAATAGGAGTTGCAAAAACTATTCTCTAGCACTATCTAATCATACGCGACTCCGTGTGGCGATTAATTATACTCGATGTTTGTACCGCCGTACATCAACAACAGTTTCACCAAAGCAATAAATATTGCTTTGTATTGTAATAAAGCAATAAATATTGCTTGCATTGTAAACGGCTGAATGGGCCACGTCAGGCAGAGATAATCTGCCTTTTGTCCTGTTACCCTTGACCTATTGTCTAAATAAAAACCAATTCAATTCAATTCAATATGAACGGCTATGAAATCATGAGTGTTTTTGACAGCATCACCATTACGCCCCTTTCACACCGTGTGGATGAAGGGCGTAAAATTCGGCCATACACCCTTTTTACACGATTTCAGACACCATCGTTGCAAGTGGGGCGTAAAGAGGGCGTGTAAAGGGTGTAAAACGGCAGCACACCCTTTTTACACCCACCGATATTCAGAAATCGTGTAAAAAGCGTGTAAAAAGGGTGTTTTTCCTAACGTACACCCTTCTTACACCCTTTTTACACGATTATGGGTGTTACAATGTTTAGTGTGTACTGCTGTTTTTCGTGAGTTTGCTCGTCAGCGGCTTCGCATACTTTGCCAACGACATGGCTGAATTCATCTGGCTTCTCGTAGTGCAGGTTGTGACCGCAGTCTTCGAGTACCTGACCGAGAGAAAGAAAAAAAAACACAATGTATTGAATAAAGTTTTACAAAGATCCACTCATGCCCAAATAAAGAAAAAAAAAACAGCAACAACAGATATAATGACAGGTATCTGAATTGCAAAAGTGCCCATAAAGTTTCGGTAAAATATTTTGCGAGCAATTAGTAAACACTTAAAATTTAAGCTCAACGCAATGATTCTTGGCTTTACCGAAACGTTGAAGCGCGCGCGCAGAGTGCATCTTAGATCCGCAAGATCCCCGAGCTTTCAAGAGACGCGACATTCATTGTTTTAAATGGTCGCTGTGCAAGACGTTGTCCCCAGCTTTGAAAAAAAAACAAAAAAAACTGGCGGATTTTTTTGGGCGCGGACCAGTCACCTAGTTGTGTTTGGAAATTTGTGTTTGTCCCTTATATCCCTTTTTCCCCTTCTCCAGAGATTATTATCATCATTTTTGTCCAGCTCGCTTGCACCTTTGCATTAATTGCATTATCATCGTATTTTTATTTCATCTCAGAAACATCTGCAATGCCGACAAAGGCTTGGGCACGAGCGTGTGGCTTTACAAAGTGCCTCCTATACACGAGATCTCGTACAAACAAAAGCACTCTGCTCAGCTCGGCTCACACGCCTGTGCCTTTGTCTTTATTGCAGACACTTATCAGATGGAGTATAGACAATTACAAGCACAGCGCCCTGAATTGTGCACCGTGGGCACCAGCACATGAAGCGTGCACGTGAACCTGGCCTTGAGAGGCTTGCAATTGCATGTGCTTGCCCGCACATGCAGTGGCTGCCAGATACCCTGCTTGAAATCGTCTATAGACCTTTCCAATGTTTACAAATCCACAGCTCAGCGTGCGATCTCCACAGCTCAGCACGCGCGTGTGCGTCGCTTCGGAAAGCGAGCAAATCACGCGCGATACGCACGAACACTGAAAATGAAACCGGCCAGCAGCCCTTTTCTGGAAAGGTCTATACACCATTCCAATATTTACAAGTCCTCAGTCCAGCGTGTGATTTCCTCAGGCTAGCACGCGCATGAGCGTCGTTTCAGAAAGCGAGCAAATCACGCGCCATGCGCACCAACACTGAAAATGGAACGGGCCAGGAACCCTTTTTTGGAAAACTATATAGATGCGACCTTTCTGACTGAAACAAAAAAAAATGGAACTGTAGTAAAATTGAAGGTTGTGCTAGATGACACACGCCATGTAATCCACTGTGTCCTTTTCTTTTTCTTAAAAAAAAATTAACCTTTTGTGTGTGTGTGTGTGTGTGTGTGTGTGAGTGCGTGCGTGCGTGCGTGTGAGTGCGTGCGTGTGTGTGTGTGCGTGCGCGTGCGCGTGCGTGCGTGCGCGTGCGCGCGCGTTTGTGTGTGTGTGTGTGTGTGTTGGGGGGGAGGGGGGGGGGGGGCGACCGACACTTTGCAAGGAGAAGTTGCGCCTTCAAGGTGCACTCTAGCGCAGCCCTGAAGAGAGCTTATTCTCTTCGCCAACTCTCTTAGCCAAGACTCAGCGCTTCGTCTATCCTGTCATCTCTTGGCTTTCGTGCCTATTTCGGCGCCTTTTCCCGTTCCACGTGCGCCAAGTGGCCCAATCTTCAAACTTGCTAAGAGATGGCCAAAAAGAAACCCTCACGTGTATCTTGACGCACGACCGGGGCCTTGCCTCGCGGAGCGCGAATGCTGGCCTTCGACCCATGAAGCTGTGTTCTCCGTAGATGAAGGTCAGACCCATCTCCGGCGGAAGGGCCGCTAGCCGAGGGCCCATGGGATGCTCGGCCCAGGGAAAGCGATGCATGAGCGCCTTCACCGCTGCCTCGCCACTGCACGCCAGCGCGCTCCAATTAGCGGGCCTCACGTTCACTCTTAGTTCAGACAGAGCGGGACAGCGACGCAAGGTTTAACCAAAACAACAACAACAACAAAAAAAAGGCACGGAAACAGAACTTTTTGGAAGCCTTAAGAACGGCCACACTCTTAATACATAATATAAAAGACCGGCTGCAGACACTATAGGGAATTGTAGGGAACCGTTTCCGCACATCGGATAAGGTACGATGGGCCTTCCGGTACGATCTGCGCATATGCCACCGCAGAAGACTCGCGCATGCGCAGCTCGTACCGGAAGGCACATCGTACCGTCACCGGATGTGCAAAACCCGTTTCCTAAAACTCTCTACTGTCTGAGGCGTGCTTTTTCTTCGTTTGGTGGTCGTCCATTGGTCATACAAGGCACTGTCTGCAGACGATTTCGAAGCATGCATGAAGCAGACATGCTTCAAACATGCTTGAGGCGCAGATTATTCTGTCGCCACGTGTGCAGCGAACAACGTATCTTTGGTATCATGTATGAGCAGTGGGACGGCGGATTTAGACTGACGGTCGAGTTGAACTGGACGAGACACATGCCTACGTATTACGAGTTATTATGGAATCATGATTGTTCTATTGAGCCCACACTGACCACGGGAGTGTGCACCATGTAAAACGCGGAGGTAAAAAACAAATCGGAGTATGGTTAATGATAGGACTATAAGGAGTGGGGTATTCACTGGAGGCCATATTTGAGGGCTATGTTTACAGCGCGTGCTCAGAACGAGCTCACATTAATAGGCTTCTGCTAAGGCCGGCAGTCTTGACGGCGCGGAATGCACGCTGCAAACGAACCGTGGAAGCTCGTCGTCAGCACGCGCTCGGCAGTCGCGCACACAGCTATGGCCGCCAGTGAATACTCCCTATATATGACGAGCGGAACGGCGCCACGCGCGCTCGCACGAACAAACAAAAGCAGCTCGTAGGTGCATCGATTTTTTTTTTATCGCGTACTGTGATTCCAAGGTGGTACATAATGAACAAAACTCAAATCTCGAAGTCACATCGTTACTTTGCTTCGGCTGACCGGTTATTGATTTGTCAAATAGAATTAAACTTCGCATACCAGACGTAACGAGTGAAGTGACGCATATTAAAGGGGGGGGGGGGGGTCTTCAGTTAAAGGAGTCGGTGCTTTGTGAGGTCACCGAGGCTATATTCTCAACACGAGTTCTGTCGCGCTCAAGCACGCGCTGTAAACTACACTTCGTCGCCACAATTTGCGATACTCCGTTTCACCTTAGGTTGTACCGCAGACAAGGCTAGAAGCGCGAGCTCATAGCGTTGGGAGCTACTCTTAACGCACGAGAGTTTGTGGCGCCGAGATGTGCCCAAGGAGCTCGCGCTTGTAGCCTTTCCTGCGGTGCATGGTAAGGTGAAGAAACAAAGTATAGCTCTTGCTCCTTGTTGCATGTGTGCCTTCATTGGTACTTGTTTGGTTTGCGCTGTTTACTTCTATTGGTCTTGAAAACCCGTGTATAGACGATGGCAAAAAAGGCTGTCGCCTTTTTTGCCATCGTCCGGCGGAAACATGGCCGCCGCCATGTCACCGCTCGCCCGTGCAATTGCACGCTTGCCAAAGCTGTGTCCACGCGCAAGCTGCACGAGCTTGCACGCATGGGGCACCAGTCGGGGCACCATGCTTGCAGTTGTGTATATGCATCCCCCAGTGTCTCGTCAACCTATTTATTCAACCTTTTTCATTTTTTGGAAAGCAAAATAGTTTCTTAAACAAATCGTTCATTGTCCCGACTGTCGAATGAGCAAGGTAGCCAAAGTAACAGCATCGCATGACGCTATACAGTCAGATATGTACGTAGCGCGTTATTTTACCTATTTACTTTTTTGGGTAACGAGTAATGTATTTAGTTACTTTTTTTACAAAAGGAACGAGTAAAGAACTCAGTTACTTTTAAGAACAAGTAACGAGTAACGGTAATTCGACACTTTTGAGGAGTAACGTGCACAACACCGTTTCAACTGACTCGTTTTAATTTTAACCTGAGTATTTAAGAGCAGAGAGAATAAAGGAGAGAGGGGAACCCCAGATTCACCAGCTCTTTCTGAAGCACAACACTGCCGTTCCTTCGAGCGCGTCAGCAGAACGATCTCCTCAGCATTGCCGTTCTCAATGAAGCGGGGAAACATAACTGATGAAAACTTCGAGAATAATAATAATTGGGGTTGTGTGGATCAGCCATTTCAAAGTTGCGACGAGTCACTCGTTAGGCAGCTACTGCTGAAGTGTAACGACTACTGAAAAGAAAACAATGAACCATGAAATAAAAGCAGTTCTGTATTTGGTCGTCAAAGTAACTAGAATGGTACTCGCTACTTCTGAGGTAAAGTAACGCGTTATTTTTGAGAATCGATTACAGTAACGTATTTAGTTACTTTTTGAGCGAGTAACGGTATTTAGTTCCTTTCTCGGGGTAAGGTGTACATGTCTGGTTACAGCAGTGGTTCTACCTTTATTTTAACTTTAAATATACGTGTGTTGAAAGTCGGAAGATGTGCTGTCCATGTTCTGTCTTTCATGTGCAACTCTTTGGTAAAATATTGAACATAATGGCGTACATTCCGTTTCCACAGAATGGCTCCTTACCAACGACATGCACCTGCCGCGTGCTTTGCTATCCTGTCAAAGTAGCGAGAGTGCCCTTATCGACTGTGATCTTCTAATGTTAGGCTGTGGTTCTTCTGGATGCGAGGCATCTGGCCGCCACCATGTCTCTGCTCGTGTGGAAGGAATCGCAACCTCGATAAAGTCAAGGCGGGTTTACACTGTCCAGTTTTCTTACGTTTTCTTAAGCCTGGGTCACACTTCTTATATATCATACAAAAGACAGTCTGCAAACAGATGCAAACGCAAGTCATCACTAAGGTTCCTTAATGTCTTTCTGTTTAGGGTGATGCCACTTTAGATGTCATTGCTTGTATAGTACCCGATGCTGACAGCATGGAGCTCACAGGGAAAATACAAAGAAATCGCTGAGAACAAAATGTCGCCGTAGCACAGTTAGCACCACAAGCACGTGCAGGGACACGCTCTAACACGCACTTCAGTACAAAACAAAAAGGGGGGGGGGGGGGGGGAGAAGAAGCGTTTGGAACAATATGGCTAAATGACATCACTTTAGGCAAAGCGCACATGAAGGCACCCTAGTCACATCCTAAAGTCAATGGATCCTGAGAAAGTAGCGCCAAGCTCCCCGTATGGTCGCAATTTTGGTCCGTGAAATGAGCAATTTCTCCTTGACCCCTTCGCTCTTGGTGAGCCGAACTAAATTCGCTGGTGACGGGTAGTTTTATGGAGACGTTGCTTGTATACCGAGATATTGCTATCCACACACTGCCGAAACAAGCGTACATCTTCGTACCACCACCACGTACTGTGTCGGTGCTTTGAAGCACTGAAAAATAAGCTTACAGTTTTAAAATACGCAAGAAGAACAACATAATTGTAAGAGATCCGTGGAGATTGACATGATTGATAAGTTGATTGCATACACAGTGCCAAAGCCGCTTATATTAGTGAGGAACGCTTCCAGTACGATGATGCTCCATAGTGATCTTGGTGCGACTGGTTTAGAACGACCCCCTAAAAGCTTCGAAGATTTGAATGGACCGGGATGGCGATTTCCATGGCGACGAAAATCGACTAGCCAATCGCCTTGTGAGGTTTTGGCCGTCTGTATGTTAGTATCTGTTTGTGTCCGGCTAGCAGGTACGGAAGGCAATGGCGCTGCTTTCCCAGGATCTAGTGACTTTAGTCACCACGAGATCCGTCTTTCGAATACAGCATGGCAACGAGTTCAAGGAGAAACTTGGCACGCGGCATTCGAACCACGGATGCCTGATGTTTGCAGGCTGTCTTTTGTATGATGTATGAGCAGTGTGACCCCGGCTTTACGCTACGTATGTCACCAAACATTCGTGTCTCGAATGTCACGCGCCAGGATATCTTCTTGAACTGGTAGCCAGGATTGATTATGAAGCACAGATGTCCCCGTGACTTGCGGCGTACGCAGACATAAGAGAGTTTTAGAATAGGGGCCCCCAAAGAATGGGGCCCCCCAAGAAATAGGGGCCCACCATTGCGCATGCGCAGAACCCAAAATCTGTTTGGGGCTTTGGGTTGGTGCTTGGGGTCGGGTTGCGTCGGCAAACATGGCGGCGCCCTTTCTGCTCGCTTCGGAGCGAATTCGTCATGGTCGCTGCAGTATTAGCCCATTTAAATGCCAGTGAATAGTGCTACAGGCTTTCGCTTTGCTTGATCTGGCTCAAATCACAAAGAATGAGCGGTGGGCTCGCCCCATTTTAAAGATCGTCCCCGATTTTGGCCGTTTCTAAGCCTAAACATACGCGGTAACCGTTGACATGGCAACGTATTGCTACTCGGTGGCACTAAAGCCCCTCGATGTGTTTGCGCTCGTCTTGCAAGTAGCGTCAAATGCGCGAGTGCACGAGGCCCATGTCTCGAGCGGCCCTTGGAAGCAAATGGCGGCGCAGCACTGAAATGAGCGGGCCTTGGAAGCGAATGGCGGCGGAGCACCCGCTCATGGCACGTGTCTCGAGCGCTTCCACAACAATGGTTGGCGGTACTTGTCAAAAACGCTTTTATCAAGGGGCTTTAGGTGGCACGATACCTGCATCTTGAAAACAAGTATTTCAAGGCTTCAAAGTCGCTCCAGCTCAGATCTAAATAGTGCAACTGCCCGCAGAGTATGCGCGCTCGCGTTCGTCTCAGTCTCGGCATAGTTGAAGGCCAAACAAAATCTTCGGCTGCATATGGTCAAAGCGCACACCCAAAAATATCGAGAACGAGCCATACCTGTACCTTGTACCAACAAGCTCCACTATCAACCGATACATACCTAAAACAGCGCGCAAGCAAAGGAGGAAGAAAATAGAACACAGGAAAAAGCGCTGACTCCCAACTTATGTATTGTGAAAGAAAGAGAAAGAGGAAGCTTCAGACATGAAGCCCACGCGCACAAACAAGGTATAAAGAAGAAAGAATAAAAACATATAAATTACTAAGTTGCAGTAGAAAAGGAGAAAACTGACATTATAAGGTCACGAAGAAAAAAAAGATGAGAAAAAAGAAGAAAGAAAAACAACAACGTGGGCTTCATATCTGAAGCTTCCTCTTTCTCTTTCTTTCACAATACACAAGTTGGGAGTCAGCGCCCCTTCCTGTGTCTTGTTATCTTCCTCCTCTGCTTGTGCGCTGTTTTAGGTATGTCTTCTATGTACAAGCTAGCTCAACTCTCTATGTTACTTCGAGAACAAGCGCCAAATTAGAGCGCTACGGATTGGATTGTTTCGGCTACACCCGAAATGGGATGGCCGAACGAGTCGAGGCCGATCCAAGGCCAAAAGAAAATGGAGGAAGAGAAGGCTCCCGCGCGCGTTCGCTTCTCGATCGACGATGACATTTATGTGCTACGCGAAGTGTATGCCACTAACTCATTCCAGGATTCCAGGAGATGGACTTGAATGGCCGAAAGGGTCCCCGAAGCAATCGGAAGAAATTTCTCCACGCGGGCCAACCGCGACCGAGTCGACCTGCTGCTGGCACAGTTTAAAGGGAAGATGGGGTACTTCTAGATATGAGAAAAAACGCTTGAATTGCGTTCATTTGGCCTTAGGAATAACAGATATCACAATTATATTTCAATGCGACGCGCCGGAGAGCCATAAGAGCAATTTGAAAATAGGGCTGAAGCCCCGCCTCCCTAGCCTTGGCAAGCCAAAAGATCCGTCGATGACGTCATGTACAGCGACTGTCTTTCGCGTTTTTCTCCCGTTTAACAATACTTGCGCGGCAAATGGTTTTGGTATTCGGGTTCACGAGGTAAAAATACACTAGAATTCACTTCTAACTCATTTTTTTCAAGAAGCTCCGTAGCTTCCCTTTAATACGAAGCACAGATTTCCCGGTTCCTTTTCGTAACTTAACGTAAAAAAAAAGAAAAAGAAAGAAACGGGTCTGTGTGAACGAGCCTTTAGCCGCGGAGTAGCAATACGTCACCATGTCAACAGTTACGACGTATGTTTAGGCTTAGGAACAGCCAGAATCAGGTACGATCTTTAAAATGGGGCGAGCCCACCGCTCATTCTTTGTGACTGGAGCGAGATTAAGCAAAGCGAAAGCCGGTTGCACTATTCATTGGCAATGAAATTGGCTAATACTGCAGCGACCATGACGAATTTGCACCGAAGCGAGCGAAAAGGGCGCCGCCATGTTTGCCGATATACAACCCGGCCCCAAGCAATTGGGGGCCCCACGTTATTTCTCGTATTTCACGTTGGGGGCGCGAGCCAACCCAAAACCCCAAACGGAGTTTGGGTTCTACGCATGCGCAGTGCTGAGCCGCTATTTCTTTGGGGCCCCAAAGCTTTGGGACCCCCGATTATAAAACTCTCTATAACTGTCGTGCTGCTTCAGCTACAGGATGAGCTAACAGCAAGCTACACCTACCAGCGTCGTGCCTGTGACCGGGGAATGGCCCGTCCAGTTCTCAGATAATTCCATTGGCTCACATGATAGCCTGGTATTTGAGGGCGTGCACTCTCTTGTTGACCAGAGAAGTAAATCTTCTGATTCAGAGACGGTCGACAGATGGGCCTTGCTGTGCCGTTCCAACTGGTGTTACCCTCCCTATTATTTGAACCGCAACCCACAATAAAGTGTCGTTCCGGCGCAAATGTTTTGCGTTTTAATAATTTTTCACTGTTAAGAAGTTCGCTCGTTGTCCACAATGGCGCTGCATGCGAAAAAGGCGAGCGTGCCGCGTTGCGTCGTCACAAACCCTATTCTATAAGCACGCTGTGTGAGGTGTCGTTGCGTTGGGTACCCCAAAGCTTTGGGTTACCCAAAGCGTTGGGGCCCCCTATTCTAAAACTCTCTATAAGCTCTCGTGAGGTAACGTTACGTAACGAAAGAAAACGGGGCTGTGTGACCCAACCTTGACCCTCACGAATATGCTGCACGTGCTTGCACCCACAGCCCTGTAGCATGCAGCTTCCACGGTCCAGCACGCGCGTGTTCATTCACTTTGGAAAACGAGCGAAGCAGGCGCCATACTCAAAACGCTGGAAATGGCACCAGCCAGAAAAGCCCTTTATGCGAGTTGTGAGCCAAGTTGCGGAAAACACGTGTACAAGCCCGTTGATTTGATAACTGTTCAGGTGTCACGCGTGCTCTTGCAACAAGGACATTTGTCGAAGCATCGTGCTCGCGCCCGCGTACGTTTCGCAACGACTTTCGCAACTCGCGCAACAAAGCACAGATCGCTCCTATATTCCGAAACGGGTTTCCCTTCAACTTCGAACCACACCACGGGACGCAATCCAGAATCCTTGGAGCCGTCCATTGCGGCCACCCGATTCTCTAGGCCTATATTTTACTTGTGTCCACTTCGGCGACGACGTCGTCTAACAACTCGACGCACGCGAAGGAATCCCGAGGTCGCACGCGGGCTCGTTTGCGTCCGCCAGCGGTAGTCCTTGTCAGTGTGGACAGTTTGCATTCCACCAACCCCTCTTTCGTCCATCGCCAGGAGTACCGGCCTTGTACCGAACAACCCATGATTGCGGGTGGCTCGTCATAACAATCCCGCTAACTGCGCGGCCAAAAGACTGCCTGCAGCTCAGGTGCAGCGGAGACCCGCTTGCGAGCCGGTTCTCGCCATCTCTCGCGATCGGTTTTTATTGGGTTTGAGGGCCGGTCTAGCGCACCGTCCTGACACCACCGGGTTATAGTATTGCTTGAAACACCTTCGGTTAGCCCTTCGACAGTTTCGCGTCAATGCGTGATGACCGTTCGACAGCTGACCTAATGAAATATCTCACTTACCGGCCTAAATGCCTGGCACGCGAGATCCTGACGAGATGTGTGTCGCAGAGTGCTGCGACGCATGCTAGCTTTGCCTGGCGAACCTGTCTTTTGCAGGATTGCACGGAATGTTGGTATATAAATAAACCCTGGACGTTGGGGTAGTTCCGATGTTAATAATAAAGATCTTCATACCAGCCGGCTATCCGTGGACATCCGCGAATATTCGCTGGCAGTGGCTGGTATTCATAATAAAATTGAGGTATGCGAGACATGATTCATCCAAGTGTGCCGATAAAAAAATCGGATACAAATACAGTGTGCGCACTGCATCTACATCCGATTCAACCTACATCCATTCGGATGTAGGTTAAGTCTCCATGGTCGGCGCATCGAACGGGGGTACTGAACTCTTCAAAGGTGCGGTTGTTCAAGTCAAGGCTTCTTGAAGTCGTAATTCTGTGTATCTCGTGACTCATTTCAGTGAGTTGCCAATGCTTGACTCGATGCTCCAAAAGCTAGATCATTAGTCGAAACGAGTTGCAAGTCCGCGAACTTCTAGGGCTTGTGCCCTCTGTAACGTTAGACCAACCTGAGTACAACCGCCCTCCGATGATCCCGCTATCACTTTAAACTGCCTTTGCAGAGTTAATTTCCTCATTCGCAGTTGTCTTGCACAATCCATCCAGTAAAGAATAGTGCCCCTAAACTGCCCATTATTGTTTTCGTCCAATGTTGTCAAAGTTAGATGCGCTAAACATGACCCAAAAACGCGTTGTTCTAGACAAAAAAAAAAGTGCGGATTCTCGGCTGGATGTGGGTAAAACTTCTGACGAAAAGATTGCGGATGCGGTTCAAGGGTTATACAAAGTCTGGGAAGGAGAGTCAAATGCGCATAATGAGTCATTATATATACGTGCAGGGCTGGTTATTGCATAACACAGACAAACGTCAAAGGATGATCTGATTCCCCCCCCCCTTTTTTTTTTCCCCCGTTTCCAAAAATTATGTTGTTCAGCAAAGGCGCGAGAAAATCAGGACCTAGAACTCAAGAAGGGAATTCCCTTCGGAGCCTCAGAGCCGCAGGCGCTGGCTCATTCGCTCAGTGACTTCACTTATTTACTTATTTATTTATTTATACTACCGACAGTCAAGGTACAGCCAAGATAGAAGAATCGCAGACAAAAAAAAATGTACCAAACAAAATAAATACACAGGCGTGCTACCACTGCACCCATAATTAGCGCACAACGTCGCACTTCCTTAAACTGAACGAGACTCTCGGCACAAGAAAGCTTAAAAAAAAAAAGAACATGTAATTATGATTTTCTATACTAACACAGAAACCACATCACATAATGGAGCAAAAGACTAATCCTTACAAAGAGTCTAAGAGCGTGTATTTTCTATACCTGAAATATCAAGAGTCTGGTAGCTTCGACTCAACTATAAAAACAAGGGCATGCAATCTGAAAACGCAACTGTTTTGAAATTTCTCAAAAGATTCTGCTTTCGGGCACGGGTAAGAAGCTAAATCAGCAGCGACAGGGAGTCTCCAGGAAACATGACGCCGCGCTTTCCTAATCCAAAGTCCAATCGGTGCTCCCCCCCGAAACCTTGGGCTCAAACTTTATCTTCACGAGATGCCCACTTTTATTTGTCATTATTTTACTTGCCTCAGCTCAAAATCTGTCGAACCTTCACCATTCGCCCTAAAGGACCGACCAACGGTACTAACAAGGACGCGTTCCATCAATGTCGATACCTTGGTCTGCGCACGTTGCAGTGGTAAAAGTAGGTAGGGATGGCCGTCTCGTCCAGCACGATCTTCCGGAACATGTTGGTTTCGTGGGCCAGAACCACGCTCAGGATGGGCGGCCCTGCGCAGCACAACGGAGAAGGATCACATGAGCGGCCTGCTCGTAACACGGGCCCACACAAAATATGCCGGCCGAGATCTGGAACGAGCTATGAAGCGTCCCTCTTCTCGGAGCACTCCCCTAGGAAGCATTTTAACCAGCCCAACGGCGAGTGCGGTCACGAAGAGAACTGGGCAAATTTCCCAAAAGAACGCCGAATGGATCGAGCTCTCCATTTGGTTTGAAATGAATACGGGGCTCCTCTACTATCGAAAAAAAAAAAACGACAAAAAACGCAATTTACTAGGTCAGCATTTGGCGTCGGGTTCCGGGAAAAAAAAAAGGATGCTAAAAGGATGATGGGAGAGAAAACGAGAAATTGAAAGACGACGACATTAAGAAGAAAAAAAATCTTACAGACAAGGGTTAGATCGAGCCACACGAGGAATATCGTAGAGAGCAGCAGGGGAAAAAAAGTAGAGAGAGCAGAAAGAACGAACCAGGTCCCCTAAAGCCTTAGCGAACGCCCATGCTCTCAAGAAATAGATGGCGAAGGCTAAAGCCGCCACTGACGCATCTGCTTCTACCGTGAATGGACATGGGGACCCCAAGGTACGTATAATGCCGCCAACTTCAACCGTCTTACGCACGAAAAGAAAAAGACAAACACACACACAAAGGAGTTAAGTCAATAGACCAATCTCACCAGCCAGTTTGATTACGCCACCGCTGCCGCAATGCATCGAGGGAACTTTAGTCTTTGGGCTCGTGCGACAACCTCGCTGGAGCTCTGTGCGTGTAGAGCACGCGACGACCCGAGCCCTCTGGTCCACAGCGGGGTGCCTCTTGGGAACTAAAGTTATGGCGGTGTCACGCATGCGCCGAACGCTTGGTGAGATCGCGGTCTATTCCGACCTCACCCAAAAAATTAAATCAAAGCCAAATATACGCGGTTGCTTAAATCAACTAATACATGTGAAGTCTCACACAGAATAAGGAGATATATGTGCCAAATAGTTTTATTTATTTATACGTTACTCTTCCTGCACTTGTATTTTTCGTAAAAAACAATGGGATAAAGTATTTAATGTAGGCGCTGCGTCTTTGTCTCTGCCCCGTACGCGATGAATCTGTGAAACAGAGAAAACAAAATCCCCCTTAGACATCCCAGTTTTCCCTCTGCCTCACAGGTCACTAGCGGTGGCCCAAAGAGGCGAGAGTCGGCCTTCTGTAAAATGTTTTGTTTGCAAGAATAGCGTGCAACTCCGGCCAGCGCACAATGCACTCGGTCATCGTTTGCACAAACGGCCACCGGGTGTATTGTCTCAGCGTGATGTCATTTCATGAAGCAAGAGTAAGTGGATAGAGCAAAATCTCCCTCCGCAGAACACAGGGCTCCTAGGTTCCGTTATGATATTACTTTGCAACGTACCGGCGTGTGGTCGTGTATCCCTCCTACCGCGCGATTCACGTTAACGACGACAGATTGGCAGTCGTGATGCACTCGCTAAGTTGTGTCTCTATCTCCCATTGAACTCTATCTCATTGAATTCCACCTCAATCGTCGAACGCATTCGATTGCCAAACGCCGGCGTCCAGCTTTCCGCGTTAGCGTCCGAAAGCGTTTGACGAATACAGCGGAGACAAAGGGACCTAGCTATAGGTGTACCCACTAATCCTTCCAATCAGAGCTCGGCGTTCAGACGTCCCTCTCGTCTCCTTCTCTCCCTCAGTTTCTCGGCACAGAGCGATCACTGCGAGGATTAGAACGGCAGAGCGTCTCTTTCGGGTGCCCGGCCTCAAGCATACGCTCGGTATACCTTTCGGTGTGCTTTGGCCGAGCCTGCAATCTCAGAGCTCACGGGACGTCAAAGTATTTTCGAAGGTAGGAAGCTCGTACGGGATGCAGGGCAACTGAAGGACCTTCCCGCTGTTCTCATCCTGTCAGTGACCGTAGTCACGATCAAATTCGACAGGAAAACGTTGAGTCTGTTGCAAGCTGAGACTGACCATCGGGATATGTAGGCACCGTATTCTAATCACTTAGAATCGCTTGCCCACTTGCGAAAGATACACGTGACGGCTTTTTGTAAAAGTGCAGAGTTCGCGCTGTCCTCCTAATAAAGATGGCAAAAACAAAGTCTGGAGCAGCTGGGAGTAGACCTTTCTGTTCTCGTAGCCGGTGGTTTCCCTTTGTCAATCTCGCAAGTTGGCAACGCTTAGAATCGAAGTGTTGCCCTTACTTGATTTTCGCTAGTCTACGAGGTGTTCCGTAGTCGCTCGGTCTGATTCAACTACAGGGTGATTCAAGGAGAGGCCAGGCCCTTTAAATCGACCACAAAATTCGGTTTCTTAACCTATCGCGCTACGACTTTGTGCAGCGTTGCCCACAGATGGTGCTTTTTTTTTTTTTTTTTTTTTGTAAAATTTGAAAAAGAGCGAACTTAACTGAGAGAAAAGTAAAAAAAGAAAAAAGGCTTAGCTCCTATGGAAACGCAGCGACGCCACCGGTCTTCAAACAGCACGGCGCCGTTTCGCACGGGAGACAAGAAATGGCGCAACGAACGCCGTCAACGAACGAGCATACGGCGCCGAGAGCCGGCGTCTTTAGCAGACGAACTTTTCGACACAAAAGCGGCACGCGTTCCGCAGGCGGCGACAGTCGCAGAAACAAAAACAGGCGGGGTAACAACAAGGAACTGCAGTTCCTTGTCTGCTAAAAACGCCGGCTCTCGGCGTCGTATGCTCGTTCGTTGGCGGCAGTTGGCACCGCGACCGCTTGAGCCACCTCTTGTCTCCCGTTCGAAACGGCGCCGTGTTGTTTGAAGACCGGTGGCTTCGCTGCGTTTCCATAAGGGCTAAGCATTTTTCTTTCTTTACTTTTTACTCAGGTAAAATCGCTCTTTGCAAATTTTACAAAAAAAAAATGCACCATCTGTGGGCAACGCTGCACAAAGTCGTAGCGCGATAGGTTAAGAAACCGAATTTTGCGGTCGATTTAAAGGGCCTGGCCTCCCCTTGAATCACCCTGTAGAATGGCCGGCCAATTTCTTCCGCCTTTGGAAAACGAGAGCACCAGTTCTGACTTTATAACTCCACCTAACAAATCCACTTCTTAAAAAGAAAAACTAATTCCAATAGTTTACGAGATATCTATTTATTTAAAAATATATATATTGAAGTCAGGGTGTTGTTAAGGTGCGGGAGCAAACCTGAAATTGAAAATGCCCTACTTTTGCTGGTCTACTCAGCAATAGACCCTTTCCAAAATTCAGTGCCAAATGCTTGCTCAAATGGCAGTTTAACTTTTGTCGTACTAATGGTAGCAATGAACCTGTAGTCTGCAGTATTTTAGCGGGCACCGTCACTTTCGTTAGTCTACGGCAAAGGAAAATATGCTCTTCTCTTGACAATTCTTTCTCGGTCTCTTTTAGTGTCGATGGCCACAAAGATGCAACCAGTCAGAACGAAGCGCCAACCCGCACAGACGCCTTGATAAAGTTCTACACATCAAGGGGGTTGGAAACCGATTGTGCGCTTCTGACAGATTGACCGGGCACGAGTTAGAAATGAACACTTACGCAGCTCTTGCATTCAATTCCTGCTTCGCATCGTGTTAACGTCTCGAATGTACAGGCCTCGAATCATCAACGTAGGAGCATCTTCAACTTCTTTGCTCATTAGTAAACAGAAGCCCGCCATTAGTACGACACATGTTATTGTTGAGATGATGATAGTTACCAAAGCGCCAAACTGAATATCCGAAAGGGTGTATATCAGGGGTCGTCAAAAACGTAACGCTGCTTCCCTTCTTTTTTTTTTTTTTTTTTTTTTTTGCTCCTCAGTTGAAGGTTACGGCGAATTCCGCTCATAAAGCGATTAGTCAGTATGTTTCCCTGTTGCGAGTCCCCTTTGCGTGTCCCAACCAAGTAGTTTAAAAACAAACATGTTTCCTTTTTAGGTGCTTTTTAAGATCAAGGACAAAGTGATTTATTCGCGACTAAAACTAAAAGGAAGCACGACCTATGTCGGTGAAGATTTTTCTCTGGCTACCCGTATTGCGTGGAGGAAATGAATCAAATATGGTAAATCCGCAAATTGCCTGTATCAGCTGCGGTACAACAAACTGCATGTCAACCAAATGTGCTACATGTAGTACAACGCGACTACTGAAACGGTTTTCAACCAGGGTCCCGCGCCCCTGATATGCGCAGATAACACAGGCATTGGAAAGGCTCCAACTAATCGAACATCTACATCATCATAACAAGTCGCGAGGGGTGAGGGTCGTTCTGATAAAAGCAAAAATTTGTCAGTACTTTTTAGTAAAATAAGGAGTGTTTTGCGTCATAGGGATGACTTGCGTTCTGCTGCAGACTCATCCAGTGCTGATATTGTAGTTTTAACCAAAACGTGGCTTTCCTCTAGTGTTAAAAATTCCGAAATATTTTGTTACAAAAGAAAACTAAGTTTATTTTTGTGATAGAGGCGAAAAACTAGTGTCGGTGTGCTAATCGCAATTGACAGTCACGTTGAATCGTTTTGTGTACGCTTGAGTAGCGAATTGGAAATAACATGGGTTTGTTTGCACTGGAATCATCCAAAGATTATTTTGGGCGTATGCTATCGTCCTCCAAATAATAATCCTCGACAAAAATAATCCCTGGAGAAGGGGGACAAGAGGGACAAAGGAAAAACATAAATCTCCAAATACAGCTTTGTCCCTCTTGTTCCCCTTCTCCATGGATTATTTTCGTCATTCTTGTCGAGCTCGCTTGCACCTTTGCATTTAATTGCATTATAATAATAATCCTTCCTTTGTTACGAGTCTTCATGGTGCAATAAACGTATTATTAGTACATTTTCCTTTTTTACTATCGTTCTTTTGAGTTAACATTAACTATCCGAATATAGCCTGGACTGACTTGAAGTCATATAGTCACCCGTTTTCATCAGACGCAACTGACTGTATAAATTTATGTAATGATTTCAGCTTGAATATCGGTTATTCTTCCCACTAGAATCACCCCTACGACAGCCAACATATTACATCTAATTGCAACATCACCTTATTTAATATCTTAAATTAGCCACATACAGGGCGTAAGTGATCATTCCTTAATTCATTTTGTTATCAATGTTCCAATTAGAAATGCTCCAAAGAACCTTAAAAAAAAATATGCGACTATGCCAAAGGTGTAACTTTGAGGCTATCAACAGTGAACTTTCTCTTTTTCTTGATTATTATTTTCCGCTCTTTCCGGAACGTTCAATTCATACAAAGTGAGAATTATTTAAAAGGCAGGTTGTGCATCTTACTAACACGAATATACCGTTACGAAATATTTCCGCTTTCCAGTAATCACCATGGTTCAAGACCTCATTAAAAAGGCTTTCTAACTAGAAAAAACGAAAATTTAGAGCGGGTAAATTTTAAAATGTTGACTCAAAATTGGCTGCATACTATATTGCTGCCAATAATTACAAAAGTGCAAAATGCGAAGGCTACTTATTTTAATGGAACGTTACCATCACCTCTAACAAGCAACCTAAAGCAGTTTTTAAATGTAATTAATCAAACGAAAAACCGTCAATATCATTGTTTCTATAGGTCTTCCGGAAATGCTGTACCTTTTCGTGAGAGTGCCCTTGCTTTGAACTGCGATTTTGTCACTTCATTTTCAGACGTTAATTTATCCTCCTTACCTCCATTTCAACATAGTGGATATGTACCTATGTACCCGATTGCCATTGATGCATGAGGAATTGTTAATGTGATATATACTTTTAAAATATCTTGCTCTGCGGAAGTCGACCCTGTTAATTCGAAATTTTAAAAAGTACCAAAGAATATTCTTCTGTAATATTTTCTAAACCATTTAATCAGTCTCTTGATTGTGGTTGTTTACCGGACGACTAGAAGGTGGGAACGGTGGTGCCTATTCACAAAACGAATGATCAACATTTTCCTTTCAATTATCGTCCTACATCCCTAACAAGGATTCCTTGCGAAATTCTTGAGCACGTCATTTCTTCACATTTAGCAAACGTCTTGGAGCCTAATATCTTCATTAATCCCGCCAGACACGGTTTTTGTAACTTCTTTTCGTGGGAAACCCAGCTGATAACTCTAACTAACGACCTTCACCTCATTCTTGATCAAAGTTCCCAAGCTGACTGCATACTTTTTGATTTCGCTAAAGCATTTGATAAGGTAACACAGAGACTGCTACTTCATATACTTAGCAAACTTAATATTGAATCTGGCACATTGTCTTGGATTCACCCTTCCTGACTAACCGGTCTCTGTATGTATTCGCGAATGACACGTCCTCACCTTCAGCTTCTGTGACGTCCAAGGTTCTGTATTGGGTCCTCTTCTTTTTTTTTATATATATATCAACAATTTGCCCTCCTATGTCTTATCTTCAGTAAGCTTGTTTGCTGACGAATGTGTTATAAATCGTGAAGTGACTAACCATTTTGATATTTCTTCTCTTCAATGTGACCTTGATGCTGTGTCTGAATGGTGTGACTTATGGCAGGTGTAGCTTAACACTAACAAATGTAAAGTAATGAGAGTTTCCCGGCTTCACAGTGGTGCTTCTTCTTATTTCCTGAACCATACTCCTTTACAACAAGTAACATCCTATAAATATTTGGGTGCTCATATTTCATCCAATCTTTTGCGGCAGTCCACTTATCGCTTAAACTACTTTTTTACAAAACACTTGTTCGCACTAAACTGGAATATGCCTCTTCGATCTTGGGACCCCAGTACTGACGTACTAACATCTGCAGTTGAAGCAATTCAAAATCGATCCGTCCGATTCGTACTTACTAATTATCCCCGCACGGCCAGCGTAACATCCACGAAATCAAATTTGAGCACGCTTAACCTTGCATAGCGTAGAGACGTTTCCCGTTTGTGCCTGTTTCACAACATCTACTACCACAATCGTATTTTGCGTAGCAAGCTAGTCACATCTCCTCCTTACATATCACCACGTCTCGATCACCAACACAAGATGGGCGTATCTTCGTGAAAGACTAATAATTTTCACAGTTCATTTATACCCCAAACCACAGTGTCGCAGAACCACCTCGCAGCGTGTCGAGAAATAAATATTGCGTGAAAAAAAAAATTAGCGCAATATTGACGGCGAGAGATTAATTTGAAGTTCTTAGCGCGAAGTCCATGACGTCACGGGTCATTCCGGAATGACCATCTCGGTCGTGAAGGCGAAGCCGATTCACCTCTCCTCCACATGCCCGAAATGCCGAGAAAAAAAAAACAAGTGGAAAGGAGGCGACTGCCGACTAAATCGTGTCTCGCGCAGTCAATATTGCTCTAAATTGTTTTCTTTTTCTTTTTTCGCGTAATATTAATTTTTTTACACGCGTGTCCTAACCAGACTGTTTAATTCTTTTTTTTTTTCTTTTCCGGGGCCCTTTAACAATGTTCCCAATTCAGCATTTCACTAATATGTACAGTGGCCCAATTTTGTAATAAGATCAAGCGAGCGTCGACCGCCGGGACGGTCAGCGCCGTGCCGCGGAAACATGCGGCATCACGGGAGAGATTAAGCGCGTGCGCACAAAGCTCTTTCTGTTGTTCTGTTGCGAGCGTCGTCTGCTAGGCTATTCCGTGGACCGCACACAGCCCCTGTTCATTATCTGCTGGTATAGCTAACCGCCTTTAAGCAAAGATCTTAACAGCGCTTGCTTGCGTGATACTGCTCAGGCGTGGCATAAACCGCGCGTCATCTCGAGTTTAATTTACTTTTTTTTTTGTTCATTTTATGTTTGCCTTTGCTTTTGTGAACACCAACAAAAATGAAAAATACGGTGACGCGACAAAGTGAATGCAGCGATGCATTAAACTATATACCGCAGACAATGCTACGAGGCATCAAAACCAACCCAGTGCTTTCACCCTGCCACGTGACATCGTGCTTCCCCGTGCAGTTGTACCCAAACGGGAGGGCCACGTGACACACTTTTAGCGATGGACTGGCCATGATAACTCGTAGCGTCGGCTGCGGTACAAAACAAAGTGAAATTGAGTATAGACAGGGTTTTCGCTTGGGGGGCTTGGTGTTTTGTGTTATAAACTGCGTTGTTGTTGTCGTCATCTAGCCTCTGTAACCGGGTAGTCCCACTTTTCTTTGACCAGCGGGCGCGCGCCCATTTTTATGCCTCCTCGAGGGCCCATACAAATACGGGAATGTGTTGTGAGAATGTCGATGGGCGGCATGTCACAAAGGGATATAGATACAGCAGTCGGGGTTACACAGGCTAACGTCAATAGGATTTTGAACGCATTTCAAGAGGAGGGGCGTATCGGCGATGCACTTCGACACTGCAAGCGCCCTGCCCTCCTTTGCTACGGAGCTGGGGCTGTGTGTGGTCAACGGAATAGCCTAGAAGACGAGGCTCCCACCACAAAGGGCTTTGTGCGCACGCGCTTAATCTCTCCCGTGACGCCGCATTTCTCCGCGGCACAGCGCTGGCAGTTCCGGCGGTCGATGCTCGCTCGATCTTATTAAAAAATTGGGCCACTGTACATACTGCGTAGCACTCATAAGTTATTTATTGCGTGTTGTTCAATTCCAGTTATGTGACCCGCTCCCCTCTCTGATGCCCTCGGGCCTTGAGGGAACTTTAAGATAAATAAATAAATATATCGTTCATCCGGCACGCGCTTCACTCAGCTGCTTTCCCGCACTTCAGCGGAGTACGACGGAAAAGACAATCCTCTCGGGCTCGGCATCGCGCACCGCACGTGCGAAATATAATTTTCTTGGAACTCCTCCCCTTCTTTCCCTTTTTATTTTGTCATGCTTAGTTTGGTTGAAAAAAAAAAAAAACTGAATTTTGGACAACACGAACAGACGGGCTATTTTTTTATATTTTGTCCGGGGAGTTCCAAAGGCTCGAACTTAAAGCGTTAAAACCATAGAGTTATTATCATGTACGATAGAGGTTCAACTGGCGCCAGTGTGCTCTGGCAAAGTGAAGAAGACAGCAAGCAGTCGAAAATTGACTTCCGGTAATGCATTTACATGGGAAAAAGCGAGTGCATTTTCTTCCTGCGCTTGAATATAACAGCAAACATCACGAATAATTCGTACGCACTCTAAAAAAAGCCCGTGCGTCTACTTTCCCGCACAACACTCGAAGAGCCAATCACCGCAACTTACGGAGGCAGCTCAGCAAATGACGAGGCCGAAATATATGTTTAGACGAAAAAAACGCAGTCTGAGTTGTGACATTAAGCAATGCAAAAGGTCAGGCTTGTATTGCTTAATGTAACAACTCAGACTGGGTTTTTTTCGTCTAAACATATATTTCGGCCTCGTCATTCACTGAGCTGCTTCCGTAAGTTTGGCTCTCTGAGTGTTGTGCGGGAAAGTAGACGCACGGGCTTTTTTAGAGTGCAGATTGGAACATTTCTCACTCACGCAGACGAAATAATTGGTCCGTTATGGCGTTTTTATTTCAAAATCATGGATTGTAAAACGGCGCTAAAACGGCTTCGCACATGTATCTATGTGAAGTTTCGGACAGAATTAGCGCGAAGACGGCGTCGGTCATTTCCAGCATGGGGGATAAACGTGCCAAACGAACGAAGGACAGCTGGAAAACCATCAGAGGCGGCAAGAACTACGCAATAGCACTGAATCAGTATCACCTTGTGCATGCAGACGATCAAAATAAATCGAAGGCCACGTAATATAGTTCGATATTCAATAAATAAGTACTGCTTTATTCTTTCTGCCCGTGAAGATGTGCGAAGATACTTGTCTGCGCTGAAAACATCGTCCGCACGCTCGAAATCTTTGAAAATAGGGAGGGCCAGCGAACAGCGTGCCCGATAAAAGCTGCCCGGCATAAGAAATAACAAAAAGATAACCTTCCATGGCCCACATACGTTTTGAACGTTTTAACCGCTCGTTAATATGCACGACGGGGTCATTTTTATATAGTGACAGAACGGGCATATTAGCGATATATAAGCGCCACCGGCATGCTGGCGAACCTTGAACAAACTTCACGTTCCTTTCGATTGTTATTTTGCTTATACAATCGTCGCTCGTTTTTACACACCTCCTATAGAAGAGAGGTTTGGGCCTGAAATATAACAAAGTTTAACATCGTTCACTGCCCCACTGAGGTCTGCAAACTGGATTCCAGTTTTCCAGCAAGAAATTGAGTTAGATTTTCCTGTTCCATAATTCAATTTAAACTGTTTTTGTTGTTGTTCTTTCTTTGGGGAACAAAAATGCTGTAAGTAAAGAAATTACACTTTTACAACGTCAATAAAAGTACATACTATTCGGTACGACCAAAATAACAAAGTTATCTATGTTATTTTTCGGCGAATAGACAAAATGGACGCGCATTTTCCCATAGGAATGCACAGGAGCACCGCGAAGGTAGACTGCTTGCTGTCTGCTTCAATTTGCCTCCCAGAAGTCGCATAGACACTATATTTGAACCTCTAGAGTACATTACAATGACTCCATGGTTAAAACCATAGTCGTTATAGTAAAGTATAATTAGCTTACTTAGTTTATGAAACAACCAAGCAACCAAAAAGCATGCTGCTTTAGCTTCTTTTACGCGAATCAAATTGAACCTGATTAAGAAGATAAACTTACATGATTACAAGAGGTGCGCAGTCCGAACATCTTAATCACCAATGGCGAGTTTTAAAATACCGTACCCAAACACTTTGAGTTTGAGACGAAATAGCGTCGGTCGTCACGCGCCAATCTATAAAACGCGGTTTGTCCTCCGCGCAAGCCCCGTGGTGACGAAGTCATCACGCTACGCACCGAGAAAGTGAGGGAGAGGATGACACGAGAGGGACGTCAGAAGGCCGAGCTCTGGTTGCAAGGATTAGTGGGGAGACCTAAAGCTAGCTGCCTTCGTCCCCACTGCACTCGTCGAGCGCGTAAGAACACGGAACGCCGGCGCCTGGCGTTTGGCTTTCGCATTCGAACGCGTCCGGCGAGTGCAATGGAGACAAAGGCCAGCTAGCTTTACATCTACCCACTAATCGTTCCAACCAGAGCTCGGTGTACTGACGTCCCCGCGCGCTCTCATCTTCTCTCCGTCAGTTTCTCGGCGCATTGCTTTTGGCATTAGCGAGGTTTCGTCTGAACCTCGCTAATGCAAGGAACATGAATTCGTGACTAACCCTTCGTTCATAAATTGGCCGCTAAAAGATGCACGTTTTCTCGTCGGCTTCTCGCGTAAACACAAAGGAAGGCAAATACACGTGGACTACAGGGGGCGTGTTCGGAAATGCTTGTTGAGTAAGTGAACAGGCCAATTTCGGCACTTTGATTGGCGCGTTTTTATGGGCGTCATATCACCTAGATTTTGTGGGGAGTGGGGACAAGAGAGAAGGGGAGAGAGGAGGCTTAGGTTCCCGCTCCCCCTTCTCCCAGGAAATTGACACTCTATGCAACCTATGCGACCGCGAAAGGGAAACTATAGAACGGGAAATTTTAATGCGCACGGGGCTTTGTCCCACCCTCTGGCAGCCGGCTAAAGGCTAGCACTTGGATCACTGAGGCGTGCTTACCTCGAATCCATCATTTTATGTGAATCTGTAAAAGTACGGATGCCGGGAAGCAGACGAAAAAAAGCCAACAATTACTGGTTTGACAAGGTCTGGTCTCCCGTTAATGTCTGGCCTCGTTCTCCCCAATTCGCTTTGCCCCCCCCCCCCCCCCCCCCCTCGAAACTAGGCGATTTGACGTCCATAGAAACGTGCCGGTCAGAGTACCGACATGGGCCTGACGACTCAGTCCGCAAGCTATTCCAAGAATGCGGCCGGGGGTCCTATAGTACATGCACGGAGGCCCTCACCCAGGATTCCGGCAGCCCGGAGGAGCGTGCAGATGTCGGTGCCGCTGAAGAACTTGATTCCCCTAGAGAAGGTGGCCACGATCCAGGGCACTAGCTGAAAAGGCGTCTCGGGTATGAGGCACTCCGAGAAGCCCCAAGGGTCCTCGAGGATGACGTGAGCCAGGCGCTGCGGGTGGCGCAGCGCGTACGCTCCCGCCACGAAGGCTCCGAGGCTGTGGCCCAGGATCACGAACCGCTCCAGACCCACGCGCTGGCGCCAGGCCTCCAGCGCTGCGCAACGAGAACGACCGCCGGAGTTATAGCGAGACCCCGGCCGCAAAGGAAGGGTCCACGCCCGCCCTGTTCACGGGGCGCTCCCAATCACTTTTCCGTTCAGGGATCCTAGCGCACGACGAAGCCCCTAACACAATTAGAGTCACTGACAGCTTTAGAAATGCAGCGTGTTAAGGAAGAGATCCCGGGCACATCCGTTTCGATGGTGTCGGTTTATCGTTCTCCCTCGTGCCATTCATAATCTCGTGGTTCTGCGCTCCTCTACCTCCTTTTCCTCTCGTTACCTGCTACCAGATGGCATAATCTACAACAACTTCCCGCGCCGGCCTGGAGATGAGACCATGCATTCCCATACCGCGAGATGAGGAAGTTTAAGACAGTACAGAGCAGCGCAGAAAACACAAACTCATGAAAGGTCAATGGGGATACAAAAATACACAAAACAAGTTGAATAAACACTCTGCCGAATCCCCACACAGCTTGAGTAAAGTGATGGTAACGCAATGCTTGTAGCAAACAAGGGGTTCGATGTTCGTTCTGTGCCAATTCTTAGTTTGATATGTTGCCTTCAACAAGGAGAGGACCTTACATAGGGCGCCGAATTTCTTGTCCGCTTGCAAGGCGAACAGCGCACACTCTTGGTATGCCGTTTCTTCCAGGAAATGTTGCTGTTATTCTTCCAAGTTCCCATAGGAGCGGTGGCGTGTCGTTATTTACGATATCAATGTCTCCCGGTTGAATACGCGGAGACGTCGTTGTCTGACTCTTATGTGCGGAGTGGAGAACTTATGGGTATTCGTTTCTCCAGCATTGCCTTGCTTGTTTCCAGCTGCTGAGAGCCGGTCCACGTACGGCTGGTAGTGAGAGGACATCTGCCGCTTTTCTGCCGTAATCTGCTCCATCGCATCTTTGAACTTGTTGACTTTCTTCTGCATGCCCAACTTCTCTTGGTGGAGCTCCTCCAACTGGCTGTGCACATTCTCAGAGGCCTGAGCATTAAGCTGCGCCAAGAACAGATCCTTATTGACGTCGCCAAGCTCCTGCTGCACGGCTTCATTGTCCTTCGTCTTCTTGCCAAGCTTGTTGCTCAACTCAGAAAGGTCTTGCTTCAGTTCTTCGATTGATTTGCTTGATTTGTACTGTTCCGTATTGAGCCTCTCGTTTTTCCTGAGGTACTCTTGGAAACTCTTCTCCTGAACCTGGCTCTGGTTGCTGACAGAGTTCAGCTTTCCTCCAAGTCTGTGTTTCTCTCTCTAGCCGCCTCCAGTCTACCTTGCAGCTCTTCCGTCTCCACGGCCTTCTGCTTGGCGGTTTGCAGGCTCTGAGAGGGCGCCGACTGAAGCTCCGCCTTCTCGGCCACCAGGATACCGATGGTCTGGATGTGCACCTGGAGCTGGTCGTTGGTGGCTTGAGAGTGGGTTCCTTGGACCATCCAGCCAAATATGGTTTCTACGGCGGTGAGGTCGTCATTCATGCGCTGGATCCGTCCCGTGACAACTTGCCAGTAGAAGTCTGAGCCTATGAGAAGGCCGAAGTCGTTGTCCACTCTGCCTTGAGCCCCAGCAGGGATGATATCGGCGGCTTGAAGTCCGCTGGAATGAAGTTGCCTCAATAGATTGTCATCTAGCTGCTGGTGTGATACTGTACACAGGTCTGGGACCTCCAGTGCTTCAAGTGATACCATGATTAAAATAAGAACACCGACTTCACATAACAAAAAAAACAACTTCATTAAACGTTTCGCCTCCCATGCGGGAGGCATCATCAGTACAGACACAGGAATGAGAGAGCTTCGGTCAACGCAGTCCTATTTATCGGGAAGGTCCAAATAAGCTTCCGGGAGGGGACCACGGTTCTTGTTGCACGCCGTCTTATCTCCGCGGATGAACCATGACTCAAGTAGTTTGCGTGGGCCCCACCTATCCTCCTTCGCCAAGGTCGTCGCGGCTGTGAAGTCAAAGTTAATGATCGCGTACATTTTTTCGTCGTAGTCGGTCTTGTCGAGGATCACCGTTCCGCCACCTTTATCGGCAGGCACAATGATGATTGATTCATCCGATCTCAGTTCCTGTAGCGCCTTACGTTCATGATGGGCAAGGTTAGGCTGAGGTGGCTTGGCATTGTTCAAAATCGAGAGCACGCGACTACGGGCAAGGTTCACGCCAGTCACGTTGTTTATATGTCGGAGTTTTTCTTCGATTTCGACTATGAAGTCACGCTTGGGAACGTAGTGGGGGGCCATAGCAGAGTTAAGGCCCTTGGCCAAGAGACTCACGTGGTGGTCCGACAAAATGTCCGACAAAACGAAAAAATGTACGCGATCATTAACGATACCGACCACTTTGTTAAATTGCCCCGCGACCCAACTGCAAAAACTGAGCGATCGCTAGCTGATCATCTCAAAGCACTCCGTAAGAAAGGTAGCCTTAGTGACCAGTTGTACCGTCGCCTTTTTTCCTCCGATGGTAGCACGCCTAAACTTTACGGTCTCCCAAAGGTACATAAGCCGGAATGCCCCCTTCGTCCCATTGTATCTTTTATTGGCTCCCCCACGTACGATTTGTCGAAGTATCTGGTAGAATTGCTAACACCCCTGACAGGGAACAATAACTTTGGTGTAAAAAATTCCCAAGAGTTTGTACAATTGATTCGCGCTCAAACTCTTCTTCCACACGAAAGCATGATTTCGTTTGACGTTGTTTCCCTTTTCACAAATGTTCCCAACGATCTTGCAGTTGATGTCGCCCGACAACGCTTACTTGATGACCGAACGCTCTGTACTCGCACGTCTCTGTATGTAGATGATATCATTGTGCTTTTGCGTTTTTGTCTGAACCAATGTTTCTTTGCCTTCCGTGGAGAGGTGTACCATCAAGTGAATGGCTGTCCAATGGGAAGCCCTGTCTCTGTCACTGCCGCTAACCTTGTAATGGAGTATACCGAAGAGAAAGTGTTCGGTGAGATTGTATTTCCTGTCAAGTTTTATCGTAGGTATGTTGATGACACTTTCGTTATCCTAGACAAGAATTTTGTTGATGATTTTCACCAATGCTTAAACAGCGTCCACCCCGCGATTAAGTTTACCTACGAGCCTGAACAAAATAACATGTTGTCCTTCTTAGATGTGTGTGTGATAAGAACTGACGAGCCGAACAACAGGATGGAAACCAAGGTTTATCGTAAACCATGTGACAGTGGTAATTTTCTAGATTTTCTTTCGCACCACCCTGTACAGCATAAGAAGTCTGTTGTACGAACTTTTGTTCACAGGTCAAACACTGTGCCCTCTAACGCGACCTATTGCGCTAATGAGCTCGCACGTGTACAAGAGTCTCTGCAAAAGCGAAACTACCCCGGACGCTTTGTAGATGAGGTAATCAACCAGACGAAACGAAAAACGCACTCCAATCCAGCCGACAAAGAACGTAATGTCTTGTGCATTCCGTACGTTAAGGGAGTGTCTGAGTCGCTAAGCCGCGCCCTAAAACCTGTAGGTATTCGAACTGTGTATAAACCGTACCGAACTATAGCAAGCATTGTGTCTAAGCCAAAGGACCCCACCCCTGCGGATACGGAGAAAGGCATTGTGTACAAGATCCCCTGCCAGGACTGCGGCTCTTCGTACATTGGAGAGACCGGACGCAAGAAGATAACCAGGATGAAAGAACACCAACGTGACGTCAAGTATTCCACGAACGCCACCCGTCTCAAGACGGAGCTGGTCGACCACGCGTGGACCACAGGACACACCTTTGACTTCACAGTCCAACGTGACGACGACCAACGTGACGACCAACGTGACGACGACCTTGGCGAAGGAGGATAGGTGGGGCCCACGCAAACTACTTGAGTCATGGTTCATCCGCGGAGATAAGACGGCGTGCAACAGGAACCGTGGTCCCCTCCCGGAAGCTTATTTGGACCTTCCCGATAAATAGGACTGAGTTGACCGAAGCTCTCTCATTCCTGTGTATGTACTGATGATGCCTCCCGCATGGGAGGCGAAACGTTTAATAAAGTTGTTTTTCTTGTTATGTGAAGTCGGTGTTCTTATTTTAATCATGACATCTCCCGGCTTTTGGACTATTTTTGCATTCAAGTGATATCTTCTGGTTGCTTTGATGGCTATGTACGGCGACAACCACTCGTCGACAGGACCGTTTGGTGGCTGTGTTTCCAAATGTGTATATAGTAAGCTCCTCCTGGCCAACGACTTCACAGCCCAGTTTTTCAGAAATGTCCTGCCGGATAAACGTGCGCTGACTCCCACTGTCCAGTAACAGCCTCAGTAGGAGGCGTCTCGGTGTCCCTAGGGCCCACGTTCTAGCAGTTTGCAGCAATACAGCAGAAGAGCGGAAATTGGTGGTTGGGGCGCTCACGACTGTTGCGCTATTTTCACGAAGTCCTCCTGGGTCTGGGTTTTTTGATGCGGCTGATGTGGGACGTGATAGATCGCAGAGTATAGTCACATGGTGACCTCTACAAGTGGCGCATGTCAAGTTCCTGCACGAACGGCAAACACGAGCAATGTGATTTCGCTTGCCGCATTTGAAGCAGCAGCGTGCTCGCGCAAGCTTGGTTCTTTTTTCTTGTGTTGAAAGTCTAGCCTGACAGTTTTGCACGTCGTGCTGGGTGGCATCACACAAAGGGCACGTGGCCGCTCGGTAGCCAATAGCCTCAGTTGAGAGCGCGAGTGCTGAAGGGCGGCTCGCCTGTACAGATTCTTGACGTGGTATCGGCGATGACCCATACCGGGGAGAGTGACTTGGGTGTTCCATTTGGACATCTTCTCGAACCTCCACTTGAGCCTGTAGAAATAGCATGATGACACGGACCTGCTCTTCCGGGCGCATGTCAAGTGTGTCGGCTGAGGGTGTCAGTGCTGCCTCCCTTAACTTCTGCCGGTATAGTATAGCCAGGTCAGCAGGAAGGCACCGCATGAGGACACGATGTAGGACGACAGCGTAGTTGCTAGGCGGGACATCCAGCCCTTGAAGAGATGTTGTTCGGAAGCGTATCGCATCGTAGAGTTTACGAAGCTGTACTGTGTTCGTTGAACTGTTGACCGCAGGCAAACTCAGAAGCCGATCAATGTGATCATCAATTAGGATGTCCCGTCGTCCAAATCGGTCTTGTAGCGTCTGTACCGCGAGGTCATAATTTTGTTCTGATAGTCGGATTCCTTCCACGGCTCGCTTCGCGTCATCTGTGAGATACGTGAGAAGGTATTCAAACTCCTCAATTGGCGGGAGTTCGGAATGGGTGTGGATCGTACAATTGAAATGATCCCAGAACCCCTGCCAGTCGCGACGGCTCCCGGCAAAAGTCGGTACCTGCAGTTTCGGTAGGGCGACCGTCCTGTGGCTCCTTGAGGTCAGAGTCGAAGGAAGACCGCCGGACTGGGTTCGGTCGAGAGGGACGTTGGGCGTGATATTCGTGGGTTGTGGCGCAGAGACTTGCGAGTCGAGGGCGTGTCGGACGCGCGTGAGGCTATGACTAATGCGAAGACGTTACTCCTCTGCTCCCTCAAGCTCGTCCTCAAGGTCGTCATCTGAGGTGGACGTCTGGATGTCATGGTCAAGGCGGATTAGGTCGCATTCTTTCTGAAGCAGGTAGTCCAGTTGTAGTCGGAGGTCAAGCTCCGTCGTGTTCTCGTCTTGGAGAAGATTGTCTATTTGGGTTAGTGTTCGGGTGACGGCTGAGCGGATGATGCCGCGGGTTCTTCGGTTACGGTGCATCTCGTTTCCCGGGTTTCGGCACCAGTGTTAAGGAAGAGATCCCGGGCACGTCCGTTTTGATGGTGTCGGTTTATCGTTCTCCCTCGCGCCGTTCATAATCTCGTGGTTTTGCACTCCTCTACCTCCTTTTCCTCTCGTTACCTGCTACCAGATGGCATAATCTACAACACAGGGTGTGACTCATGATCTTCACGCTTCTTGCTTCGTGATTGGTTCTTTGGCGTTCTTATCGGCGAATGCAGCAATCTCATTGGCTGTGAAGGGATAATGCGATGCTCCGGACGTGACACGCACGCACTGCTGGGTTTCTTCAGCTGTCAGTGACTCTAGGAGTTATATCCGCGCTGCGACGAGTCGACGTGACGTTTCATGTGTTCCGAGCCTCATTTCCGGAATTAATTAATTCTGCGGAGGGTAGAGAGAGTCGCGTGATGCGAGCAATAGAGAGTTTTAGTAAATCGTTCCGATACCTCCGATAGCCCCGATAACGATACTATGCATGCACAAGAGAGGCGGTGGCGGAGTATCGGGATATCGTTATCGGAGTCATGGGAACGATCTACTAAAACTCTCTAATATCAAAAACACCAGAGGCGACCGCGCGTCAAAGAGCAGTCAATGAGCTGCCGTTTTCGTTTTCTTCTAGCTGCGCGTGGCGTCCGTAGAAAAAAAAAATATTAACTGGAGCGTATTACGTCGCGCCAAAGCTAGAAGATATTCTCATAATGTACTACGTCGCGCGCACCGTTGCTGGTTGATATACTCTTGTTGGTTCCAACTGGTTCTCGGTAAACAGACTAACGCATCCAACAATGAAGCTGGATTTCCACCCGGCTTTTCTGGTGATGCCTACCACTCTCGCCATCGCACTGGCGCTCACTGGTGTTCGCAACTCCGACGGCGTGAATTTATATATATATATATGATGTGACCTTTGAAGAAGTGCGTTATTGTTTGGAGGCTAGGCAGAGCCTACTATACAAATTTCTATGCCAGTCAATCCACAGCCTTTGCACGATTTCCGATACCTTCTCTGCAGAACTGTTTCGAAAGCGCCATCCCGTGGCTGCCGTGGCTACAAAATAATTTGCGCACGATGCAACCCGCGCAAGCTTGCTCGAACGCTCGGCTCTCTCTCGCTCATCTGAGTCTGGCGGATCTAGCGGTGTCTCGGCACTTTTGAGCTTACCGGGGTTCCACTAGTGCCACTAAATAAGCTACGCTTCAGTGTAACCCAGTATCAGGAGTACTATTGCTGCATCTCAGGGTCACGAACTTCTTTTGCCGACGCTGCAGCATGCCATGAGGACCGTCCGTTCAGAACACCATTTTTTTACATGCCGATGTAAAAGCCAGGCCGTACCATCTGGAAAACTTCCGAGACGCACTCGCACTGGCGGCACTTCTTCCCGACGTGCTTGCCTTGGGGGTGTATCAGTATAACCATGTGTGCGCAGCGACCCTTAAGAGCGACAAAGGAAGAAAGAGGCTGCTTGCAGCTGACGACTTCAAAGGTAAGGGCCGTCGCTGCGTCATGGTGGACCCGTGTAACCGAGACGTCCATCTGAAGCTCCACTGGCTGCTGCATCACGTCCAAGACGACGAGGTACGTGCGGCCCTGGCGCCCTACGGAAAGGTGACGGGGGTTACACGGGACAGGTGGCGTGTCTCAGAATGCACAGACATGGCTTCGACGACGCGCTCGGTGTCCGTCAAGCTGAGGCCCGAAGTCATAGCGGACGACCTCCCCCACCAGCTCCGCAACGCAGGTGACCTGGCGCTGGTGGTGGTGCCCGGCAGGGCGCCGCTATGCCTGCGGTTTAAGGGCAAGGGCCACATCCGACGGGAGTGCCGAGTGCCGCGCTGCGCGCTCTGTCGCCGCTTCGGCCACGACGAGAGCCAGTGCGTCCGTACCTACGCCAGCGTCACAGGACCCATGGGGAACCATGATAACTCGGAGCACCTCATGGGGGCGCAGATGCCGAGGAGGCCACATCGGGTGCTTCGGACGGGGCAGACACAAAGGCAAACGTCACGCCGGCATCGGAAGCTGAAGCAAGGCAATGCCGACCCGGCATTGGGTGCAGACGCTACGCGTCACGTTGGGCAGCCTGATGTTCCACCGGCTGAGAGGGCTGCCACGAGCGGCGTAGAAGCCAGCGTCGTCGAGGAGTCTGCCGTGGACACAACCATGGTTGTCTCAGAGGCCTCGGCAAGCTGCCCTAACATCAAAAGGTCTCGCAAGGACGACGTCACGAACCCAAGTGCGGCAAACCACGAGGAGTCGCCTCCGAAGGCGACACCGCTCAGGAGGCCACGGCTCAACATCAAGCCGAAGGTTCCTGTATACGACGCAAGGGTGCCCAAACCACCCCCGTGACTGTGTGCGCCTGCAGCTGGTCTTGGTACTCGGGACAGTCAGACGCCAGCTCCACGTCGATGCGGGTGAGAGAGCCCTCAACCTGAGGTAAGCACGATGCGGTTTCTTTCTTCCTGGAAGGGCACTAAGAGTAGAAGTGCCGTGTTGCCGCAATTAACGTCCGTGGGCTGGCAGCGAGGCGTTGGCGATATCAGCTCAGTAGATTGTTCGCGGAAAATGAGCTCGATACTGTTGCCGTTCAAGAAACGAAAGTTGAGAGCCAGGAACAGACGGACCGCATGGCGCAACCTTTTCGAACCCTTTTTAATATATGCGTCGCGGACTCAATAAGGACGTCGGGGGTTGTTTGTTATTCGCCAGTCGGTAGGCATTGCCGAAGCGGCCGTTATTTCGTGTGCGTCCGAACGTTGTGCGATTTTTCTTTTTCAAATATTGAATGGCATGTCCGTTACGTTTATTAAGGTTTTCTTTGAAGGTCTGAGTACGTACCTCGATAGTGATACGATTATTATTCTTCTCGGGGATTTTAATTGTGTTTGCACGCCAGGGGATAGTGCAAATAGTGTTTGTGTTTGTTTTTAAATGATATGGTTATGGAGGCGGCACTCAAACACGTAGCATGCCTTTCTTCCAAAGGCAGCGTTCAGTCTACTCGCTTCCATGGGGCTTCAGTCATGCCCGACTCGACAGGGTCTATATTTCGCTCGATCTTGTCCCTTTGTGTGATCACTATAGTGTCCAACCTGTCTCGTTTAGTAATCACGCGTTGGTAATGTTTACGCTTGGTCACAGAGAAAAAATTCCTAAGTGGAATTGGTCGCTGTGGAAGCTCAAGAGTAACCTTGTGAAGGACAAATTCTTTAGAGCTAAAGTATATGAATTATTTAAGAAGTTACACGAGGACAAACTAACATTCTGGAGTGTAAGGTGTGAACTATTCAAAGAAGAGGTGAAAATTATAGCCGTTGAAAGCAGTACCCTTTTAAAATACGAGAAAAATAATAAAGAGAAAGAACTGCGGCGTCAGTTGGAAATCTTAGTAATCGAAGATAGCGCGGAGCCCGGCGAGGTCTTCGGCAGAAATAAGTGATATCAAGAACCAGCTGGAAGTTATCGACTCTGAAAGGTACAAATGGGCGGGTGTGCGAGCACGAGGCTAAGGTTGAGCGAAAAAACGACGAAGCGCGATTAGCGATGAAAAAAGGCAAGGGCAGCGTAACAAGATGAGAGAAAAACGGTATAAAAACATGATCACCCGCGATAAGAAAACGATCGATAGAGCTTTTGTGGAGTACTATCGGGATCTTTTTGCGCAAGGAGTACCAATGGGTAATGGTTTCGAAGGCGAATTTCCGTCGTTCGTGCGTGTGCGTGTGCGTGTGTGTGTGTAACCGATGTATAAACAGGCAATAGAAAAAAACGGTGGCTTTGAGGCGAGAGCGCCGGCCTACGGATCCCCAGGTGGCGGGTTCGAATCCCGGCCCAGGTGCCCGCAATCTGACGGAGGCTTATTGTGGAGAAGGCGCCGTGTAACCCAGCTTTCGGTTGCACGCCAAAAGATCCCCATGTGGTCGAAATTAATCCTTAGTCCTCCGCTGGGGCGTGCCAGATGCCCGCCGTTGGTTTGGCATCTAAAAGCCGCAAATTTGAATTCTGAATTTCAAAACACAAGGGGAGGTTTTCATTAATCGTGGATACCCCATCCAGTTAGTCGATAACTCACTATTAAAAGTCGTGCTATTACCCGGGCTGATAGTGTAATACAACGACCAAAGAGAGATAATTTAAGTTACGACTCATTGTACCATATCATTCACAGTTACCAAATATTAATCATACCCTTGGACGCCATATAAACATTCTACACATGGATAAAACAATAAAAGCTTTAGTTCCACAGCCGTCAGGTATCGCATTTAAAAGTGCGAGCAATTTTATGAATATCTTTAGACAGTCGAGATAGAATTTCTATTGGACGTAGCACGGTCATCCTAGGTTGTGTAAACTGTAATAATAATCGCTGTAATTTGTGTTCAGATTTTTTGGTTACTGACACTATTCAAAGTACGGTAAATCACTATCACTGGAAAATAAACGACACGCTGTAATTCAGAACATGTCGCTTATATGGTTCAGTGTAAGCAGTGTAAGAAATACCTAATTCAATATATAGGACAAATTGGAACACGCGTAGGAAAACGTATGAATATTCATACGTACACTTGTTCCCGGACCGCTTTCTCGTCACATTAATTCTATAGATCATAATAGAGTTTCTGATTTTAGTTTTATTACACTTCAGTGTGGCATTAGAACCAACAGAGACAGGGAAAATAAGGAATGCCAATTAATTTATAGATTTAATACTCTACAACCGAAAGGCCTTAACATTTAGAAAGAAACTACAGGGCGAGAGCGTGGAAGTGCCCTCTGGCCTTGAACACGTCTCTGACTGGTGTGTGTACCGCGTCCAAAAAGTGGTCCCTCAATTTCCGCCTGATGACGTCATAGAAGTGCCATGTTGTCGCCGGTCGCGATCCTCGCAGTGTCACAGCAGTGCGGTGCTGTATGTGGCAGAGGCCTGTTCTGCTGCAGGTCGCTCTCCACTGTGACAGTCCACGGAAGCTTCGGCAGCCAGAAGTTGACACGCCGCTACGACCGCGACACTCGCATGCTCTCATGGTCCTTTTTTTTTCCCCCTTTTTTTTATAACTTTTATTCCCAACCATTAAGGCTCGTTCACACTCTTGCAACCGAGTACGACCGAGAGAGACCAGACCGGTTTTTAAGCCTCTTACGACATCTTAGAACCAGCTCCGCAGCGGCGCATCTGGTTCTAAGACGTCGCAAGAGGCTTAAAAACCGGTCTGGTCTCTCTCGGTCTTACTCGGTCACAAGAGTGTGAACGGGCCTTTAGGATCGCAACTTCCGACAGCATGACACTCCGTCTTTGGTGACGTCATTTGCCGCCATTTTGTGACCACTTTTATGCATAGGCGGAATAGGACGCTAGACACAATAAGCTAGCGGACACGCGTTCCAGACAACTTAGTATAAAAACACAGCATTCTGACGAGTCATGCTTTTCGTATTCATGTCACGAATAAAAAAAGACAAAATTACTATAAACTTTACCTCGAACTCGCTTTTTCCCCCAATAATTATTGTAGCTGTAACTTCCTACCCATCGATCAAGCGAAAGCCTTTGCACGTGAAGATAGTTGAAGCTCATGCTCCTTGTCGCGAATACAAGGCTTGAATGTGACGTCATCGCACAAAACTGTAGGTCATTCCCTACTTGTTCTTACTAAGAAGAACAAATCCTGCTGTGCAAAACGTATGTTGCAGAAGGTACGCGCCCAGCAGCAAGGTCACCACAATGACCGCCGATGGGACGTCGATGCAAGTCGTGTATGGTTTCTGAATTTTCTTCCGCCTACGCATCTACACATGTGGTGAGATCAGGTCGTGGGCTCACCTTGTACAAGCTGGAGCTCGACCGTCCGCGCGTCGCTGCTGAGCGTGGGTCTGGAGCTCTTGCCGAAGCCCAGCAGGTCGATGGAGTACACGGTGCGCTTTTTGGCGAGGGACTCGAGGTTGAGCACCCAGAGTGCCGAGCCGCACAGGTAGCCGTGCACTAGGACCAGGGGCAGCCGCGCAGAGTCCGACGAGCCGTCGTCCGGGTCCACCACAACCGTCCAGATGCGGCTGTTGCGCCGAGGGATGTCGCTCACGCGCCCGATGTCCACGAAGAACCCGCAGTAGGGCTTCTTCATGACTGCGTCAAGCCAAGTGCAATTGGGTGTGTTCAGATAAGATCATGCACGCGTGTCCAGTTTACATTTTTTTTCTTCGTATTTTTATATGTTACTCCCCAATGTGTGGAGGGAACGGAATCACAAAAGGTTTTGCGAGAAAAACTGTATTTCTCGTATAAACAAAACAAAAAAAAGACTACATCAAGGCGGCAAACGCGCTATATATATTTCCCAAAATCCTATAAATTGTTTCATGTGTTGCCATTATAAACTACTATATGAGAAAAACTTCGGAGTTTTATATTGTTTGGTCTTTCTTTATTACGTGCCGTCAAACGTGGCAAAAATGACAAAATGCCAAAACAGGTTTGCCGCCTTGATGTAGTCTTTTTTTTTTTTTTTTTACAAGAAATAATTTTTTTTTTTTCAAAACCTTTTGTGATTCCGTTCCCTCCACACATTGGGGAGTAACATATAAAAATACGAAGAAAAACAAAAATGTCAACTGGACACGCGTGCATGATCTTATCAGAACACACCCGATTTCCGATTAACCTTGGCTGGTGACAACCGCAAGCTTGTGAGCAGAGCACCGAAAGCTCACAAGTTCTGTCGTGGCAGCTACACTGAGAAATTTATTTAATTTTATAACTATTTCGATCACTGATTGCGTAGCCGAAGCTCTTGAGAGGCATGATGTAAGCTCTAATACGTGCCAGGACAACACAAACAAGTGCTCCGCGAAGTTTGACTAACGGTTATCGGTTCCCACCACAATAGAGCCCTTGTTCCTTGATTCCTGCTGCCCAAAGTTGTTGGTGTTTTTGTTGTTTTGTTGTTGTTGTTTTTGTTGTTTTGTCGTGTTGTTGTTGTTGTTTCGCTGTTGTTTTGTTGTTGTTGTTTTTTGGTTGTTGTTGTTGTTTTGTGGTTCTTGTTGTTTTGTTGTTGTTGTTGTTGTTTTGTTGTTGCTGTTGTTTTGTTGTTGAGCATTATTGCACGTTTTTGTTAACTTTAGGGGCGACCCATTGGAAAAGAAGAAAGATAGCTTGCCATGTAAGGCGAGGTTCTATTTTCAAAGTGGGGGGGAGGCTCTCAACACCCTCTGACTACGTTACTCTGAGTGCATAACACGTAGTGACAGAAAAAGACTCACACGAGAGGATCCTCCTTTCAGCATCATCGAGACTCTGTCTGGACGTGGGACACCAGCAAAAACACCCGCGGAGCTTTAGCATGATGGCTGTGAGGAAGTAGCTGAGGATTCGTAGCACCATCCCCAAGAGACTTTCCTTGTAGCGCCGGATCGTAGAAAAGGCGTCCGAACATCTGCGAGACACACACAGGTTAGTGAACGCTACGAAAAAGCAACTAATGTGGACTAATTCGGCCACTGAAGCACCTATTATGCCCAGTTCATGACGGGCGACTCAATTCGAATGGTTGATAGAAATATCACTCGGCTCTGAGTCGACGTAAAATTGACTCGATTAACTTTAGCGGCAACGAATAAAATTTGGAAACACTTTGAACATAAACCCAGGTTTCGGAATATTTCCAGCGTCTCTACGATTCTTCTCGACTAGAAAATAAATTATGTTCAGTAATTTCTACGTGCCCACGTGCAACGAAGGAGAGTACGTGATTGTTGCTTTCTTGTGATGTGAACACGTTTTCCTCGAACGAGAATGCTTAAATTTTGAACGCAAATAAACACCTGTCTGCCTCACCTTTCGTCTTCGTCGTCGTTCATCGTCTTCCCCCGACTAGATATCGTATTACGAGGACGTGCACATTTCCCCGTGGTCGGATAGTAACCCAGAGTTTAATGGCGAAACCTAATATATTTTAGAATGCCGCAGAACTATTGACTTCACGCTTTGACAATTCAAGTAACGTAACCGTCACTCACAATGTAAAGATTCTTTCCTGTGCCAATATTTGCCACAGAAAATGCTGCCAGCCATCTAATCAACCCTCGCAGGTATGAAGACATCTAAATTGCATACACGTTTTGGGGAAAAATGGCTCGTCTTCTGTAGCACTGAAGTCAAAGATATATGGTCGTTTTGCGCTTGCGCAACTTGAGCGTCGATTAAAGCTGCGCACGCGCACTCTTCACTTTCCAGTGACCACTGCACGTTGTCCCCGGATGAACTACACTGGAGAGCGTACAGATAAGCGTGCTTCCGCAAAGTGTGCTTCCGTAGAATTTATTTTACATAAAACTTCTTTTCTTTTTTTTCTTTTTTTTTAAGGGCCGATACACAACGGAGCAACGGATAAACACATTTATCTCCATCATAATCACTGGGACAAGGAGAAATAAAATAACGTTTTGTCCGTTATTTTATCTATCCTCGTAACGGGGTTTACATCATATTTCGTAACCAGCTCGCCTGTATACTTTCACTCCTTTACATTTATCTCGTTTGAATTGGGTATTCTTCTCTCGGGGACAAACCATCAGCGACAACATTGGACGCGAGATTTGTCGAGAGCCCCTCGTGACACCACCCAGATAGCGCGGACTTTATTCTGGACTAACCTTCCACTTGGCGAGATACAAGGTCGAAAGGTCGTGTGTTCTCAATGCGGCGGCGGCGCTGTGCCGAGTGCCACCTGACAGCTGTGCTGATACTTTCGCTCAATTCAGCAGTTCCCTCTTTCCTGGAGAGAGGAGAGGCGTGATATCGCCTGACCGACTGTCAGCTGACGGACTGCCCTGACCGCTACCATCTGGATGCGTGCCCAACCCTTTCCCAATTCTGCACGGAACTCTCGTAATGCGGCGGAACAAAAAAACACGTCAAGTTTCTTTTTGAAGAGGAATGTCACGAACTCAGCCCGCGTGCATAGGCACGCTTAGGGCAGCAATACCCGATTCGAATATCACGATCTCGAGATCGAGGTGAACATGCTTCTGAGCCCGGCACTTACATGTACCTTTCAGGCACCCAGTGGCGTACCAACTTGTTTTTGAGTGTGTGTGTGTGTGTGGGGGGGGGGGGGGGGGGGGCAATAGTGATGCAAATGTATCGATAGTCCTGCGACGTTAGGGGGTTTTAGGGAAACGTTTTTGCATATCTGATACGGTACGATGGGCCTTCCGGTACGAAGTGCGCATTTGCGAGTCTTCCGACGCAGCGCATGCGCAGTGCGTACTGGAGGGCCCACCGTACCGTACCGTATGTGCGAAAAAGGTCTCCTAAAACTCCCTATTATCGATAGTTTTATTACTATCGGTAGTCAGATTTCTGGTGACTATCGATAGTTTGGCACTACTAGAGCGAACACAGTTGCCGCACCGCCGCTCGCCTCCCCTTCCTCCTCTCTTCGCCCAAACTCCCGTCTTCGGCATCACTGAAAGCTGAACCAAAGTTGGGATGGTAAGTGCTTGGGGTAGTTGGTGTCCCATTTGAAAAAATAAAGCGAGAAACAGAGAAGAGCGAGCGACGCAAACTACTAGTGTCGCAAAACTATCCATAGTAAACCGTCGACAGTACTATCGATAGATTCACGATGGTCGACTATCGATAGTTTTTCAATAGTCGACTATCGATAGTACTATCGATAGTTTGGCATTACTAGGGGGCAAACCAGATACCCCCCCCCCCCCCCCCCTCAGGGCCGGGGGGCGGGGCCCTTGGTATCCCTTAGGCGCCGCCGGCCAGTGTTTGCCCTACCCAGTGGCAGCTGTTTCGGGGAGGGGGGGGGGGGGGGGGGGGGGACAAAACAGATGTCTTGCCCCCTCACTGCCCCCCCCCCCCCCCCCCCGGTTGGTACGCCCATGCACTCACCCATTCGTGTTATTGTCAACCGTTAGATCAGGCGTCATGTTTGTTATCAAACGTCCCTATATTCCGTTATTGTTACAAGAAAGTGTACTTATATTCTGAAATGGCGAAGCGAATCAAAACAATTGAAAACCCCGAGTTTTTGCCGCGCAGAGATCGTGACATCTCTGGTTTTCATAGAGAAACACATTCTACACAATGCAAACGGTGTTTTACCAGTTCTGGCTCATTACACCGACGGATCGTTGAGAGACAACGTGAGCATACACAGGTTTGCGCCGAACAGATGCTTCGTTTTCACGAGTGCTTGCCCACAGCTGTCAAACAAAGTTATCATACTGGTCACGTATACACGTTCGGATGCAAACATCTTACTCTCGGCGCTCCTCCAGAACAACGTCGCTATATGTTTCAGCAAAACGCGGCGAAATAGTTTCGCCTTTTTGTCCGCATATTGAAAGCTTCGCAGCTGCGATCTTCGGACCCAAATATGCAGGCATGCGACCTCCGTATGCATGCGTGGGGTTCCAGCCAATCGAAGAGATAGTTATGCAGCGCGAATGAGTATCATATCATCAGCACAGGACAACGAACGCAGCAGCAAGCTGCAGCACATACCTGATCATTTTGCCAGAGTTCTGTGTTGAGCGACAGCGCTTGAATGCCTCAAAAGCCGACAGTAGTTTCCTCTTCACCTGAAGCTGACGACAGCTGAGAATTACGATGTGCGCATACGTGGTTATGTTTAGTCGTTATGACCAAAGAAAATTTAAAGTATTAACATTTCGCGCTTAACCAGGAGCTGAGAAGTAGATGCATGTTGACAGATTCCAAAGCTCGACTACAGTGAGAAAATAGCTGACAGGAGCAGCGTGTTGCGGCCGACCAATGTTGTGAGAATAGCGGAGATAAAGCGCTCGCGCTCGAGATGAAAATCTCCAGCTTGCGTCGCAGATCGGAGATTAAGCGCGCAGTTATCTGAGCACTCGAGCGAAAGGTCTGTTTCGTATGTCATGCATGCGCCTGATTCGGCGCCTTTTGGCACTTGTGTCGGAGTTCGAAATGTCGAAACCCACAGCCGTTGCCAGGTTCGGCGTCCAGTTACGGCGACCGCGACCATCGTGATTCATTCCCAACTCTTCCTGCTCTTTGTAAACATCTTATCTTCTGCGGTCTCCAGCAGCAGACGTGGGAGTTTCCGATAGAGTAAGCTGGCACATCGCGGCTTGCTCACTGAGGCGTACGTCCGACAGCGAGCGCAGCGGGTCCATATCGCATGAGCGAATGACGTCGCTTCGCGGCGACAGTCTGCGGCGGCTCATTAAAAAAATGTTAACCCACCTGGCCCTCCCGTAAACGGCGCTTCGCGGCGGCCGACCATTCGCTAAAGTGTCTTTCGATGAAAAGTCGGCGTTCGCTAAAACGTCGTTCGACCAATTGAGTGACACCCGAGCAGCATGGAATGTAGACAGAACTGGGTAATAAAAGAGGCTCAAAGGTTCGTCTTCATTCTTCGACGAACTTCGCCTTTCGTTGGCAATGCTGAATTAGAAAAAGAGAACATCATTTTGCGTTGTTCTTTTAAGGCGCATTCGGGGGTGAGATGACAGTAACCACAACAATGATTTTGTGCTGGTTGGCGCAAAGGCAGACTGGCCATGCTCGACTGCCGGCGTACAAGCTGCTCACGTATGAGCTGCTCACGTCAGCAACGTGGCCAAGACCCTTCGCATGCAATAACACGACACCATGAAGCAAAGTTTTGCGCGAACCCTGAAGCCCCGTGGTGGGAGTACAGGCATACAGGTGCAAGTTGACAACGTTCAATTATTCTCACTTCGAATAATGTTTGAACATACTGGACCAAAAGGAGAAAACGCTGAACCAATTTGAACCAACCGACTGTGCCTATCAAACATCATGGTGCTGTCCGTATATGACTGTCGGTTGCCAGCTAATCTGCGCCGTACAGCCAAACGCGCACATCTAGAAACCAACGCGCAAGTACACATGGGGTCTGTACGTGCTCCCCAAACTTACGCCGTCACGAGAGGGTCCGCTATTCCTGTGACTACCGGTCTAACCATCGTGGTAAAGTTTTGACCCTTCAATCAGTACCCCGCCGGGGGCAGGCATCCCAGCTGGTACAGGGATAGATTTATTGTTCAGTAACTGGCCATGGAATAATATTTGGGAAACCGAGTAGTGGCATTAAGTTTGAGGGGTACTGTACGTACGTGGTGTGCCCTCGATCAAGCTGCGTACACAACCATAATTAACCCTAAACAGCAAGGCATTGGAGAGTTTTAGTATTGCGTATAGGAGCAAACGCTGTGCGTTTGCGTTAGCGTTGCGTGCTCCACGATGAGCATGCGCGTCGACGCCATGCGCCAATATAAGACGGCAGTTTGGACTCCGCGCACGCCCATTGTTGACCACGTAAGGGAAACGCACACTTACGTTCGCTCGTATATACGCAATACTAAAACTCACTATTATCTCAGTATCGGGATAAGTACACAAACAGAAGGTCGCATTGTCGAGCGGCCGCCGCATCCCCAGCATTCCTGGACACGGTCTCCTTGCGCCCTCTCTAGGCTATTCTCAGCAAAACGCAGTAAAATGATCATTTCAGCCAAACTACTGCATAAATCCTTACGTTCCCCGGGATATCTATAGAGGGCAGTAATACTCTTATTTAATACCTACTTGAACCTTAGGATTGTATACGTTTCATTCCTGGGCCCGATATAATATTTGTTGCATTGGGTCCTATGGGTCACTTTGACAAAATATTAAATTTCTTCTCACTGAAATGAAGAATCGTAAATTTCCCAAGGACTATATTAGCTGCCAACTCATATCACACACCGCAGTTAAAATTTCGGTATTTTAATCAATACTTTTTTATTCCTACAGACTTTCAAATTCGGCCCGCTTTTTGCCCCTGTAAAGTTAGCACTCCGCCGTGCACCAAGAAGCTAGCGGCCAAGCTACCTTTACATAGGCTTATCGAAAAAAAGATTTGTACGATGCGTTTGTGAGAGCATATTGGCTAAGAATGTGGCTCTTATAATATGACTATATAATAATTAGATGTTTACAGTCAAAATTTGTGCCCTGGATTTCAAATATAAGCAATTTTTATGTAGGGTCAGAAACACTTGGATTGTATATATTTTGCTTTGAATCTGGCTGTGTACGAAAAGTTTTAGCTCGGTTACAGACACAAACTGAAAAAAAATTCTTTTAGGCGTGTATAACTAGAAATAACTAGAAATATACCTAGAACGGCGCGCCGCTGTCGGTTCGATTGTGTGTCTTCGTATCTATCTTATTTTATTTATACATATTAATAAATAAAGAACACAACGACGACGACGTTGAGATGATGACACACCGGGTGACGGAGGTTCCTCGGAAGCGCCAGCTTCTACTTTGACTGGGCTACCTCGTTGAAGCCTGATGCTTCGACGCCAAAGGACCCCAGTGAGCAACAGCACCATCATGTTCCTGGGGCTCTTCCATGCACCGATCGAACGGCGTGCCAGATCCCCATGGCTCGCTGCTGACCCGCCGAACCCACCTCCACAAAATCTGGACTTGTGCGAATCGGACTGCCATCCTCCCCATTACCAATAATCCATGTCGTCGTCATCATGCATGTATATACTCATCACATTATTATGTTCACTAGACGCAGCACAGCGGGCCTGCATTGTACGGGCTGCTGCCTTTCCGCGGTACCGCGGCTCTCCCGAGCCAAATAAATCAACACTAAAACTAAGAACTAAAGACAAAATGCTTTGCTGACCAACAGCCGGTAGCGCCTTAAAAGAAAGAACAATAGTGTTTCCTCGTTTAGATGATACAAATTCCAAAACTAGACCATACTAGTGGCGCACAGCACTGAAGTAACATACGCAATACAGAAAAAAACAGATTGTCTTGTGAACGCAAAACGGCAAAATACACATATAATTGGGAGATTTTTCGTTTCTAAAAGCCAAATTTAGAAACCTAAACTAAACGAATGTTTGCTGAAACTCGGGGTATATCGTGTGCATCGTTTCGAAATAGTATCAAACGAAAACACTACGCAACACATTTGACGTTGTTTCACACCTCGAGACACTGGCTTGCACTGGCGCACCGACCGCCGGCGTAGCATAGCGCGTAGTCGTGAAATGTCTGCGACTGATAATGATGATTGCTTATTTGCCAAGTATTTGGCCAGACGCAAACGGTGAAAAGGGTGGGAGGCCGGAGAGATGCACATGGGAAGAGGTTCAGATAGCGGTCGCGCGCTTCGAATTCTCCGTTTATCTTGCTCTAGGGTGCCCACATGTCTGTCTGTCTGAAGGTGAAGACATCCATTGTTGCCCTGAATGTGCCAGTGCGTGACGCTTTTGCGCACTCGGTGCGTGACTTGGGCGGTAAAATGGCGTCTATGCATTAGCCAAAGCTACGTGCTCGAGCTGAGTGGCACCAGATTGCGCGTGCTTCAAAATGCATAAAAAAACGATTGGGCGAAAAAATGACTGAGATGCCACCACTCAAGCAGAAGCGCGCGTGTGTATGAAGGCACTCTATCTTGCTCAAGGTTGATACGCCAGGTGTCGTGAGAATCGGGAACTAAAACAGCGTGTCCCAGAAAGCTGGCCATAGTATGTCCTATCAACCAGGGCTTCCCTACGCCGATAAGTTGGCCACACGACCGCGTTGTTCGATAGGAGCCCGATCCAGCGGGACCTTTGCGACGAGGGACTCGTGCAGGATAAGCCTTCCGCGGTGCGCACGAACGGCTGTCAACAAAGCGCTGCACCGCCATATGGGCTGTCCTCTCCTCGCTCGCCTTTCAGAGAGCGCACATTTTTGGACAGATTTGACAGCATGGCCATCCCAGTGAAACACTTAGGACCTCGTTCGTGCGTTTGATCGCTCACAACAATCCGAGACGGACAGCTGTGCAAATGACGCACTGGAGCCCCGGGGCCGCCAAAATCGTCACAAAGTTGGGGCCGAAGTTCAGCGGAGCCTGCTGATTGGACTCTCGCGAAGATGGCATCACGCGGGACGACATGTCAATCATCCAAACTCTCTAGGCGTTCAAATTCGAGCGAGATTGTGACGCACAAAGTCCTAGCGAGATTCGTCGGAGCGCGCGCAAGCAACACCGTGGGGCCAGCCGATAGAACGGCTGCACTGATGACGTGTCTCTACATCCCTACGCCGCATTAGAGCCAATGCTGTCTAGATTGTACCTAGGTGGGCTGTGAATACTCAGAACTTCCTCGTCGCAAGATCGTCATTTGTGGAAGGTATTGGTGACAACAAAGTGACGTTACACAAGCTCGGGAAGAAGTTATTTGAGGTCGAAATTTTCGCTTCGGAATCGAGGCGAAGATTGAACTTCGTGATATTGTGGAGCCGTGCGCGCTGTACGCCGGCTTGAGAGCTCACTTTCCGGCGCTGTCAACAACGCTACCGGGGTCACTGAGAAACGATGTGGGTAGTGACGTAGGTAGTGTTTGATAGATGTGGGGGCTACGGGGGAAAATACCGTAGAGAATGTTCGGGAGAGAAGGGAGGGGGGGGGGGGGGGAGAGAGGTGGGGGTGATGGTAGTCAAGAAGGGGGATATCGCTTCCCCCGAATTTTTTTATTATACCTTTCTGAAATATCTGCGCATTATATAGGAGGCTATGGTCTCGGGCTGGAGCGTTCGCCTCCCCCCCTTACCCCTTTATGCCCCTTGCGCCATCCTCCGACGCCACTTGAGGTGGGCGGGAGCAGAGTTGCCTTTCTCCCCGCACTCCTGTTTCGACGCCCACGCTTAAAGGAGCGATGCAACAATTTTTGTACTTTGCGCAAATACCGCTTAAAACGGATCCCTAACGTTAATGACCTATGAAACACGCACTCGCAGCCAGAACAAGCGGCCACGTGATCTGGAGCCGATTATATGCCGCCAGTGTTGATCATAGCCACGCGCTGGGGTTAACAAAGCGCAGGACATGCGCTGAGTTCCAGACATTGTTATGGCTCGGCTGTTGTCGTCGTTGCAGCGATTAGACACGGGTCACTACCCGAATGCTTCTCGAACTAGCAAATATCACGAGCCCAAGTCGAGTGCACACGCAATGCTCGGGTCCAATCTATGAACCGCATTCAAATATCCTCACTTGGGTGTACTGCGATCCCCACGTTACATCATCAAATTTTGCAAAGGAGAGATTGAATGAAAATGATGGCTTCTGTCCTTGAAATTACACCGCAACAAAGGAGTTTCTTGGCCAGTGGCGTTGAATGTGAGTATACTTGAGTCCCAGGTGTGCCAGTAAGCTCGTGTCAAGTGAAAAACATTCCAATTGGATAACGTTGCACCGCTCCTTTAAAGGGGCCATGAAACGAATTTTGGGTTGGGATGAATGATTTTAAATTGGGACTTTACTAATCGCATATCGTTTAGTTGGCCGAAAGAAAGAGGCTAGAAAGTCAAAAGCCAGCTTTTCGGTGCGAACATTTGAAAATATAGCGGACTATTTTGTACCTTCTTGCCTTCGAAAGCTCTCCGCCTTTTCACTAAGATACATCCGCGGTTCCAAAAGCGCTTCACCGGCGCCAAACTGACATCAGCAGAGCCCAGCTCACGCATTGGACACGAGAACTGCGTCACTCGGGCGTATGCGCTCGTCAACAATCAATCCGTCAACGAATATTCGGATTCGCAATTGTGACAAATCAGTGCCCTGACGGAACTTATCGTCACTGGCAAATGACAAGTTCTATGGTGTGCATAAAAAGCACGGTTGAAGCTAGGAGTTATCGCACCGGTGCCTAAGGAATGTCACGACCACGTGATTTCACAATTCGCGTTTGAGTTGAGGATTAAAGCTAAGGAGGAAGAAGTAGGAAAATCGTTTCATGACCCTTTTAAAGGTGCCATGAAGCGATTTGTTTATTTTCGCTAAATACTGCTCAGAATAACTCCCTAACGTAAATAAACAAATAAACATGCCACAGTTTTTTTTTGTTTTTTTTTTTTCTAGGCTATGGCAGTTGCAATTAAACTCTAGAAATATGAGTATCGTTCATCCCCACTACTTGGAGCCAGAACAAGCGGCTATACGTGGCCTGCTGCCTATCCTATGCCGCTAAAGTTAATGATAGCCACGCGCTGGGGTTGGCTAAGTAGAAAACGCGGCTGCTGGGCTCCAGACATTGTTAGAGTTCGGCTGTTATCATCACCGCAGTGGTTGGACACGAGCCACTACCCGAGTGTCCGCCGAGGCATTGATTGTTACGAGCCAAAGTCGAGTACTCCCGCAGTTCTCGTGTTCAATCCATGAGCAGTACTCGACTGTCGTCAGGCGGGTGGTTTCGATCCGACGTTGTTTCGATCCCACAAATACGTCATCAAACTTTGAGAAGGCAAGACTGAAATAAATAGCCCCCTTTTATCCTTACAATTTTATCCTTACAAGAAGCTTCTGAATCAGTGGCCGTCCGTGCGAGTATACCTGGGTGAGACTAGGACCAGCACGCCTCTGTAAAGTCATGAGCATTCCAAGCCGATATCGTTTCGTGAACCTTTAAACAACGCGTGAAATTTTCGAAATAACGGTTCTAGAGATGCTGGAATTAAAACGGTTCGCGTTCCATTAACTCACGAGCGGCCATGACAGACTTCCAAGCGAGAGGCTCGTGCAGGGCTCGCAGTGTGCAGGCGTGTTCAGTGACGTCCTTTTATAGTTCCTACCCTTGACGACAGGTTCAGGGTTATCAGTTGTGAACGACAAATTCGATGGTGCGTGTTCCAATCGACGGTGACAAGTCGCATTGTGTACGATGGAAGCTGGAGTCATCGCGTTCTTAAAACATCGCCGTCAATGTTGACAACCTTACATTACGATATTTCTGGTAATGAAAGCAGAAATAATCCCAGTTTGGCTAATCTTGGAAAGCCGAACACACCAACGCTTTTGGTAGCTAACGTCACCAATAGTAACTACTTAAAGAAAAGCACTAAAATGATTTTATTCCGCCGATGGGGGGACAGCTGCCCGGAGGCGGAATCCACCCGAAACCAGACAATGCTAATCGGCTGGATCTGACCTAGCGACGTGGGGTTAGGCCTTGATCATATCCAAAAGGCCGAGAGAAATTGAAGGAACGGCAGGAACGCTTTTCAGTAAATTCAGTAAAAATATATTGTTAAATGTAAAATAGAATAAAGAATTAAAAATAGAAATAAAAATATGAAAGCGGCCTGACGTCCGTCGACGTTTCGACAGTGGCACTGTCTTCTTCAGGAAGTCCTGAAGTAGACAGTGCCGCTGTAAAAAGGTCGGCGGACGTCAGGCCCCTGTCTTATTATTATTTGTATTTTTAATTCTTTATTCTATTTTTTTTTTCATTTAACAATTTATTTTTGTAAGTTCTTGCATTCTCCGCGCCTCTAGCGGTTTTGTGTCTAACTTTGATTGTTCTTCTTGTAAACTAATACAACTTTTTTTTGCCACTTCACTCTTTTTGCTTCTGTGACGTTTTTTTCTTCTTAATTCGCCATTAAATTAGATTTTTAATTTTTATCATCCCATGGCTGCTGTGTCTGCGCACCTTACTTTTGCCTACATCACTACTCGTAAGGCGATATCTCGAATGGACGGCCGTATTTTTGGAAAAAGAGGTCGAGATTGAACGAGGCCGACGAGGCGCGTGACGTGAAGATATCTCGTTTTCTCCTCTCTTCGCTTCGCCCCCTCAAGGCGGCGAGGCGGAGAATACGCGAGGCCGTTCCCTCTCCTTTTCGGAGAAACCAGACGTAAACATATCTGTCAAATGCGTCTCCTTTTTTTTTTTTTCTTTTTTTTTTTTTTAATACGATCATCCGTTCGAGATATTGCTGTATGAACGATGTTTTGGAGTTTGTAGTATCCCGTTGCACGCTTTTGCCGGGTGTTTTGTGGAATCCAGATTTCGGTTCAGCATCTCTTTAACGTTGCAGTCGGCGCCTTACTGGTGTTCCGGTGAAGAGGTGAAAGGTGCGAGCGAACATTATGTGCTCCTGCTGCAAAGTGTTTTAATAACAGAAAAAAAGCACAACAAAAGCTGTCACATTGCAAAAAAAAGATAATAAAAAGCACCGTAGAGAAGCTGTGGCGCAGTGTGAGAGCCGTCCTCGAAAGCCTGCAAAGGAACCGACTACTCATTCTCAACTTAATAAGTCTACAACAAGAACAAAAAAAAAAGAATCGATTCTCAACGCTCAACAATACCTTTATTAAATTCAATTCGGTGGCAAACGAACTATTCACGTGCTTCATCCACCTCAACGAAATACCAACATTTTTTTTTTCACAAACAAAAATATAATGACAAGTAACAAAACAACAATGGCAATATCACGCTGGTCTTAAACACTAGACCCCCTGTAAATGACTGCGGATCGAGGCGTACACTAGAGAAAGAGTATATTTATGGACGTCGAAACGAGGCAGGATTTGAAAGGCAACCTAAGCGCACGTTTTACTGGCGGAGACAAAGCGAGAAGACCATAAGAACGGTGACTACGTAAATATTTCGCGAGCAATAAAAACAGAAGCCTCGTTGATCCGACCTCATCACACGTGATCAGAGCCCAAACTTAAAAACTACCCATTTGCATTGACTCGGCCTTTCGAAATGAAGCGGAACCGTGCAGTGTCGACAATCCGACTCCCTGATGGTCCCCTGGTCGCCCGCGCGGAACGGAGCTCCGGGTGTCTTGTCCCGCTGCGTCCGTCATTCTTCGGGAACGAGATCGGTGGGCTGGTCCCCCTCGGGCTTCTCCTGGCTGTCGGCACGGTCGCCGACCTTGTTAACGATGTCGTTGAACTCGTTCGGTTGGTCCATGTGGACGTTGTGGCCGCAGCCCTTGAGGACCTGCAGACCGTTGGTGTTGCCATAAGTGTCGGGAAAGCGACCCGCGAATGGGATCGCAATTCTTGGATCCCACAGGCCGATTCAACACTGACCCGGCGGTCGTGTCCAAGGTCCAGTTAAAGAAATGACCCAGACCTTTCGACACCTGTGCTCCGTTTCCCTTCCCTGTGACGGAGAACCGAAGCTATGATTTGACACGGCGGTTTAGACGCACGCGATTGGCTCAGGCGGCTCGTAGTCGTAGCTCGGGCCTTCAATCAAGAGGGAAGAGTGGACGGGACATTCCCAACTCCAACAGCGTGCATTTAATGCTATTTCCTTCGTTTCACATTTCGGCCGCTAGGCCACGCGCCAGCTTTCGTGCACGCTTGGACAGGTGGTAACTTCCCGCCTCTCCCCATCACGCCTTTTCCGCTGGGTGGCCTCACCCCCCTCGGGAGTCGCGAAATGCCCATCAAAATAATGTCTTATCACGCGATAAAAAAAAAAAATTATAATTAAAAATTGGCAAACCCAATTTTCGTGGTGCTGTCGTGATGCTTCACCTTACGCTACGCGTAAGGTGATGCACAGTGACAGCTGAGGTGTGACGTCGGATCCACTAAAGTGTCATTTCGGAGCAGGTGGACTGAATGAACGGCAGAGGTGCAAGCGTGCACCACGGAGTCCGCACAGGCGTTTCGTATTAAACCGAGTAAAACACATGACCTAAATTCTATGGCGTTTTGGAACCAATGAGGGTGGATTACCTAGAGAGCATTTCGTGAAGGTGTTAAACCATCTTATTGGACGCAAATTAGGACTGCCTTGTGGTCACTGACGAACACTTCGAAAATCACGCACTCAAGTTTCAAGCGTGTAGTTCCATCTAATTTCACGCCCGTGCTTTCGCCGGCTTAAAGGGGCCCATGAAACGATCCTTCCACTTCCGCTAAATACTACTCAGAATCACTCCCTAACGTTAAGAGCCGAATATATTTGCCTTAGTTTTTCTTTATGAGCAATAACAGTCGGCAAATAAATTCGAGAAATTTGAGCATCATTCATCCCCTCAAGTCGGAGCCAGAACAAGCGGCTACGTGGCCTGGTGCCTGTCCTATGCCACAAACGTTAATCACAGCCACGCGCTAGGGTCGGCAAAGTAGAAAACGCCTGCTGAGCTCAAGGCATTGTTAAGGCCGGTTCAGACAGTTGCGTTTGAGTGCGTTTGACTGCGTTGCGTCAAGAACCGAAAGCGAGTCACCGGCACATCTGTGCATCGTATGAAGCGTGGACTCCAATTCAAGGAATCATCATGGCACGCGATATAAGCAGCAGGGATGTCCTGGTTTCTCGCTGCCGCAACGCAGTCAAACGCAGTCAAACGCAACTGTCTGAACCAGGCTTTAGAGTTGGGCTATTCTCATCACCGCAGTGGTTGGACACGAACCACTACTCGAGTGTCCGCCGAGGCATTTTGATTGTTACGAGCCGAAGCCGACTACTCCCGCAGTTCTTGTTTATAGTTCATGAGCCGCGCTCGACTGTCGTCAGGCGGGTGGTTTCGATCCCACAATCACGTCATCAAGCTTTGCGAAGGCAAGACTGAAACAAATGGTCCCCTTTTATCCTCGCCATTTCACCGCGACAAAGAAGCTTCTGAATCAGTGGCGGTCCGTGCGAATATACTTGGGCCAGACTAAGGCCAGTACGCCCCTGTAAAGTCATGAACATTCCAACCCGATAGCGTTTCATGACCTATTTAACACCCACATTGCTTTATTCGTTTTAAAGGGATACTGAACCAAAGATTTTAGTGCCCACAATAAGTGGCGCACGTTCTTTCCACGAGCCAGCAGCCACCGGTGTGCGCGAGCACACGCAACGAAAATGACGTCAAAGACCTCCATTCGCGCTTAAGAGGACAGTGAAATGCATGGGTTTCGGGCCAAAGGAGAATAAAGACAGGTTTTTCATCTCCACAAGCGAAAGCTACGTCCTTGTTACACCAATTAATCGCTTACCTTTTACACCAGAGACCACTGTGTTGATGAAAAACTTGTCTTTATTCTCCTTTGGCCCGAAGCCCATACATTTCACTGTCATCTAAACCGCGAATGGAGGTCTCTGACGTCATTTTGGTTGCGTGTGCTCGCGCACACCGGCGGCTGCTGGCTCGTGGAACGAACGTGCGCCACTTATTACGGACATTAAATTGCTTGGTTCAGTATCCCTTTAACGCCCAAGAACCTTCCTGGCAAGATTAACGAAAACGCTGTTTTTATTGTTTCCATTATCAGCAGTCTCATGTTTAAGTTTCTACGTACCGCCATGGTGTCACGTGACGATGTATTGTCACGTGCCGTCTGAATGACACATGACTCACTGTGTCCCCCGACATCATTAAGTCGAGTGGCGTCACTGTGCAACGTGACAATGTAACGTTATTTTGTCTGGCGCCAGGTAGCCGGTGACGTGACGCGCGGCGTGACGTCAATGGGGAATCTTTTGGCGGAGTGCAGAAAATGGCCTGCGTCGATATGGAGCGCGGTACATGGCACGAAAGCCGCGAAGTGTCCCACTAACTGCTCTCGCAGTAAAAGAAAAACTGTATGACGCTACCCAAGTAGTATAGCACACGAGATGATACCCAACGTTGGCTCCGGGTGGGTATTGTGGACCCAAACTGGAGCCACGATGGACCCCAGGAGCGATAACCACTCAAATTTTCAAGCCTGGTTAATCCTTCAGACGGCGCAACCGTGCATACTCCGTTTAGCCTTAAAGGGGTACTCCGGCCATTTTTCTAGCTACCCCACTAACTATATTTGCTGAATCCCCGGCCTTTAATCTTTATGGTATGCTATTTAGTATCGCAAAATTCGTAAATTTGCGTGAAATCGGCAAATGGAAATGATGCAACCGCACTTTTCAGTGCCATATGACTTAAGTGGCAGGCAGGCTTGCTAGTCGAGCAAGCATTTTAAAAACTACTATGCCAAGCTTTTGTTCCATGCTGGCACGCGGGTACTAGAGCGAGCTTTTAAAGCATTCGTTTGACAGCATGAAACTGCTTATAATCAGTTGGGAACAAATTTTACAGGCCAAAGAGCGAACCCCTCCGTTCCACTGACCGCACTTTTTCGTTGTAGCCTGTAGAGACTTTCCGTTTGAAAAACACGGTGAGGACCAAAATTGTAAATTCAATAACTTCGAGAGAAAAAAAAGTGATTTTACCTATATTTGCTTAATATTTGGGATACTACTTCAGCGATGTTTGTTGGTGTGTTGAGCAGAATTTCAAGTAAATCGGGGACCATAAAGAAATCGCCGGAGTAACCCTTTGAGCTGAGACTGCACTCTAAAAAACGCCTGCGCGTCTAGTTGCCCGCAAAACACTCAAAGAGCCAATCTCTGCGAGCTACGAAATCAGCTCAGCCAATGATGAGGCGGAACATCCGTTTATGCCTAAAAATGAAGACTGCACTGTGGCATCGCGCAATGCAAAGCGTCATGCTGCATTGCGTAATGCCACAGCGCAGACTTAATTTTGAGGTCTGAGCAGATGTTCCGCCTCACAATTCGCTGAGCTGATTTTGTAGCTCGCAGAGATTGACTCTTCGAGTGTTTTGCGGGTAAGTAGACGCGCAGACACTTTTTAGAGTGTAGAAGCCCCGCCTTCAGCGCGAGCTCGCTGGCTTCGGCAGTGCTTTGGTTGTGCGTGCCTGCCTGTTCACACTTGTGTTAACAAAAGCAGAAAGCTCGTGCTGAAGGCAGAGCTTCTAGTCTCAGCTTAATTCTGCATTCACTCTGGCGTTACAATCGTAACCGCTAAGCAGATCCGCTCGTTTTCATCGTCCAATGCGCGTGAAGCTCCACTGAATCATTCAGCAATCGCGTTCGCAACTGCTTCGAGAACGCGGTTCAACGCCCAGTGTGAATGAGGCATTAGGGTGAACGGAGTATAGAGAGAGAAAAAAAGTAATAACATGGGCAGCGGTTCTCCCTAAAGCCCCTCCATCCTGGGAAAAGTGGCGCCATTCATTGTTGTGGAAATGCTTGAGACACGTGCCCCGCGCCACTTCTGGGAAATTCATGGCGTCTGAAATCTAGCTCAGTGCTGCGCTGTGCCGCCATGATCTTCCCGAGGGCTGCACGTTGCACGTGCCTCGTGCGTCGACGCACCTTGAGCTACTTTTAAAACACCAAGGGGCTTTAGTTCTCCCTACCACAGGAAAAGGGCTGACGACATAAGAAAATGGTCACACAGTCTTCACTCAGACTCCGTTTCTAGCAAAGCCGGCCCGGGACTCTGCCACTGGCGGGTTGTTCTATACCTGTGAGGGAGTGCACAACAGGTGTGAACTCGGCTCAGCTCGTATAGGACACGAGCGCTGCGTCAGCGTTCGGCAAGGACTCGGATCCAATCACGAGCATTCGTGAGCAAGCAACGGTGACCGCCAATGTTGCTCGATGAACTTTTGAAAAGGGTCTGTTGCCACGTATGAGGCCCCTTGGAGCGGTTGCCCAGCTTCGACGCCGCCGCACCTTCTTCGCGCGCCACACGGCAAAACGCCGTCAGTCCATAGGCGCCTCGACTGCCGAGAATCGACGATCGAGCGAACGCTCTCCACAGCAGCGCAGGTTATACCGGCCAAACCTCAACGCCGCGCAGCACTGTTGCGAAGCGAGAACCTCTTCACCCACTAAAATGCCCTGGGAAATCACGTGACCAAACCAGTTCAAGCAAATTCCAGCGCTCACAGGTCATCACGCTCGCAGATCATCACGGTCATCAGGGTCATCCCACTCACAGCTCTTCAGGGTCATCACACTCGCAGGTAACCACGGTCATCACACTCACAGCTCAAAGTTATAACACTCACGCTCATCAGTTCTCGGAATGCCCACTCACGCTCATGAGTACTCAGAACTCACGCTCACACTCACACTCTTTTCAAACCTTACACGCATGACTTCCCAAAACTCACGCTCACGGTCAGTCAGACTCATGAGTTCTCAGAACTCACACTCACGCTCACACTCGTGAGTTTTCAGAACTCACGCTCACACTCATGAGTTCTCAAAACTCAAGCTCCCATTCACGCTCGCACGCACAATTTCCTAGACTAGCGCACTCACTCGCGACCTTAAATCTGACGATGAGTGTGAGTGTCATGAGTGTGATTGCACTCATGACTGAGTGATACCGAGGTATGGAAATCACTGCATGGCCTCAGGAAGGCACCACCGCGCGCCACTCGTGGCATTCACTGCAGTCTGGGAAACGGGTGAATAGTGTATAGATTATTACAATGTTCACAAAAATCATAACGCAGCGAATGAAAATTGCAGCCAGGCGGATTCAGCATCACCACTCAGACGAGCAAGGGAATCCACACTTCAAGACGGTGTCCATAGTTATAAAAAAGACGGATCAGCGCAAACAGCAAACTGCTCAAGGATATGAAATGAGAAGAATGTGAGACGGGGCAACCGGCGCCTTTTGTTTCTTCACGCCAAATAGAGCTTGTTGGCTTAAGGTTAAACCTGAACGTTTCTGAAAGCACATACCTGCGCGTGCGTGTATCTTATCTGTTCGCACACGAGCAAACATTCAATGAAAAGTGAGCCGCAAAATAACTAACGGAAGGCAACTCGCGACCGTCTCACCTTGATGTCAACGTAGCCGGCCGAGCGTTTTTTCTTGATGTACTTGGCGGGGCTGCGGGTGATGAATGTTTGATCGCCGTAGAGAAACGTCACAGGCACCTTGGGATCCAAGTTCAGGAAGCGCTCGACCATCGGGTGCTTGGTCCAGCCGAAATGGACGCTGAGGTTGCGGAACGCCTCCTCTCCCCTGTCACGGTTTTATAAATAATTATGAGCTCACTTTAGAGAGGCATGCGCAACTGGATATCAATGATGGACACTAACGTGGGCCTGCGAACGTTGCAGTGGTACACGTAATTCGGAATGGCCGTGCTATCTTTGACAAAATGACCAAAATAGGCATCGGCACCGCTCAGCGCTTTCTGCATCACAGCTGGACCTGCGAAACAGAAACGAGAAGATCAATGCATTCGCCTAGTGCGTATAGCTTCGCCGTTCGGAAGATTGAAACCAATCGAGAATGTGGACAGTGAGGTGCAACATGGTCAGTGACAGCCTCAAAAACGCAGGGTGCGGCGAGTCCCGAGCATCTCATTATCACTCCCCAGCCAATCAGATGGCGGCATTAGCTGATAAGAATGGCCGAACGACCAATCAGGAAACAAGAAGCGAGAACATTATCGGTCACACCCCGCACTTCACCAGTGACTATACTCCGTTTCACCCACGGTGTAAGATAATACTCTTCAGGTGAGGACAGCACGCTCCTCGCGACGTGCCCGATAAAGTTCGCTCTTCATTCTCTCTCCGTATGGTTTCAAGCGGCGCCGGCAGGTGACTCGTCGACCCGTGGGCACGTACAAGACGGCTCGTGCCGCCTCGTGTACCACACGCACAGAGCTCCAGCGAGGTTGTCGCACGTTCAGAAGGACCACGGTGTACGGGGGTGTCATGGCAACGAGATAATTTTTTTCGCTCTCACACAGTTTCGCCGTTTGGCCGCCGGCGACACTGTCAGCCGCGGGCACGGTGGCAGCGAAATGATACAGCCTTTCGGATGGCCGTCGAACGAACATTATCTGATTCCTCGCGCCGCGCGTTCAGCCCCGTCGTGTCCTCACCTAAAGAGTGTATCTGACATTGTGGTTTCACCTTATGTTGTACCGCAGCGAAGGCTAGGAGCGCGAGCTCATAGCGTTGGCAGCTGCACTTTGTACACGAGAGCTTGTGCCACCGAGATCTGCCCCAAAGCAAAGAGCTCGCGCTTGTAGCCTTTGCTGCGGTACATTATAAGGTGAAATAGGGTATAGAGTGGTCCGAAAGCATCATGGGCAAGGCTGCGGGATATTCCCTTTTCTCCGGGGAATGGGGAATGAGACAATTTCACGGACAACGAAATTGTCATTTGGACGCGTGCGACGTGTTAAAAATGGGGTTCTTCATTGTGGTGGGCCGAAATTCAAGATACTGTAAGACCAATGTTGGTGAGCCCCTAATTTTCGCGAATTTCGCAAATTGAAAAGTTCGCGAAAATTAGGGGCACGCGAAAATTTCGGTCCTTAAGAGTTTCAATGCAGGCGCCTGGAATTTGCGAAACTTAGTGGCCGCGATTACGTCCTCTGTGACCGATTCGCGAAATATAGAGGCCACGAAAATAAAGGGTTTTACAGTATTGGAAAGCTGGTCGGTATTGATCCGATGCAAAACGCATTTGGGGCCTAGGAATAAAAAAAAAGTACGTTTCCGGGGTTCTAATTAGTATTAATATAAATAATATTATATTATCGCCGTCTATAATTCTTCCGGAAAATATAGGGTGTCCCAAGTCACCAGGCTACATCTAATATGGGCCGTAAAAATCGACGCCTGCACGTAGCAATTTAAACTTTTCGTTAAATGTGTCATTCACCAGGTCCGTTTTTCTTGTAAAATTACAAAGCGGAGCTCTCATTGTGTAAAAAAATAGGGCCAAGAAACTTTCCAGGGTCTACGGCGACCGGCGACGCAGACGACCAAGTCGAGATGCGGGGTGTGTTTGACCCGCGTACTGATAGATGGCGTCTGGAGCAGCGTCCGAAGGTGTAGCCGACCAGCGCAAGAAAGAAGACAACACGCAGACGAAATCCGTTGGCAAAAGCGCCGTCGTTATGCAAACCCGTTCTTTTTTTTTTTTTCGTTTTCCCTTTAAGTTTTGCTTTTATTGTCCGCATTTATTTTTTAACCAAAGGTACATTACAAAAAGATTATGTTCATTTTAATAAACCACGGTGGTCACCAGCAGTCTCGATAAAGAGGTAGCGCTATCTATCAATACGAGCGCCAAACGCGCCCCGCAACTCGACTTGGTTGTCTGCGTCGCCGTCTGGTCGCCGTTGACCCTCGCAAGTTTCTTGGCGCTATTCTTTACAGAAAGAAAGCTACGCTTCGTAATTTTACAAGAAAAAACCGACCTGTGGAATACATCTTTGACGAAAAGTTTAGATTGCTCCGTGCAGCCGTCGATTTTTACGGTCAATTTTAGATCAGATCCTGGTGACCTGGGACACCCTGCAGTTGTTCGGCTGAAGTCATGTTTTATGACGCTTTTCCGAGGGCAGTGATAGAAGCGGCATTTGACGTTTTGGAGCAGGTTCCGTAGCAGGAGAAATGTTCGTTTGGAGCAGCCACTGTCGCTTCTGTAGCAGATGCCAACGTCTGTTAGCATATCATTTGAAAAAAAAAATTGTCTGCATCGCTAAATGAGTTTATATTTGATAATGGCTGAGGGCTTATCTTTAATATTGAAGCATATTACTCGTTACCCTTTGTAATAAGAACAAATAGGACGCAAAAGGTACACAGAGCTTTCTTTTTAGAAATAAGGCTCTGGTCAGAGCAGGTCCCGTTTACAATGGGTACTAAACAAATTGATAAGAAATGAGTCACACCTCAGTTTGGGTAAAGCCTCCCTCCGCTCCCACTTTTACACCCGATAATTTATTTAGCCTGTATGTATAATTTCTGTAAAATTCCACGAATGTCACTACTGCGTGGTGCAGATTAAAGACCCAAGGCTAGCGGTTGTACCGCACTGGCTAAATTGCTCATCTGCAATTTAGCCACGGCACCGACACCGGACGCCCACTGAGGCAGATTAAGTTCCGGCGGTATAAACATACAACAATTTGCTTTGATTTGCCACCAAAAAGCAACGCAATCGCTAACACCTCTATCAGTAAAATGCGCCTACCAAATTCTATCGTTACCAAACTCAAGACTTGAATATTATAAACTGGAAAAAAACAACCACCCACAAATATTATGAAAATCTACTCTTGCGCTTACATTTATTCAAATACAGCACCAGCGTATTTTTCTTTCTTTCTCGACGCAGCATTTGAAAACTAGATCATATAATCGAGACCAAAGAATGTGGACCTGGAATAGTACTGAGCATAATTTGCATGTATATCGTGCTAAACCAGATGCTCACCCATGTCAGCCGCTACTCCTAGCACTCCGGAGCAAGGCGGTGAAGCTCGACGCGCGTGGGGCTGGGGAGAGGCGCCACGGAAGCATATGGCAGACGTAATCAAGTGATCTCACCAGAAGTACAAGAGCCTGGTTCTGTCTTATCGCAGTATCCGCTATCCTACTATTTTGCAATGTTTTCTCGCGACTTTTGGCTCCTCACATCGCCGGCAGTGTCGGAAAGTTTAGAAAATGTCGGCGATCAAGCCGCCAGCGCACCAACCGGCCAGCGCGGTGGACGAGCAATGTTAAAATTTCGTTTCACCTTAATTTAAAGTGCAGCCGACGCTACGAGCCAATGGGATCAACCAAAGGACGTCACAGCGCGACATATAGACATTCGACCATTTTCCTGCAATTGTTTTTTCATCAATTAAACCAATCGAGTGCATCGAATGTCCCGTGACTTGCGCTTTTACTATGTGTGTTCGTGATGTATGTGTTCGAGCCTCCGACTGTGCTCTGACCTAAGATGAAACAACGTATACGGTGAGTAGAGACGCAGCGAAATACATATCTCCTACCGTTTTCTTTTTTCTTCCTTCCTACTTCTTTGAATATTAGGGTCAACCAATAAAAAAATGATATATTTTTTTCCCCCATCTAGGCGCAGGTGTGGCGCGATTCTTAGCCAGAATGGCACCTTGGCGCAAGATGTAGCAGACTTTCGCTCACGGCGCAATTTGGCGCAAATGGCGCAGCATTTCCATCACTGTGAGGGGTGCGTGTCTCAGAACCTTGGGGTTGAATAGGGAAAAACTGACGTTTAACTGTCTACTATAAACGCTCCTCGTATTTTACGCGAGCCTACATCGTAGCAGCTTTCAACAACACCTGGCAGGTAGGATGGTGGAGTGGCAAACAATACCATTCGAAATTTTAGTAAGCGTTTATTTTTTTTTTAAATATAAGAGCGCGAAAGCGTAGTTTATATTCCCTACTGACCCTTCACGTCAAAAAAGGGCAGTACACTTCATTGAACACCTCTGTTACACGGAATTCGCGATGTGACATATTTCATATCCGCATCCTACTCCTGTGGAAGACCTGTGGAGGTATCGGTATAGCCACCGTGAGAAAACAAACGCTCTGCTCAAGGAGAGTTCTCCTCTCATTTCCGTACAGTAAAAGTAATGGCTAGAACACTCAAAATCTAATATCACAAACACATATTTCCAAACTTAAAGATTCCATGTCGTAAATTCAAAACAAAATGACCCAGAAGCCCGGAAAATACTTCAAAAAACAAAACAATTTTTTTTTTTCGCGTTGGATTAGCAGGTGGTTTTTTGCTGGCCACCAGTGAGTGACGCAGGTAGCGCAGTCGCTTGCCATTTTAGAGCCAAATGATGCTGAACGGCGTCTGAGGAGCTGGCACCTGGCAGATGGCTCAGATACTCGAGCACCGAACGATGCTACTTGGGCACGCGATACGCGCTACTATACCACGGTCCCCAGAACGCGCCTCCGACTGGTGTGTTTCGCGTCCCATCTCGCCCATACATCAGACGTGGCCCCTAAATGGCAATGTATGACGTCACAGAAGTCGACTTGTCGTGCTGTCGCGATCCTGGCGGTTGGTTCTACAAGTCCCAGCAAAAAGCACGAGCGAAGGCGAGTGTCGCTGCCGCTGCGGCGTCCCAACTCTCGGCAGCCGACGCTTACGTGAAGTGTCAAACCGGAAAGTGACATGCGGCAGAACAGGAGTCTTCCACGTCCACCATCGCTGCTGCTGTGACACCAGCAGGATCGCCGCCGGCGGCAACGTGACACCCCTATTGGTGTTATCCGGCAAAAATTTATGGGTGTTTTGTGTGTAGGTGTGTGTGTTTTTTTTTAGGGCGCGGTAAACAGACTGGTCGCGTCAAGACGCGTACCAGGCACCATGCTACTCCTATCAGACGATCGTGGTAATACATCGTAAGGTGTATTACCGAGACGTCCCAGGGCCCTGAGTGCCGAGAGCACGTTGACGTAGTTGAAGCAGGCCTGGAGCGGTGTCGACCAGACCGGCAGCCTCTTGCTCCGAGGCCTGGCAGGGTCGTACACCGGAAAGCCCCAGGGGTCCTCGAGTATGAGGTGGGCGACGTGCTGCGGGTACTGCAGCGAGTACGAGGACGCCAGGAAGCCGCCCAGGCTATGACCCAACAGAATGAACCTCTCCAGGGACATCTGCTGGCGCCAAGCCTCCACACCTGTAACGTTTCACCGAGATTTAGAGTATAGCAGAGGAGTAGACGGAAAGATCGAAGCGCTGACAGAAACGCGGGACGTGGCGAGCATCTGATTCCCGCTTCGCCATAGAGTAATATACACAAGGTAAAGAGCGGACACTACCATAGGCCCCAGCGGCCCAGATAGACCAGTGACAGGTAGCGCTCCTAGCGGGCGGTATTAAGCATAATCTGATTCCGTTTCCGGTCAAGTTAGTTTCGGTTTCGGTCTGGGCGTTTCTGCTGCCGTTTCTCCGGTACTCTTCTCTCTCTCTTTCCTCCCCGCCTCGCACGGCTCTCGGGACTCCCGAAGCCGTTGCTTTTTTTTTTTTTTTTTTTTTTTTTAGTATTGACGCACTTTAGTTTCATTTTTTACCATAGAGTCCGTGCAAAATGTGTCAAACCATAGTTCAACTTACTTCGCAAAGCAAAAGTATATATATTTCTTGTTCTTTTTCTATTGTAAAGCATTGAAGTTAACAATCGCCGCATTGACTCCTGACTGGTGGAGCATTTTGGGGTCAACAACAGTAAGTGGTTCAAACACATTTTATTGGACCACATTCATGTATACATGATTTACTTCAGAAGCTCTGTATGTTTTATACGAAAGAGATCGATACTCACAAATATAAAGGAATATGAAGGACTTCGGCATATCGTACACTTCGTAATAGATTCTTAGCGGAACCAAGTTAACAAAACCTTTCCACGGAGAACATGCTGTATGATACATTCACTTTGACGCCGACTCGGGTACGGGAAGTAAGTGCAAAAATAAATAAGACATCGCTATCATTACCAGTCATAAGAGTATAAAAAAAAGTGCGAAGCACACGCCGGATAGTACAAATTCCAGATTTCCGGCAAATATAAAAAAATAAACACCGATTTGCATAGCCTCAAACTCACTGCGGGCGAGCCATTACCAAACAATGAGAACTCTATTCGAAATCTGACAAGATTCAACGTCCCTAAACATTCCCGGAAATTGTTCAGAAAAGAAATATGGCTTCAGAAAAAAGCGGCTAAAAAACTATGGACAGAGATAAAAAATTGGATCATTTACTTTCTAATATTTATAGCCTCTATACACAATTTTTTATCGAAATTTTGTAGAAAGTGGACAAATATTCTTGTTAGGGAGCCGTGATATACATTCGCTGGAAAAAGGGGAAACAAATATTTGGAGAGCAAGCTGCACCGCCCACTTAATAAGCACTTTTTGTTTTTGGTTTGGCAACCGCCTCTGTTAATACACTATTAACAGTTAAACCTGTCTCGTTCCTTACTAGCCACTGAAGAGTGCAACCGAACTTCGTCCAAATTCCGGTTAAGAAATCAAACATGTCAACACAAGCGTATTCTGCAAAACAATTTTAAAAACCCTTTGTGGTACTCCTCTGGGCAAAGGCTAAAACCACCCAGACCTCAAAGTGTGCTATACAAGGCGGCACACACTCCTCGAACATGTGTCACACTCTCTATTATAGGAAGAAAGTGATTTTCTAGTTGCTAAATGAAATGAAAGGCAGCCTGTGATGGTACTACTAAGTTCCCGAAGAATTTTCCAGGCACGTGGTATGCTTTAGGAACAAGACAGTACTGGTGAGGCCTGGTCAAGTTATTAGACTCATCCGATAGCAGCTGAGAACAGCCACAGCTGTAAGTTGTCTGTTCAAGCAAAAGCTTGATCAAATAGCCCCAAACGTAATAAAAAAGTGGACGAGTCATCAATTATGTTAGACCTGGTGTCTGATGCCAGCTCAGAAATATCCTCTAGTGGCGGGAAGTTATCAATTGAAAGAAATTCCACGATGTCTGAAATTAAACTTTCATGGTGCGAAGATATTTGCAACTCCTTTAGAAGGTCAGTCTTGCCATCCTCTACGTTTTCATTGTCCTACAGTTTGAACAGTTTCTTTATCGAGAGGTGTTTTAGTCCTGAGGTGAACTGATGCACATTCGGGTTTGTGTTGCAGCCCAGCAATTGTCGTATATAGCTCCAAAAACGTTCTCAAGTGTGTCTTGCTGCAGGCGTCGTGTAAGTAAGAACTTAAAGTCATGGCTGCTTGAAAGCTCATCAAAGAGCATGAAGACACTTTTTATAGTAACTTGCCACCAAATGATGGCTTATGGCTGCCTCCTACTTTGGAACTGCCATGTTGAAATCCATCCGAGTTACTGGTGGAGAAAATCAAGTATTTCGGATTCTCCCTTCAGAATGGCAGGACGCAACTTCTGCCCCGTCTTCTTGATTTTTTTAGCTATTTAGACAATCAAGAAGTATGCACATCCTATCACAAAAATAGGCTGTAGCCATGGCTGCCTCAGGAAGTTCCATGGCATAAACAAGGGATATGATTGCAAGAAAGAGTGAGGCACTCGGTACCTGTGGGGCACAATTTTCTTCCATGTTACAGAAAGGTTTTTGAAAAAATGTGTCTCTCAGTAAGTTTCGGAGCCAATTGCAAGCTCATCTCATGGATAGAGCAATAAAGTTCAACAACAGAAGACCACTCAATGACCTCACTTCCAGTGCAGTGTTTGTGAGCTCGGAGATTGCTCTTGGTTGTTTTGGGAAGGTGCGGAACATCAAAGACAAAGTAAACGTGTTCGTCGTCAACTTCAAAAAATGGCTTATCAACACGCACACCAAGCTTACGTTTGAAGCCCCCTAACCACAGACTTTACTGTGAAGCCAACAGTCTTAAGCTCCCGAATGAGAGAAATGAGGAGACTGCGTTAAACAGAAGACGTTGTTGGAGTGTCCACAACAGTGTATGCAAGGGGCTAAACGCACCTCCTGGAAATTTCAGACAGCATAACAACCAAGGCTCTATCTGCAATGTTAGAGGTTCGTTCAACGCCGTCATCTGTAAACCCATGGACAATGTCGTGTGCAGGGTCGTAAGTTAAATTCTTTTTTTAAGCAGTCTCGTCGAAAATCAACATGCACACACGTTCAAGTGCAGCCAGACAGCCCGGCAGAAACAACAGCGCGAGAAGCTCGAACCGATCGGCACCATGAATTCACGCCGAGCATGCGAGCACGCGGACGGTCATGCGTCACCTTGATTGATGCAAAGTCGACCGAACATGATGCAGCAGAAAGCACAGACGGACGGCACGCACTGCACGGACGAACGACACAGGGACGAGCAGAGGCCACGCAGAATGATGCAGAGGCGACGGCGTGCAGGCAGCATACAGGGAGGCACGCCATGGCAGAGGCCATTCATCACGTGGTTTTTGTGACGTATTTGATTTAAACTATTTAGTCGTATTAAGTACTTTAAATAATTTTAAAGCATTTCCATTTAAAAATAAATACTTTGGCAGAAAGAGTTTTAATTAATTTTAACCAAATTGCAGAAAAGCGCCAAGTAGCGGAGGGTATTAAACGCACTATCTGGGCCGCGAATCGGCTCCTGTGTCCTCTCTTTACGTTTACTATATTACTCTATGGCTTCGCAGCTAATCAGGCATCAGGAGATAAGTATTTCAATGAGCCAATCACGAAGCAAGAAACGTGACCATAAGCCACGCCCTCTTCAACTCTCGGTGACTTTATAAATAGATTAATACCCAATTACATAATTTCATCAATAATTAGATGAACATAAATGGATAGATCATTGCATAGATATATAATAGACAACCGTATTTCTCGGACTCGGGGAAAGACGTGTACGGTATCTGTGCACATCGAAAACCTGTTTAAAGGTTGTTATTCCAAGCTGTGCAAACTACGCAATTTTTTTTTCCTCGGTGTTAGGGCGGTTTATAAGATCACTTTTTTTCAAGCTAGAACAGCAAGAAAAGTGCTTTCGCCCTCCATGCCCACGCGGGTGACGCGCAAGATAACCGCGTCCAAGCGTACAACGTGAGTCAAGCTTCATCTTGATAGCCCACCAAACAAGCCACTGCTTGCGGTGGTATAATCATTACTACAGATAAACAAGTGACCGTGAAGTCTTCCCGGAACTTCGGACGCGATGCTCTTAAAACGAAGAGCGTCCACGGACTTTTTTTTGCGTGTTTTCAATATGAATTATAAAAGCATTAAGAACTAGGAAAAAAAATGATAAGTCATACATTCCTACTTTTTACTTTTTTTTTTCAGCATGGTGCGCTATTTTTCGGGCAACAACCAACCTGACGTTTTAACCGGAGTAGGCCACTGATCAAGCCAACCAGAAGTGCAGACTACGCGCCAGGTGCGGACTACCTAAGAGAGAGCATTTCTTTAGCCGACATTTGCCCCTGCGGACTACCGCATTTACTCGAGTAACAGCCGCACTGTTTAAGAAGAAAACCTGAGGGTTTCGCTTTTCCGCGGAGCATACGGCTTGCCAATCACCGTGATCGGCAGCATGATTCCAGCGGTTTACAGGACAGAGATAACGTCTTCGAGCGAAGATACCACCTATGAAGGTTGCAGTTGAATGGAGACTCGTGTTCTCAATCTAGTCATTCGCTATGTTATTTATGCGCAGCATAGTGATTGGCTGTATATGTGCTTTGCGGGAAAGCAGACGCAAGGTCCTAGTTCATAAATAGTGCGGCTATTACTCGAGTAAATACGGTATACCCAGGGTCCGGACTATGGTCCGGAAAATTCGTAGATGGATATTATATGAAATTCTTTTTTTGCATCGAGTCCGACATCAAACGAGCGAACTTGTACACAGACACTCACAAAAAAACAAAACAAATCGACTTTGGCGTTTCCCACAACCCTTACAAATGCATAGCGCATTGATAAGGCCTCTCCGCGCTCAGTCTTTTGCACCCTCCCACAAGAAAAAGGCCGCTGAAAGGCACACTGCGAGGGTTTCATGAATATATAAGCCCGTCACGTGACGTGACGATACCACGTTATGGTGGCATCTGACGTTCCCTGACGTTACAATGCCACGTGACGCCGTGGTGTCAGGTATACATCGCGAAACAGATGTACGACGAAACCGTCCGACTGCTGCTCCGACTCGCCGCAAACGATTATCCGAGACGCATGCTTCCGACCGAGCTTGCGACGCGTCGTTCCGAAGGTTCCGATCAGCTCCGCCCAGTTCCGTGACCAGTGCGTGTTGTCTGACTTCCTGCCATCGCCCTTCTGCTCAATAGAGAATACTAGCGTGTTCTTTTCGGGTTCTAAAACAACACTAAACGGTTCTAAATAAAATATAACTTTGTTTTTACACCTCATTAACTCACCCAGAGCTAATTGACATTATCACCTCGAGTACGAGGTTGGAGGAATTGGATGTCAAATGTTGGCAACGGGCTCGGTTGTCGATCTCTTTCGCACCTTGTTCACGCCGAAGTACGTAAGTCGACGCACCGCCAGAGGCTCCTTTTGCTAAAGAAGAAGCTTCTTCTGCGGGAGCGCAGAAAGAAGCGACAGTGGTGAATTGTCCACGAAACGTAATTCCATTATACCCTCCTCCTCCTCCCCCCTCCCCGAATTTAGGCCCTTCGTAACATGTAGATAGGATCATAGCCTCTAACCTGCGACAGGAACATGGAAAACCATCGCTGTCGCACTGTGTACGTACATGGAGATCTCGCCAAGCCTATGCCTCGCGCGACAAACGTCCAACTCGCAAGTCGCACATCGGCGTCTTTGTACAGTGTTTTCCTTTGGTTCCAAATCGCTGGCAGACTCTCGATCAGCGAAATTAGAAGGTCGTTTTCCGACGCGCGAGAGATTTTCGCCGGAGCGGTGGCCATTATAGAACGTCGGAAGAGAGACTTGCAACCGGATCCTTGCTCCTGAATAGCCTGCTCCCCAAAACGTGACGTCCTCATGACGTTTCCGCTACCTGCGTCGTCATTGGCTGCGGCCATCCGACCACCGCAACCACCTCTGGACAGTCGGTCGCAGTTGCGACACGACCAAAAGAGCCGCGTCCGACCGCCGTATTGCCTGATAGGTAGGGCTGCGTGAATATTCAAAATTTCAAATAGTTTCGAATAACACAATATTCCATATTCGCTTCGAGAAGAACTGCACTTTTCGTGTTTTTCGAAGTTTTTATTGCAGCGGGTTAGCCCCGTTGAGTGCGCTTCTTACCGAGCACCAGTGCACTGCGGAGAAGCAATACCCCCGGAAACGTGCTCCGTGGGTGTTGCTTCTCTGCATTACAACGGTGCTTGCTAAGAAGCCCACTCAACGGGGTAATCCGCCGCGATAAACACTTGGAAAAGTATGAATATCGCAATGGGGCGTGCTTGGAAGAAAAGCATACATTCAATGCGGGATGGTGCACGCGTGCCGGCTGTATATGAAAATAAATGGAAGCTTTGTGAATGTGCATATCTGCATTGTAGTAAGATTTTCAAAATTAAAGCGACTTTTATGCAAGAGCATAATATAGTAGGCGGAGGTGCCCCTACAACCTGCGTTCATCCTGCGCGATTCATTCTTTTTTTACTCGCGATTAAAGAAATAATATTTTATAGAGCAAGATTTGGAAATTCCCTCAATTGGGTATAGTTGGCCATTTCTATCGGATTCATTTTATGTCAAATCCGTCATTTACTTGCCATCCCAAGACATCAGACCTCCTGAGGTCACAGTTCATAAATATAGATAGATTAAAATTAGCTTTTAAATGAACAAGTGGAACAACCTCCAGAAGTTTAGCTGGGTTTTCGCCTAAGCATTATGCAATGGCAGTGAAAGGCGGGAAAAAACTATTCAATATTCAAATCAAAAATATTCGACCAAAACCACTATTCGCTTCGAACTCAAAATCAACTATTCGCACAAGACTACCGACCGGACGTCGGATCGGACGGTTTCGTCGTACATGTGTTTTGCGCTTTAATATTCCGTTTAGACGCAGCCGACGCTGCAAGCTGATGGGACCAATCGGACATCGACAAAAGCGAACCATCATGGTGTTCGTAATGTTTCTCTACGTGTTCTATTATCGCTGTACCAATCATAAACAGTAAAGGCTTAGTGACTTTCGCTCTTGACGCTGCTTGATTAGTTCAATTACCTCGTAGCGTCGACTGCGCCTGGAGTTAGGTTGAAACGAAGAGTAGGCATTTAGAACGCCTTTGGGATATGTCACTGCTGTCGGGGCTACACCCCAGTGCGGACGAGAAAGCCCTAAGAGCTAACTTTATAGAAATGCTAGCATTTAAAGTACATAATTCAAAAGGAACAACCTCTAGCGGCGAATCAACAGCGATCCCACCATCTGTTCATTCGCGTCATCGCATCCGACACTCGATGACAACTTTGCAAAGGCTTTTGTGCGACACGTCGGCAGCCATTCGAACGCTTCCATACTCGCAGAAAACATCAATCAATCAATCAATCAATCAATCAATCCTTTATTTCCCATCAGAAACTGATGTAGGCTGCAGGGGCAAAAAGTCAAAAGTTTGACTTGACAAGGCCTCTGCAGCCTTACAATTGGCACACGGCGACATACTACACATGAAGTAATAACATTAAGTTTTCAGCTTTTAACATTAAGCAAATAAATAAATAAATAAATAAAAAAAAGAACCAGAACAACAGCATAAGTTAAACACGCTGTTAAAGATAACAAAAAAATCATATATATATATATATATATATATATATATATATATATACACATACACATATACATATGTATATACATACACATATATATACACGCATACATACACACACATACATACATACGCATCATACACACGCGCATATACACACATATATATAAGGCACATAGCATATTTAGGTACATGACAGGACTAAAAATAATAATCGTACTACCTCAAGGATAACTGAAACATACAGAACACACGACCTCACAATACAAGCGAAATTGTAATACAGGAAAAAATTTCTAATTGTACTAAGATTCAGTCTCTCGATATTTGTTAAATTATGCTTCTGAAGTTTATTTAGAATAAATGGAAGATTATACCTTAGCATTTGGAAACCGTAATTTGTGCGATTTGTTGGTATTTTCCAATGCTCCCCCTCACGAACGTCACATACCCGGATATTTGGCGTTAGGTTTGAAATATGTCTAAGGAAAGGCTCGTTAGAACGGAGGGCTGATCTATATCGTGTTAGTAGAGTATACTCATATAGGTTTGGGACAGTTATTAGACGTAGTTCTTTAAATAATGGGGGTGTATGTGTATCGAAAGGAACATTGAGTATTGTGCGAACAGCCTTTTTTTCAAGAAGGTGTAATTTGTTAGCATTTGACAGAGATGTGGTACACCACACTAAATTACAGTAGTTCAGATGGGGTAAAAAAAGGGCCCTGTATATAAGCATTTTTATGTGACGAGGCAATAAATTTCTGAATTGACATAATTTCCCAAGCACTCTTGATAGTTTTTTAACAACATTATTAACGTGATAATCCCAAGACATCTGTTCATTAAAATACACTCCGAGCGTTTTGACGTTCGGCACCATTTCTATGACAGAGGGGCCCAAGATGATATTAAAAGAAAAAGAAACATGTCTATTCTTGGGTTTGAAAAGGACAGCCTTGCTTTTGGTCGTGTTAATTATTAGTGAGTTAACTTCACTCCAATCATACAGCTTCGCTAGTGAGGCATTCGTTTCTTTAACAAGGTCTTCTATCTCTGTACCTGAAAAAAATAGACTGGTATCATCGGCATAAATGATGAAGGATGGGGCTTTGCTGATATTAACAATATCGTTTATGTATAGATTAAATAACAAAGGACCTAAAATGCTACCTTGTGGTACTCCAGCTCTAATGGGTAGGACAGAAGAACTCTGTCCATTTATTACGACATATTGCTGGCGAAATTTAAAGTACGATTGTAAAAGGTTTAAAGGTACACCGCGAATTCCATAGCATTCGAGCTTTTTTATTAGGGTAGTATGGTCAATACGGTCGAACGCCTTTGAAATATCAATAAAGACGCCTAAAGTTAACTTTTTTTCTTCAAACGACTTTAAAATTAACTCCTTCTGCTCTAGCAAAGCGAACTCCGTTGATCGACCTCTGCGAAAGCCGTACTGCGAGTCAGAAATTAATGAAAATTTAGTGCAGAAACTCGTCACTCTATTGTGAATAATCTTTTCAAGACATTTCGAAAACACAGGTAATATTGATATTGGCCTATAATTCGAAAATTCATTTTTGCTCCCTCCTTTAAACAAAACAATGACTTTTGCAGTTTGCATCTTTTCAGGAAAAATACCACTGGACAATGAGAAGTTCATAATGTGTGTTAATACAGGTAATAGAACGTCCAAAACGTGCTTAATTGGTTTTATCTGCAAATCGTCTATATCACAGGAGTTGCTATTTTTAAGAGATGACATAATTAAAGTTATCTCATTTTGATCAGTTGGAAAGAAAACTGCGCTGTGTTCGTTTCTAGGCTTCATATACGTCATTGATGAAGGTATATGTATGCTACTAACAAGGTTAGTTAAATAACAATTGAAAGCTTCAGCGAGAGCTTTTCCTTGCAATGTTACCCCATCTCGTTGTATTACGTGTATAGCTGGTTTAGAGGGACACCGTTTTAATACTTCATTTAGCCGTTTCCATACCACATCTGTTCTATCCATGCATGACTCGTTGAATAAATTATTAAGGTAGGTTTGTTTTGCCCGACGTAGCTTATTGTTCAATGTATTTCTAAATTGTTTAAAAAGAGCAAGGTCCTCAGGTGCTTTTGTTTTAAGGAAGACATTATAGAGTTTATTTTTTTTCTGAATCATTTTCCAGCACTTTCTATTTACCCAGGGCTTGCGGTTTTTTTTTTTAACTGTTTTATTTGTTTATACGGAAAACACTTGTCGTAAATATTTTTGAAAATATTCAAAAATTCATTGTACGCTTCATTGGCAGTTATTGCAGAGAATACTGAGTCCCAATTAGTATTAGAAATAATTAATCGGAATTGTTCTAGTGTAGTGGGATTTATACTTCGGGTCATGTTAGTAGGTTCCTTATCTTTGTTAACAAGCTCAGTGGCCTGGGGCATAGTTTTGTGTATAAACATAATAATTGGTAAGTGATCCTGGGGCTATGCGGTAAGTAAAAGCTGTGAGTGCCCGTGCACTTGCGCACTTTGAGCAGCGATCAGAGGTATACGCTCGCGCACTCTTGGGTCGTCGAGTTCGTCTCTCGAGCGTTTCTAGTTCTTCCTACAGGGGGTTCTAAATCTAAACACGATTCTAAATGCCCCTTAAAAGTTCTCACCTCCGGGAGGGAGTTAACGACTTTTGCATGGAATTTGGAAGCCAGTTTACCTCGGATATTTCCTAGCATTTCGCAGTGAATTGAGCACCTTTACCAACGCCGCTGCGACGGCTATACATGCCGGTAAGCGGTTGTAAGAGTCCTAATCAACCGTAGGCTCACTTTAAGAAAAAATGGGTTGCAGTGTTCAGATTAAAACTTGCAAACAAACACACACGCAAAAAAAAAATTATGAAGAGGAATGTCTGACTGTTAAAGTCGGGACCCGTAGACTGTGCTTCTGGAAAACACACAAGCTTCCTGCGTCAGCCCTGTAAACTGACAAGAGTACAGTTCTATGCGGAATGCAAGTTCGTCTGCTTCTTGCCCAGAGGTTGCGATGAGGTCAGAACGCCAATATCTTATTGACTGATTGAAAAAACAAATAGTGGGTAGACCTCGAGGCATCTAGCATTGAGTTGTCTGCCCACTATTCTCCCAATCAAAGCCCATCAAAACTCGGCGTCGTTCTGATGTCGCCGCAACCCCTGTGCAAGACGCAGACGACATGCTCTCCGCATACCGGGTTACAGCTGCCAGGCAGCAAAAGTTTGAACGGACGCGTGCTCTACTGTGAAGTGAGAAGGTCAATATTCATGACACCTATCATTGTACAAGCCGGAACGGAACGTTCTACACTCACTAGCCACGCTAAGTTTACTGCCCCCAATTTTGACTTTAATCAATTGCTCGCATCATTAACGAATTTGATTCTCGAGGTGTTTTCTGTTTCGAACTTATTTTATCGCCACGTTCGTAGGCTGTATTTTTTTTTTTTTTCTTTTTTTGGGGGGGGGTATTTTTTTTTTTTTTTTATTTGTTTACTAAACGTATTTGCCGAGAACTCTCGAAGCTAAATCGACGAACGAAGCAACGCATCTACGGTTCGCGTAAACCTTCGGCCACGACGATGACAGCACGGCGAAAGAGCCGAGGAGTCGTCACTCACTGAATACCATCTGTTGCTCGATGAGCGCGGCGTCCGGGCCCAGGGAAGGCCTCGAGCTGCGTCCAAACCCGAGCAGGTCCACAGTGTGCACGACACGATCTCGAGACAGGGACTCCAGATTCATGACCCACAGAGCGGCGCCGCAGCCCAGACCGTGCAACATCACGAGGGGCAGCTGGGAAACGACACGGACAACACGCACATTTGCAATGTGTGTTTTGTTTTGTTTTTTTTTTGTTTGTTTTTTTTTTGTTTACAGCGGATTTGCTAAGGGCTAGTTTCCCCAGGATCGTGTCCGGCACCAAACAATTGTCGACACCCGAGGCCGGCACAACACTCTGGTTGCCGCCGTCACTCATAGATGGCGGCAAGATTTCTTCGGAGGAAGAAGAGCGGGAACAGAACGAGCGGCGATGTGCGCAGCAGCGCGAATGGTTTCGCAACCGCCGCGAGGACGCCACCGCCTGAAGTTCCACTGCCGTCGAGCGCTTCAGATTCCCCTGCGAAAGAAGAGCAGATCGCTCGCCTGGAAAGCCACCGCCGAGAACAGAAGCTACAGCTCAGCTGCTCTTCTTTCTTCACCACAATAGGAAGGCTAAAAGATTTTTTTTTTCTCACTAAAATTGGTGTAGAAGGTCGATTGTAGCAAAAATAATGAAGTTCATGGCTATGAGATTCTCTTCCAGCAGAACAGACGGATGAAATGGGATCACTTCGGGAAAACGAATTCGACGCTTCCGCTCATGGGGCAGGACAAGATGCATGAAGTACTGAGCGTGCCCCAACTAACCACAGAACTGCGGGTTTTCCCCACTGAACATGTGTTTACATGTGAGTAATGAAAGAGTGTCCGATTCTATAACGGAAGAACAGACTCCACGAAGTCGCTTCTTTGCATGAAGAGCTTTTAAGGCACCGAAAGCAGGTTTAGAAACACGAACCTTGTTTTCGCATTCCAAAACGCACTCCAAGCGCAAAAAAAATAAATAAAAAAATGTGACTTTCGAACACACTTGAGAAAAAAAAAATCAAGCTATTTTATTGCGTTTCTGTTGCTTTCTTTGTATAAAAAAAACAACAAAAAACATTCGGTATTAAACTGTCATTATCCTCACAAAAAATGGCAAGCACGTGTTTTCTCACATTAGATTTCATCCTCCTGCGCTACATCAATTTCGAATTCACGTTGCATCTTCTTGAAGCCTCTTCCCTATCGACACAAAAGTAACTTGCGCGATCGTCCGCAAAGAGCCTTGACGTAGATGTCATTCCGACGTGAATGTCGTAAATGAACGACACCGCTTCCAGGCACGCCAGACGCAAGGTCAAAGATACAAAAAACATTGCCAAGACTTTTTTTTATTTATTAATTTCTTTTTAGCGTGGAAGACGTTTTTGGCGCGGGTAACTTAGTGCAAAAAGCGAAACCAAAGCGGTGACAACAAAAAGTGTCAGCGCCGCACTCCCTCGCGGGTGGCGCCACACTCCCATTGGCTGGCGTAAGCGACGATGTGACCCTAGCGACAACCAATGGAGCTCTCGTTGGAAGTCCTCGTATGTGTCCCGGTACACAAACGATTGCGCGGAGATGCACCGACCCAAAAATGCGTATTCTATGTATGACGATTTTGTCAAATATAACCGCAGCACTTACGCGAGTTTTCTAAAAATAAGTGACGCTTTCACACGAGTTTTCGAACACGAATGTGGGACCAATATTTCTTCGTAACACAGAGCCCGCGAAGCCTAGCGACGATTAACGACCGAATCCGAAACTTCTGCCGTCATTTTGAAAACGAGCGCGCGAGACAGACAGGATGGAGATGTGGTGTCAGAACTGAACTAGACACAGGCGGCTACGGGAAGAATGTAGAGAGCGCGTTTCCATTCTATCCCACTAAAAATGGCGAATTTTCCGTCTATGTATTTATTGATATGAAAATACTGCCAGCCAACTTTGGAGAACCAAGGCATCATAAGACAACATCTGAAACGATCAATGAGTCGAAGAAACACAACAATAACAATTAACAATTAGCTTAGTCATTGGTGACAGAAAAACGTTCAACTTCACTTCCAAATAAAGCGGTAGAAGCAATCGCCGTCACACTTAGGGGCAACTCATTTTACTCACAAACAGAACGAGGAAAAAAGGTGTATTTAAAAACATATCTTCTACAACGGAGCTCGAGGAGCAAATTCTCGTGCTTCTGCCTTTTATCGCGACTCACGTTATACTGCAAAAAATCGTAAAATTTGAACCAGCTTTATTATGAGTTATATTATGCAAAAAATTTAAAAGCTTTACTTTCCTTCGACATGAAAATATAGAAACTCCGGAGGTGTCACGTGCGAATCTTTGCCATTTGAGTTACAAATAAATCCAAGAGATTTTCTTTGAGGGCCTTCCAATTGGTCAATGAGCGATTGTGAGCGTACCATACGATGTCAGCATATTCAGCGGCGCACCAACTTGTTTTTGAGTGTTTGTGTGCGGGGGGGGGGGGGGGGGGGGGGGGGGGCAAACCAGACCCCCCCCCCCCCCCCCCGCAGGGCCGGGGGGCGGTGCCCTTGGTAGCCCTTGGGCGCCGCCGGACAGTGTTTGCCCTGCCCAGTGGCGGCTGTTTCAGGGGGGCAAAACGCATGTCTTGCCCCCCCCCCCCCCACTCTGAAAACTGGTCTGTGTGTATTGGGGGGGGGGGAAGCAAGCGCCCCCCTTGCCCCCCCTCCCCCCGGGTTGGTACGCCCATGAGCATATTCCAGCAAAGGACGTATCAGCGATTTATAGGCCGTCAGCTTTGTCGCAGAAGTATAGTTACGCATTTTCCTACGTAGCGACCACAGTTTACGCTTGACAATTTTGTGATAATCTGCTCAATATGCATAGCCCAGCTTAAGTTGGACGTGACAGTAACATCCAGATACTTGTGCTCATTAACTACTTCTAAGGCATTTGAAAGAATAGTATAAGAAAAAAAGAGAGGCACCTTCTTCAGTGTAACTGACATTTGCACACATTTCTTGACATTCAGATCCATCTGACATTTTTGACACCACAATAAAATCAATTGAATACTCTCTTCATAGCAGTTTTGGGTAGATACACAAAAGAATACACAATCATCAGCAAAAAAAACGGCACTGTATCGAATGCTTATCAACTCGCAGGTCATTGATAAAAACCAAAAAGAGCAGCGGTGCGAGTACCGAGCCCTGGGGCACTCTCTAGAAAGAACAGGTAACTCTACTGATTCGGCATTGCATACACACACAAACTGTTTACGATTCGTAAGATACGAGTCTATCCACCTCAGTAGGCGATCGCTGCCGAACACTTGCTTCAATATATGCAGTAACTTTCTATGCGAAACCCTGTCAAACGCCTTCGCAAAATCTAAGACAGTGTCGACTTGACCATTGCTATCAGTCACTGAACCAAAAGTGTGGTTCACACTTTTGTGTGAACCACACTTTTGAAAAAGCTGTGTCACTGTCGAAAAGCTTCGGCGGAACCCGTGTTGGTAATCTACTAAGAAATTTTCAGATTCTAGGAAAGTTACGATGTGCTGAATTATGAGGTGTTCGAGAACCTTGCTACATGTACTCAACAATGACATTCGATTTGCGGAGAAACTAATAAGCCATTCTAATTAAAACTGGAACAGTACCGTTTACATGGGGTACCTCTGCTGTGTGTTACATTCACAAAATCAGCTGTCGTCCCGCAAGCAGTCGCTATCCAGTCCACACCATTCAAATCAATATGTAAACTATTAACTTCACGCAATAACAGCTGATGAGACACCGGCAAACACCTTACCGTGATCTACTATACTAATAACCACTTAGCAGAACTTGCGAAAACATTTATAAAATAATCTTCTAAGGACCCTAGACTTCTAATACTTACACTCATTATTATTGTATTTAGGATTTCGCGGAAGAGCCTGACCGAGCTTAACAATGAATAGTGGACTCCGAATGGGACGCGGAAAAGCATGTTGTGCTAGAAAGCCAATCGAGACGATAGATGAGACATCCCGCGGGACCCCACAAAATGATGCAATGTTACCACTGGGACTGGTTAGCTTACCCGAGTCTGCCCGTTGGCGTTGCAATCTTCGTCGGGCTTCACTGTCACGGTCCACAGCCGACACGTTGAGGGACTGTCGCCAAATCGTCCGACGTCGACGTAACGACTTTCGCGTTTTTTCTTCATGTCTGTAAAGTAAAAGAGAACGTCGGCTATGCTTTCCGTGCTTCACTCTGAATGCATTGTGGTAGTGTCATGACAATCCGGCTATTGCTAGGCAATCAAACTGGACTTCATCTAAAAAAAAATGGTTCAAAGCCTTTTTTTAGGGGGCAGGAGCAAATGTATTGCTTGAGGTTTAAAGCAAGCTCCCAGAAGCAAAGTCAAGGTTTCGCTTCATGACGCGAGCCAGTAATAAAACGTGGGAAGCAAAGAAAGCCCGCTTTCAATTTTAAATGTGAAATGTAGGGAGGATTGCCGCTGTTTCTCAGACGCCAAACGCTCAATCTCGGTTTCAGTTATCCATTACACAGCGAATGTTTTTGATGGCTCTCGGCTTCCAAATTCGTCTTTTTTTTTTTTTTTTTTTTTTTTTAGTGCGCAGAAAACTGTGGCTTTAAATGTAGATGCTCCCGAAACATCACGAACAGTAGTTTTCCAGCGCATGATACGACAAGTCGACGTTCAGGTGTACAGTAAGCAGGCATCGCCCATCCACTCTATTCTATTGTGAATGAACAAACAAAAGATCTATAGAGTTGAAAGTGTACAAGCCGGACTGGCAGCGCAAAGATGCACACACTCTAAAAAAAGAAAAAAAGCCCGTGCGTCTACTTTTCCGCACCCAACACTCGGAGAGCCAATCCCCGCAACTTACGGAGGCGGCTCAGCGAATGACGATAGCGAAACATATGTTTAGATCAAAAAGCGCAGACTGAGCTGTGACATCAAGCAATGCAAAACGTCACGCTTGCATTGCCTAATGTCACAACTCGAATTGCGTTTTTTTTTTTTTTTTGTTTAAACATATGTTTCGGCATTGTCATTCGCTGAGCCGCCTCCGTAAGTTGTGGTGATTGGCTCTCCGAGTGTTGTTGGGGAATTAGACCAGTGCCTCCTATATAAGTTACACTATGCCTCTCAGCTCCGAGGACTGGCAAGCGGAAGGGAGAGGGAAAATAGTACGTGTGGTTGCCGTGCGGTGGAGCCACCTAGGCGTACAAACCTGCCGTGTAGTGAAGCCAACCATCTCTTCCGTAGGAGGTTTAATGATGTCGCCCCAACAGCACCGACAGCAAGAAATCTAAAGGTTTTTGACTGATAGCTCGAGACCAGCTCGCCGTTTTCAACGGAATATTACTTCTTATTTTTCTACCTTTTCACCCGCACACGACTCGGCGCTAACTATTTCTATGGGCGCGATTCAAAGTGACCGCCAAAGCCCCAAACTGCCGTCAAAGCAGACGGTGAAGCGGCCAAGCGTTCTCCGCGTTCGCGCTGCAAAAGCGAAGCCTGGCCGTGCTCATTTCGTAGTTTCGTATTTTGTCTCAGCGAAATTCGTTTGAATGAGGGCGGTCACATCCAGAACAGTGTTCCACATGTTGTTAAAAAAAACATATATATGATATATCTGCAATAATGATGTAAATACAACATGCTAGAAAAATAGAAAAAACAAACGTCCGCCAGGCGGCGCTACCTAGCCGTACGTGCGTGTTGTGAGGTGAAGCATCGGGCCCGGACACCTCTTGGAGAGAAGCTGACAGGCATAGTGTAACTTATAGAGGAGGCACTGATTAGACGCACGGGCTTTTTTTAGAGTGCAGTCACCGGCGCGAGCCGAAGGATACGCATCCATGAGCAGGTGAACGAAACGCCGCAACTATATCCCATAAAGCAACTATGTTGCACACATACACATACACAAACTATAATGGTTAGTTCGATAGTACAACCTCGAACCCGTGGCGGCGTTTAATTTAGACATTCTGACCGAAAGGTCGGAGAGAACAATCAACAGCAAATAGTTCGGAAAGGATACGCTTCCTTCACCCCCCCCCCTTTCCCTCCACACACCCACAACCAAACAAACAAAACAAAACAAAATAGACAAAAAGGTAGACGTTTTTCGTGACAACTGCAGACCCAAAAGAATGAACCGGCCATGCTACTGACACGAGAAAATCTTCTCTTCGGCTTCGTGCAGCTGCTCCTTCGACGAAGGACACCACCGAAAGGACTTCATGGTTCTTGACACCCTCGTAAGCGGTTCAGACTAGAAATCTTCAGCACCATCCGTGTTTGCAGACGTGTTCCTAAATTAAAGAAATAAAAAACAGAAGATCAAAATTTGCATTAAATCTACTTGACTACTCTGTAGAGCTATCCACTCGTAAGAAACCTGGAACTTGTATTTTCCCGCAGAGCACTCTTGGGAGAGTCAAATGTACGGAGGAAGGAGCTCGGCTAAATGACGAGGCTCAAAGTCTCTATAAATCCAACACTCTGCGCTGTAACACTGAGAATGGTGATGGTCATGCTCAGTATCACAGCGCAGCTACTGTTTGCGCTTAGGCCTCAACAGGCTTTCAGCCTCGTCCCAAGAGTGCTCTGCGGGAAAGTACAAGTTCCAGGTTTCTCACGAGTGTACCGATCACTTGCCTGAGTTTATAAATACTAAAAACCTTCAATTACATCACAGCAGGCGAAGAAAAGAAAAGCATAATTTTTGTGAACAAACCGCACTGCTAATAACTAAATTGCAATTTTTTTTTTTTTTTATTTTTTTTTAATTTTTGAGAGTAGTTTTGTCGAATGTTCGCCGAGTATCTTATTTAAATCTTGCTTCGGGGGGCAGTGCACGTCGAGGAACACGCGTAATTGGTGCATGCCACTTTGCAATGTTGAAACGTAATACATTCGTTACCAACAAGATTTTTAAGGTCATGTTCACGTACAGAATAGGTTCACGTTTACCTGTGGTACTATGTTAAAAAGAAAACAGATAAATACACACAAAACTGCACAACTAATGGGCACGTCGACATCATGAAAGGCATAGAAAGGCCTTTTCTTGAGCTATGCAACCTGTTCTGTCTTGAAACTTACACAAAAAAAAAAAAAAAAAAAAACGACTCCTCGTACTCTGCTTTTCTACGGGTAGCCAAACAGTAGACATTTCGTAGATATAGTTCCCGCAATTGCACTCCACTATAAGGAACTAGGGGAGTTGCAGAAACTAGTGACTTTTAGGTGACCGTACGCTAGAACTTCGCTTTGCTAGCGGAAGCTCGTGCCGCCACTTCGAAGCATGAATTGAGCACGGGCACGCTGGGCCCGCCCTCCGCAGCTTACGGTTTGCTCAAACTCTCAACTATCTACGAGAAGACCCTATACCCAGCGTCAACATTTTTGTCGATACGTTGTCAAGGTCAGCGTTATGTTTCCGCATCACTGTCCAACTCACTTGCGCACGCGAATGAGACGCACTTCCGGCAGTTCCGGTCTGCAGCAATGCCAGAATAGGCTAGCCTTGGCAACGTATAGCAGGGTTGATTTCAGGTAAGATCGACCAAAGGGTGGCTGGTCGACATTTTTAAATCAACTCATGTGCTTATATGTTATTGTCCAGTGTCTGGTATAAACAAATCCAAACTTAGTTTTGACCGACAAAAAAATATTTGGGGACAAAAAAATCGTAAGGCATGAAGAGGTGGACAGTTGCGTTAACGCGCACTGATGGAGGGGGCACGTTTCGGAGTGAGTAACTAAAACGATAACATTGGGAGAATTTTAATAATTTTTTAGACGGCTACTATTGGTACAGCGTGCTTGTAATATAAAGTAATAATATTTATTTAAATTATATTTATTTTTCTAAAAATTGCCAAACATGCCTGCTCGAACGACAAATGCCAAAATTTGGAGGCCTCTATCTCATGAAATAATTTAATCATTATTATATAATTTGCAGATAGTATTCTACTCATATGTGGCTATTACTTAAAAATAAACAACGTATCTAAGTGATACGATAGTTGGGATATATAAGTGAGTAAGTGATTTATTTGCACTTAAATTGGTGCGCACACGGCGGCGTGCCAGGCAAAGCAGATAGGCAAAAACCCTTACGCGTGTGCGTTTGCCGGCCTGCCGCCGTGTGCGTTGGGAGTTATAGTACTACCCAGCTTAAGAAGCGTTAGAATTATGATACAAGTGATGATGGAGGTGGTTGTGATGACGATGATGTTGCTGATGACGATGATATTTAGGCAAACATGGGAAAAAAATCAAACAACAAAATTTCTGACGCAAATAGAAACAAAACACCACCTTCGATTATTTTTTTTTACTTTGGGTACCTTGTTACACTCTATTTCGGCATTCATTTCTATTAAAAACATGTTGCATTATTTTCTTGAGAAAGAAGAAACAACTCCCCAAAGAGGGTCCTTTTTCAAAACCTACACTTAGCAGTGCCCTATACAAGAAGTGACTCTGAGTTCCAGTTTCATGAAATTGACACACATCTTTTATAGATTTTTATTTAGATGAGGCCATAGATAACTATAGAAATCGTTCGCACACTAAAATTGAGGAGAAACTACTGCACACTAAAAAACGCCCGTGCGTGTACTTTCCCGCACAACACTCGGAGAGCCAATCACCGCAACTTACGGAGGCAGCTCAGCGAATGACGATGCCGAAACCTATATGTTTAGACAAAAAAAAGTGAAAGCTGCTTACAACTCCCTGTAACGCCGAATTAGAGCGCAGCTCTTGAGGAGGAGGAGGGAAGGGCACTGGGGGGGGGTTAAACTAACCAGGGGGGGTCACGTGACCTTGGGGGGTCACGTGACCCCCAATGCCGATGATGTCATCACTGACGTCACTGATGACGTCATCAGTGACGATGACGATGCGGGTACCGATGACGTCGTTAGTGACGTCACTGATGACTTCACCAGTGATGATGACGATGACGATGCGAATGTCGGTGACGTGATCAGTGACGTCGCTGATGACGTCATCAGTGATGATGACGATGCGGATGTCGGTAACGTCATCAGTGATGATGACGATGACGATGCGGATGCCGGTGACGTCATCAGTGATGATGACGATGACGATGCGGATGCCGGTGACGTCATCAGTGACGATGACGATGTGGATGCCGGTGACGACATCAGTGACGTCACTGATGACGTCATCAGTGATGATGACGATGCGGATGTCGGTAACGTCATCAGTGATGATGACGATGACGATGCGGATGCCGGTGACGTCATCAGTGATGATGACGATGACGATGTGGATGCCGGTGACGTCATCAGTGATGATGACGATGACGATGTGGATGCCGGTGACGTCATCAGTGATGATGACGATGACGATGTGGATGCCGGTGACGTCATCAGTGACGATGACGTCATTGGGGGGTCACGCGACATCGGCGGGCGTCACGTGACCTCAGGGGAGTCACGTGACTTCGGGGGGTCACGTGACCTCGGGGGGGGGGGGGTCACGTGCCCCCCACGAGGTCACGTGACCCCGGTGGGGGGCTCGCGCGGTGCATTATGGGACATTTCCCATGATGCACCGGGGTCACGTGACCTCGGGGGGGGTCACGTGCCCCCCCACGAGGTCACGTGACCCCGGTGGGGGGCTCGCGCGGTGCATTATGGGACATTTCCCATGATGCACCGCGCGGTTACGCCGACGCCGACGGCGACGCCGACGCCGCTCAAGCCGGAAACGGGCCCCTAAGAGCTGCGCTCTAAAACGCAGTCTGAGTTGTGGCATTAAGCAGTGCAAAACGTCGTGCTTGCATTGCTTAATGTCACAACTCAGACTGCGCTTTTTGGTCTAAACATATGTTTCGGCATCGTCATTCGCTGAGCCGCCTCCGTAAGTTGCGGTGATTGGCTCTGTGAGTGTTGTGCGGGAAAGTTGACGCACGGGCTTTTTTTAAAGTGTATATGCTCCTTTCTCTTACAATCTATCTCCATCTCTCTCTCTTTCTTATATACATCCCTGACTTATATCTAGAATAAAAACATATTCAAGCATTCCCTTTCTGCGTGATAGTGTTCTGTGGCTAGCAACAATGATTTCCTCGCGATGAGCACAATTATGGCGCAATAGTTGACGGAAGTAGCCGGCGACACTCGTCGCTAGTTCTGGCAAAACGGCCGATACAATCTTTTTTCGCATTTCCCCGCTCGCTGTCAAGGATGGGGGGGTACGCTTCAACCAGCAAAATATGGCCGCCGATGCTTGTTTACAAAGCAGTCGTGCCGGTCGCCATCCCACTCGCTGGCGTCACGGGCGATAACATCGGGCACAAAGAGGCACACCGACAGTGAGCAGCACCCTTAAATACTCGGGCCCCACCAAAATACAATAGAGCGTAAACACTGTCGTCATGTTAACCTAGGAAAGGTTAACATGGTGACAGTGTTTACGTTTTAGGTAAGAAAAAGCATGGCGCGTGGTATGAGCCGGATCCTTACACGAGTGCAAGGTGAGCCCTAAGAACCTGTCTGCTGCCCTAGAGTACTTCACGAAAGACGAGCTACAATGTTCGCGCCAAAGTCCCAACCAGAAGGACGTGATCGATGTTTCATGCTCGACGGGGAGAAAATGTTCGTGCCAAAGCGCTTCCTGACACGCTCAATCCGAGAGGCCTTTCATGTAACACAAAGACAAGCATCCTGATTCCGGCGTTGGGCTAACGAAACTTTATTTCTTGCGCCCTAGATGGGTCAAATATATTCCACACCAGGAAGTGCGCGTTTGTGTGGGCTGCGCCAATTATTACCTTTGGATTGCCGCTGTAGAGAACGTTACAGGCTTAACATTTAACACTGGTGAAATGAACTCAACATTTCCGTGCGACCCACTAACCAGTCTGTGTCTTTAAGGAGGCTGTGATCACTGCCCTAAAGGCCAGTCAGCCTCTTACACTCGAAAAACTTCATATCCCAGAGGATGAAGAGATTGTGCTTACAACATAAAAGTCCTTGTAAAAAAAAAAGACATTGGATTCTGAGACTTTCCTAAAAGTCGTTCAAGTAACGGTTTAAACTTGGATATTTCACAACCATATCCGACAAACGCAAGATAAAGCGATCTACGATGAAAAGCAGCTGCATGCAACGCGGGAGCATCGTCTTTCATTTTGACTTTGCTGAAAACTGAACCATATCGTGCTACTGACAAAGTTAAAGCATACCACTGAAGAAAAAAAAAGTTACTATATTTACATGTGTAGTGACGACAACAAAATCTACAAACAGCGCGTTGCTATCATCAGTGAGTATACCTGTGTGACGACGTCGCTCTCACGTGCTTGGCTCTAGAAAAAGTGAAAGAGTGGGTTGAAGACAACGTTGCGGTATACTCGCACGTTACGTACGTAAGTGACGGGGCCGTCAGTTATTTTAATAATCGCTACCAGCTTCACCAGTTTGCACAGAATGATTGCCCACAAGCCCAGTGGTTATTTTCTGCATCTGGACATGGGAAAATGCATGCGGCAGAGTTGGCGGACTCGTGAAGCACCAGCTGCCACGCTGAACAACCTGAGAGAACGTTCAATAAAGGCAATTCAGATGGCCAGGACAATGGTGAGCGTTCTATTTGAGAAACTGGGCGCATCTTGCGTACCTGGACGAAAATGAGCTTGATCAATATCGTCAACAAAAAAAAAAGAAGAGTGGCTGACGGTGCGCGCCTTTCCTGACATTCAGTCTTGACAGGCGTGGCGGCTGTGCAAGTCATCAACAGAAGGAACCTGTGACATATATGTAGCACGGTCAGTCGGATATGGTTAGAAGAAACATTAATAAATGGGTACATCGAGGAAAGTCTTAGTCTAAAGTGCCGAATTTGATGCCTCAAGGACTGCTCATTTTGAATGCAGGGTTATCTTATTTTTCAGTTTTCTTCGCGAGGTATTTAACCTACTATTTTACTCGGTTATAGCTTATAATCTTTATCTGATCACTATATGAGAATGACGAAACGTTATCCTCGCGCCGGATAAAATACCTCGGCTTGCCACGATCCATTCGTACTCCGAGAGTATCGAAGCTCTTAGTCCGGTGCGGTGGCACCGCTCACCAAAAATAGTTTGTCCCCGGAAATACATAAATAACCTAACCAATTTTAGTATTCTATCTTTATTTTTGTGTGTGAGAGTAAAGTGGTTTCTTTTATTTTAAATATAAACTATACCGGAAAGTAAAACTTCACACTGCATCATCTTTTCTCGAATCACTAGTCTCTAATATGTTACCTCATAGTACGCTGTACGTAAAATGCTGTATATAGTTTCTGCTCACTTTTACTGTGCGGCCGATTGCTCTAGTTGTCAGTGACTTCATCTGAATAAAAATATATCAAAGATGTGTGTTAGTTTCCTGAAACTGGAACTTAGAGTCACCTCTCGCATAGGGTACTGCTAAGTGTAGGCTTTGAAAAAGGACCTTACGTTGGGGAGTTACGTCTTCTTTCTCAACAAAATAATTCAACATGTTTTTAATAAAAATGAATGCCGAAAAAGAGTATGACATGGTACCCAAATTAAAAAAAATCGAGCTAATCATTTTTTTTTTCCATCAGAATTTTTGTTGTTTGATTTTTTTTTTCCATGTTTGACTAAACATATCCCGACTATCGTATCACTGAGATAACTTATTTATTTTTTTAAATAATAGCGATATATAAGTAGAATACTACCTGCGATCTATATGATAATGATTAAATTATTTCATGAGATACAGGCCTCCAAATGTTGCCATTTGTCGTTCGAGAAGGCATGTTTGGCAATTTTTAGAAAAATAAATAAAATTTAAAAAAATAATATTTCTTTATATTACAAGCAAGCAGTTCTCATAGTTTCTTTTTAAAAGGTATTAGAATTCTTCTATCTTTATGCTTTTAGTTATTCACTTTCAAACATGCCCCCTCCATCAGTGCGCGTTAATGCAACTGTCCACCTCTTCATTCCTTGAAATTTTTCCTGTCCCCAATTTTTTTTTTCTGGTTAAAACTGAGTGTGAATTCGTTTACACCAGACACTAGACAATGTCATATAAAAACGTCAGTTGATTTAAAAATGTCGACCAGCCACCCTTTGGTCGATCTTATCTAAAAACACCCAGCACAAAAAAAAAAAAAAAAATGTCGACGCCAAGTATAGTTAGTTACACAGGCTTGGAAGAAAACGGTAAAATAAACCACACGCCCACGAGAGAGAACAGCGAAAAAAAAACAAAGTGTAGATGAAGAGGAGTCCGCGAAAGCGGTAAAAGGAGCGTGCACTGACCGTTGCAGCGGGGGTGGGAGGCGAGCGGGGGTGTCCGCCGCCGACTACAACGTTGTACAGGCGTTGCGATAAGTTATCCACGGGCAGCGGTGCTCCGGTGTTTCGCAAATCTCGTCCTACTATTTCTGCGCCTCCTTTTAGTATATCAAACCGCGGGCAGCGGTGCTCCGGTGTTTCGCAAATGTTGCCCTACTATTTCTGCGCCTCCTTTTCGTGTATTAAACACTCGAGTCTCCCAGGGTGAAAAGTACGTCTTGCTAAGCTCGTTCGCGCTATCGGCGCCTCTGACTCGACTCTTACAACACCGCTGTCGTCAATTGCTCGTCCCTTTTTCTTTTTTTTTTTTTCTTTTTCCGGTTGTCAAGGTTGCAGCGTGTAAATACTAGCAACCCGGGAATCAGCATTTCCTTTTACCGTCTTGTTTCATCCTCGCACGAACGAACCATGAGGAAACAAAGGCGAACGGACGTCATACCGCGCCTCCTCCTGTTTCATGTCAACTCGGATGCAAAAGAGAAAATAGCGTATATTAAACACGAAAATGTTTCTGCGGATTCCTCGTCTGAAGTTTGCTGGTTGCGAAATCGATCGTGCTATCAATACACTGAACACGCACGCGGGCCTACGCCAGCACGCCTGCAAAGGGAAGCATGTATTCCTCGAACAGTTCGTCCGACAGACTGCTTACATTATATCGATAGAAAAATATCATCACACGTGTGTATATCCACCAAAGTGTATGTACGTCTGCGCATTACTTTTTTTTTTTTCTTCTTTCTGTTGTTGCTGTTGTTGTAAAACATACTAAAAATAAAACCCACCCGAATATCCGCGAATCGATTAGCGCTGAGCCTGCTTGACTGCGGTCTACAAGTGCAACCCGTCGAAAGGAAGCCTTGGAAGATGGCCATTTGAAAGCCGCCGCAGTGGTGAAAAAAAAAACGTGGTTGGTGAAACCATAGGATATGGAGGAACAAAAACAGAACGGGGGTGGAAGTATTTAAGTTTCGAATTCGAATCAAATAGTGATTGCCCGAACAATTCGATTCGATTTTCGGATCCCAAGTATTCGTGTTTTCGCCCGACACGTGGAATGTTGCTAGGAAGGTGTTAGAAGGCAACGCAAGAAGACAGAAATAAAAATAAAAAAAAAACTAACAAAGCTAGGGACAGCCTGACTTTCTATAGCCTACGATAGAGCGCACCACCGCTGCACAGCCTTTGTCGGTTGGAAAAAATGTCTCCTTGGAGCAGACGTCGTGCGGCAAAGCCCGAATAGCGAAGACAGGCTACCTCGATTTGAGTAAAAGTTTGTTTTCTTTTTTCTTTTTTTTTTTTTTTTTTCAAAGATTGTATTTAAATTTTTCATGAATTAAAATTTTTCCAGCACGTGACATATTTCAGCAATCCACGTTACCGCACATTGGGCGCGATCACCACAATGACTCGGCAGTTTAAGAGTTATTCTTGCTTCTTGCATCTTTATCGAACGTTCATCTTGCCTAAATTAAAATTTCTCTAGAATTCGTTGAATAAGACAAACAACGTTGAAATTGAAAATATACAAAAGAAGTTTGTTCGACTGCTTTACGATCGTTATTTTAATAGGCGGATTTATTTCGGTCATGAGCAATTATTGAAACTGTTATACCTGCATTGCCTCTCCGAAACGAGGCATATGGCAAGGGATTTCTCCTTTTTGCACAAATGTCTCCAGGGTTTCGTCAATTGTCCGAAACTGACCTCTTCTGTTTCCATTGCTGTACCTAACAGGACTCTTCGCTATCATTGTGTATTCGGTCGCTCAGAGTCGAAAGGCATAAGACCACCGGAAAGTATCCAGTATACGTTTAATACGTCGGCTGTGATCAACAAGCCTGAGGTAGATACATTTTTTCGGGAAACTTTCACCATTCGATTTTTGCACAAACTTTTCAAATTCATTTTTTTTTTATTAGCCAGAACTGTTATGTAGAAAGACTGTGAAATTTTCTTCCCTCATTTGTGTCTCAACAGTTTATACCCGACCATATGTAGTTGCGAGTACTGTTTTATCGACTACGGTGTGTGAATTTTTTTTTTTACGTTTATCGCACGATTTTTAACATACTTCGACTACCTTATGTCCAATCTTTTTTATTATTATTATTATTTGCAGTGACTTTGTATTGTTTCTCCAACAAACATTCTGCATCAATGCGATATGTTATCTGACAAATGGCGGACCCTTTCATAGGCCCGCACGCTGTTGTTGAGCACCAGAAACGTCAAATAAATAAATAAATAAATACGCTACTCAATGTTTTGCCATCGCAGGTTAGTTCAAGTCACTGCAAACAGTTAAGAAGTTTAAAAACATAAAAATTAGTGGGTTTTTTTTTAATGTTAGCGTGCAATTTTGCCACATTTAGAGAAATGAGTTGGATTTCTGCATTAACAACAAAACTACATTAATGGCTAAACATATGTTTCTTATATATTCGTAAAATGCATTTAAAGATGATCATTTTCATGTATTTTGCGTCGTTTTATGTACGTAGCTCGTTGGTAAATAACTTGTGAATGTGTCACTAAAACGTGTTCATTTGACGTGTTTCAAAACTTTTTTGCATAAAAATATGTCATCGTAAATTTTAATATCCTGCGTACAAGTCGTAAACCTTTAATAAAAAAAGCAGAAATAAAATTATTGCTACGTGCATGCTCGGTCCGAAATTGACGGCCGTGCAAATTTACCATGGCGAAACCTTGGCAATCTCCACGCCTCAAGTTCGAAATTTTATATCTCCGGAAAAAGATTAGCCACGGCGTTAGCATACAGCTGAGTGCTCCTCCCAGGACCATGGCTTTAACATATTTTTTACTTGAATATAAAAAAAAAAAAGCGTCATTGGTGGCACGGCTTGATGCGCTCTTTTTACGCGCAATTTTAGATCGGGAAAAAAAAAAACGCAAAAATTGCAATTCCAACATGACCCCTAAAATCAATCATCGAAAAGTTAATTAACAAGTTTTAGTTAATTAGTGAACTTACCATGGCGATAATCCCCTCATCTAATGTCTGCCGAACCTGGTAAATACATAGTGAAGACGGCACTCGTTTAACTCTCACCCCCTTGGGAAAAAAAAAAGCGAATTAAAATCAAACAGCTTGTATACTCGTCGCAGTTTTACTCTGAAATTTTTACTGCAAGGTAGAGTTGCTACATGAGCACTCGCCAAGTTTCTTTTTGTTTTTAATATAACCAACGCCTCTGTGTAAAACGTTCTGCTCTAGGGGGTCGCTTTTTCCTTAGCACACGGGTCGGCTGCGGCGAAGCACGACACGCAACAGCGCGCTGCTTCTTTTGCGGTTGTCGCTTCACTGCAGTGCACCAATGCGCGGTGAGGAGCGCACTCAACGATCGCCAGAACACACCACAAATATTACAAATAAAGGGGGATCGGTGGCCGAGTGGTCTAGCGCACACCAGCTCGGAGCACGTGGAGCGAAAGCTCGCGCTGCAGAACCCAGGGATCCTGGGTTCGAGCCCCACCCCTGCCCGTTTCGATCTGGATGAGCATCGTACCGGCGTGCGGTCGTGTATCACTACTGCGTGATGCACGTTAAAGACCCCAGGCTAGCGGCTGTACCGCACTGGCTAAATTTATCATCTACAGCTGGGAGACTCGTCGCCCCTGTGAGGCAGACCAAGTTCTAGGCTGTATAAACACACACACAACCCAATTATTATTTATTACAAATATTGCGAGACTTCCAAGTAGTGCCCGTATTTGATATAGAGATTAAACCGAGTAGTACGTCATTTGAATCGATAATCGAAAGTTCCGAAAATATATATTTTCCAAAACGTGCAGCTCCGTCCGTAGCGTCGAAAGGAATGCCAGGAACTCAAGGTACAACCGCGGTTGTAGCAGACGGCAGAGACAACCTTGGAGGCGAGCGGGGGAGGGCAGGCAAGCAACTGCGCCGCCTTCTTGCTCGCTCTCTTCAGTGTCACGTGGGGGCAAGAAACAGGACTTCGCGCGCGGAATTTCGGGAACTTTGCAAATGGTGTATTTGCACAAGCCTGTCATAACGTTCCGACCGTGTACGAGGCCTGAACTATCGTGTTTTCAGTATTCATAAAGTGAAATTATGTTTTGCCGCAATGTTGGCGCAATTTTATTGCCTTTTCTTTTTTTTCTTTTTTTAAGTGCAACAGCATGTAACACGGCAAGCACTTTGGCACAGTTTGGCGCAGCAATCATATCACAGGTCATGGTGAGACCCAAAACGTAGGACTAAGCTTTGCGTGGGACGCTCTTGGAAGTCGCCCAAGCACAAAACCTCGATCTCCTGCAAGCAGAACTCTCCCTTAGTCCCCTTTCCTCCCAAACAGGAACCAGGAAGGGAATGCAAAAACCGAGCAAAGTGAAAAGCGCTAAGCGTAAGTAGCAATCTTAACACCTTAGTCGCATTATAGGGAACTTTCCATTTACCAGCAAATTGGCACTTTATATCTACATGAAAGATGTTTACAAAGATTGTAATGTGCATGTCTTTCTAGTTCCCTGCCACGTTGCTACCATTCCCCTTCTATTTTTTTTTTCGTTGTAGTGTTCGCGTGCAAACACGCGCGATCGCCCGCGCACCTGCGTGACCTTACGCGCACTCGTGAGCTGCAGACAGCTGCTTGGACCGCACGCTGATTGCCAATGTCTCAACCCCCCGAAGGTGCCGAAGGCCGTCGGCAGCACTCGAGGAAAACCGCGTGCCCTCCGGGGCCGATCGTTTTCCTCATACCTCGCTTCTCTGTTATTGTTCTATCCCAACTGATCCCCCGTCACGCTTGTTACCGACCATCTTTGTCTCCCGACCTTTATTCTGGGCAATGAGCTAACGGACCATTTACCCGCAGCGTTCGCTCCCTCATTTCCCTTCATCAAAACCTAACAATATCGAGTTGGGTTAAAAATTTAACCGACGCCTATGGAGACAGCATTGCTTTCCTGTGGGGCCGCGCTCCCGCACTCTTCGGAATACCTATACTTCTGAACCATTCGTTCGATGAACCTAAATAGTTTCAAATTCAAATGCACTAAGAACCGATAAGGTTACTGCACCGTCTGCTGCTGCAACCTCAACGGTCACAGTTGAGGTCCCAGCAGCAGCAGAGACCCTCACCACGGCAGATGATCAGTGCACCTTTCGCGAAGCTCAATGAGCACGTCGTTTACCTCTTCCGCGGGTCAGGTGAGCAAGATCAAATTCACTAGTCATATTTCTTGAGCAGCCACGAGCGCCTCCCAATTCATTGCGTGCGCCGCTCTACACATCTCACATTTGACAGGGTAGCAGCACAGGCGGGCATGCGGCAGAACCATGGCATCTCATCTGCATACTTGAATGTGGAGCGCAAGTTCGTCTGCTTCTTGCCCAGGAGTTGCGATGATGTCGGGAACGCTGAGCTCTTATTGGCTGATTAAAAAAAATAGTGGGTAGACCTCGAGGCATCAAGCATTAAGGTCTACTCGCTATCCTTTCAATCAAAGCCAATCAGAGCTCGGCGTCCTTCTGACGTCACCACAACTCCTGCGCAGGAAGCAGACGACTTCCTCTCCGCGTGAGTTTGAGCGACCCGGTGTGATGATGGCTGTGGTAGAAGGTGCCTGATCAATTGGGAAACTTGCAGAATGCTGGTTATGCACGATGTAAAAAAGAGCGAATGAGAGAGAGAGAGAGAGAGAGAAACAGACGACAGCCAGAGGAATGGTGACTGCCGAAAACTAAGAAGAAAAAAAAAATATGTCATCAACACGAAGAGATTATCAGGGAAACAAACAAACACAAGAAAGAAAGAGGGATCTATGGTCGACCGGCCATTCGATACAACCCCCACTTTTCCATAATCTAAAAAAAAGCCCGTGCGTCTACTTTCCCGCACAACACTCGGAGAGTCAATCACCGCAACTTACGGAGGCAGCTCAGCGAATGACGATGCCGAAACATATGTTTAGACCAAAAAAATGCAGTCTGAGTTGTGACATTGAGGCCACGGTTCCACTGAATGTGACAGTTTAGGTACTTTTTGGCAGGTCATTACTCATCTTCTTTTGAATACTGTTTTGTGGGATTGATGTCGTTCAAAAGGCAATGCAATCCTCTTTCATTTGATATTATGTATGTATTGGTTTATACTGCTCATGCGCATTTGTAGCGTTGCTAATATGATGGCGCGGACCCTCACTTGCTCCGCTGGTTCATGTTTCATAAAGAGTCTATTAAAAATAACACGGTTTCAATAGGGCAGTTTTGTTAAGATGATGTCGGAGCAGAATGTAACGATATACTTTTTAGGTATTTGCACTACTTTGTTCTGTTCATCTCTCCAAACATTGCCCTAAAATCGTAATCTTTTAGCGCAAATATGTTTTTAATGACATGCGCTAGGGCAATGAAATTAGCTACAGATGTAGTGCTTATCATTGGTAATATGCAGAAAAAAAAATTTATATTGCCTAATTTTTTTTAGACATTTTATATCATACGTAGCACTTTTTTGTGCTTCGAGTCACGGTGCTTCAAATGCTCGAGCCATCCCACCGTGAACCAATATGTCGGTCACCCCACGGCTGCGTGTCGCCATCTATTCGTTGAACTAACGCCTTGTTCAAGATGGCTGCCGTGGGACCGCAGCCTTAAGCAATGCAAGTGTGACGTTTTGCATTGCTTAATGTCACAAGTCAGACTGCGTTTTTGGTCTAAACATATGTTTCGGAATCGTCATTCGCTGAGCTGCCTCCGAAAGTTGCGGTGATTGGCTCTCCGATTGTTGCGCGGGAAAGTAGACGCCCGAGCTTTTCTTAGAGTGCAAAGCGGTGCAGCGAGCCTTCCAAACAGCGCTCTTCCGAGTGCAATCCGAGGCAGCAGCTGTGCAATCGCGGCGACATATTCAATCGGGACCAAGCGACGGAGACACCTTGACCGCCTTTGCAGGCGAATGACTTGAGCGGCGGCAGTGCGCACGCGCAGCGGCGACCTTGAGGCTACACCAGACGCTTGCCAAAGCCAACCCGCAGACTCCCAAGAAGAAGGGTTGCATTTGTTGTTGTTGTTGTTGTTGTTGTTGTTGTTATTGTTATTGTTGTTGTTTTTTTGTTGTTGTTGTTGTTTTTTTTGTTGTTTTGTTTTGTTTTGTTTTTTTGCCGGTGGCATTGATTTTCGTTTTTACTTACCGCTAGAATTTTACCGCGGAAAACCCGACATTTCCCCGAATTAACCATTTAAAAATAAGGGCGCGCAGCCTGCCCGTGACTATTTGTTCTTCAATGCATTATTTTTCGGCTTTTGACAGTGCCCACAGGAAACCTTTAATCAAAAGATAGAAGGGCACGCAAGAAAAAAACATTTCTTCTCCACTATAACAACTCGGGAAGCATTTTCAGATACCGAGGTGCGGGTAAGACCCGATTTGCAAGCTGAAATGACAAGCTACGTCACTGCCGTAACTCGGAACTAGGATGGGCCTTAAATCCGGAACGGCTGTAGTCTATGCAGTTAAGCAAATTCGAAACTAACAGTACACAGAGAGCTGGCCAAAAGTCTAATCCAGTGGCCGGGATGGACTAATCGGTTAAGGCGTCGCCCCGGATGGGCTAAGGTTGCGGGTTCGATCCTCACTCCTGGTCCACTTTTTTTAGAGCTCTCTTTCCCTTTTCCTTCCCCTAACGTAAACGAAATAAATTCGAATCACACTCCTCCCTCTTCGTTCACTGCATATATACTACGTTACCAGACATTTGTTAGATTCAGCCGAAACCGGCGGAGTCTCCCACCAGATCGGCAACATTGAATCCGGAGCAGCGGAGGGTTGACTAACGATAATAATCCCCGGAGAAGGGGAACAAGGGGGACAAAGGACAAACACAAATCTCCAAGCACAGCGTGACTGGTGCGCGACTAAGTCTAAAAGAATCTGCCTGGTCCTGGTATCGAACCAGACACCTCTCCGTTTCCAGTGGAGCGATCTACCAACTGAGCTAACCAGGAGTTAGACCGTCAGTGGAGTAAACGGGTTTAAACAGCTGTCACCAGTCGAACACCAACAAGGGTAAACGGCCTGCATTTTAAGGTTATGATGTCAATGCAATTAATGCAAAGGTGAAGCAAGCTGGACAAGACTAACAATAATAATAATCTCTGAAGGGGGGACAAAGGACAAACACAAATCTCCAAACACAGCTAGGTGACTGGTGCGCGACTGAAAGAATCCGCCTGGTCCTGGCGGTGACACTGAATTACCAAACTGGTTGGGAAATCTGTTGATTCGGTGGGACAGAAACATAATCCGTGGAGATCACACCCTTCAAAGCAGTAGACGTTTGTATGAAACAATATGCCTTTTCCACATAAAGACGGCACCAAGCGGCTGGTGCACAAACTACGCTCGGTGAAGTCGGGTGAATAGATAGATCGATGTGTACGGCTGAGTCCTTGTAATCTGAGGCTTGCGGCACCGACTAGCTCCGCGGCAACAAGTCCAAACTTAAGGCCAGCTAGCGAGACTTTCCATTCTCCCCGAGGGGGGGGGGGAGTTCTTTGGGGGGGGGGGGGGGAGTTCTTTGGGGGGGAAGGGGGAGGTTGCTTTTCCGCGCAATTTTTTTTTACACCGGCAATTATCAGTAGTTTATTTTAGGGGGTACATTTTACAGCGTATGTATGTGTTCATGTGTCCGTCGCTGTGTGCGTTATTTTTTTTACATGCCACTACTAGAAGCTCGTTACATGGCACGTAAACAGCGTCTCGGTAAGGATCATGGCCGGGGGGGGGGGGGGGGGGGGGGGGGCTCTGCTTTTTCTGGATCTCACCAGGGGGGGCACGAGCCCCAATGTCCCCCTGTAGTCTACGTCTATGATGCCGGCAATCGGTTTTCCCATCACTCTAATTTTTAATTAGGTGAAATTAGGGTGAAATGACTCTAGTCAATAATTTGACATTACTTTCCGGCCTCTTTGCACTTTCTCTGCGATCAGAATGGCAACTTTGCGATCGAAGCGAGGCATGCGAGAACGAACTACGTCCTTTGGCAATACTACCGGGTCTCTGTCCTGCTGCGGACCTGCAAAAGGGTTCCCTAAAATTGTCCACAATCAAAAAGGACAAACGTTCCTATCAAAAAAATATACTAATAATAATGTTCCCATTAATACAAACCATATAACCCATATGAAACATATATTGTAAGAAAGAACCAGGACATATAATATATACACTGTTGCAGTGAAGAACGCACATGTCAATTTGATGTTTGGCTTTGGTTGTCTATCATAATTTGCCTGTCGGAGAGCGCATAAACGGGACTGCTTTTTCCCACGTTCCTTGATTAATTTGCCAAATAAAAAGCGATATTTTAATTAAATGAATGTGGCGCAGAGCAGCCGAGAATACCTTTAACTATACCTAAAATTGTAGCGTTCTACGATTTTTGTTCATCTGGGTTTTATACTCCGTATTTCATTGGCAATATAAAACAAAAATCACAAAAACACTTCTTTTTTTTTTTTTTTTTAGGGATGCGTTGCATTTAGTAATGGAGGACTCGTTTGAAGAAAAATGACCCCACGCGAGACTCGATTGAGACAGGAAAGGTATACCGCATCTCCTCACGGAGCGTCTGCCGATTTCGCTTCCGTCCACCGAGCATAATTCGAGCTCTCGCCGCTCTTTGAGGAAAGCGCAGAACTCTATGGGGTTCCTCTCGGAACTCTTCGTGGAAAAGGTCCATTGCGGTTGAAACATCGACGTACTTTATCGATGCCCAAGCAAGCAAGCAAGCGTAACAGACGCCAAGAACAGAGAACGCGCAAGTCGATTGTTTCGGCGACGGATGACCGCACAGTCGTTGCTTGACGGGGATAGGGTGCCCTCGTCGAGGCACTACACGACGGTACAGGTAGCCAATGGGGCACCGATGACGCGTCACTCCGAACATTTCCGCCACAGTCCTTGGCGATGTAAGATCGAGCTCTCCCGCCTCACAAGGCTGGTCACGGGGAGGCACAAAGCGTGCGACTTTGAAGGGTCGAAGATGGACAAGGTGATTCGATAGCTGGAAGACTAGACAGGGAACGAGAACTCCTGGCCCAATGGTTTGGGCATGCCCGCTCCACAGATCACTGAAATATATGAAGAGAAACGATATCCAAAAGGGACATTCCTCGGCCACCTCGCTGCTTCAGAAATTTACGCAAGCTTAGTTTGCACCAGGATCTCTCGATGGCAGGCGACTTTAAATCGCTAGTCACTCTGCAGCTTGTCTGAAGACAATGAAACCAGGATGCTATTAGCAAAATCCCCAGCAGAGTCAAAGTGAAAAGTACATGAACTTCTACCGATTCAGATCATAGACGCAGCTTCTCTTAGTAGCTGCTTTTCTTTTGCGACTTTGGTGGTTCGGAGGCAAAGCGCCAGCCTAAGGATCCCCAGTTGGCGGGTCCGAATCCCGGCCGAGGTGCCTGCAATTGATGAAGGCGCAGTGCAACCGAGATTTTGGGGTGCACGTCCCACTGCCCGGGCGGTCAAAATTAATCCTCAGTCCTTCGCTGGGGCGTGACAAATGCCCTTCGTTGATATGGCACGTAAAAAAAAAAAAAAAAAAAAAAAAAAAAAATTTAACTTGATTTTTTTTTTATTTATTTATTGTTTTCGCCTCGGGGCGACTCTCGGTGTCGGGTAGTGCATGATAGTTTGACCAGAGAGCGAACGTAATCTGCCTAAAATATGACACCCCGTTGTACCGCTGTTTAAGGGAGCAGCTTAGTCAGCCCAGTGTGACTTCGATAAACCCTACACTGATTACACAAAAGCAGTACAAAAACCGATTCCTATCGCAACCGGCAGTGCCGATCAGATATCGGCGCCGCCTTGATGTCCGGCCAAGTGTACACGGAATAAATACCAAGGCTGGCCACAGATGCGACGGCTCGTGTACATGTTTATCTAAAATAGACACAGCGAGCACGAATGCGAAGAAAGGCAAACCACAAACTTGAGCGAAGAATTAATGACGCCACTGGATCCAAATACAGCCGTTACGCCTCCGTCCAACGTTGAAGGGAATGCGATAGGAACGCTTTCTGGGCCTCTCAATCAGTCGGCTGCGGCGATACGAGGATAGATACGATGTATCCGATGAACACAAAGAACCATGACGCACTTTCTCGGGGAAAATAAAATGCGCGTATACTCGGGGCGGAAAACAAAAACACTCGAACGCGCGGTCACTTGCGTAATCCTGGCACGGGAACGAAAAAATAAAACACACCCGTTCGCTGCAGGTCAAAGGCTCAACAAACTCAGGAAAACACTTTCTACGTCGCCCACTGAGGGTCAGCGCGGGCGTATATATTGCACACGAGGGCATGCAATGTCAGTGTTGACCTGGAACTGGCGTTCAGAACGTGGGTCCCAGTACGTGACCCGCGTTAACCCTCAGCAGGTGAGGTAGAAAATTCAGCACTGCGGCTTTCTATCTATAGGCGTGTTGCTCTCAGCCAGGGAGAGTGTAAAGTGAGCTGCAGTATTTGATTATGCACAAGTCAAGGTCGCTTACAAGCGTGTGTCAGCATGATCTGTCCACGAGCGGTAACAAGCGTATGAAAGAACTAAACAAAATGTTTAAATAAACAACACCAAAGTGCCAGCTCGCGCCCTTTCAGCGTCTTAGCAAAATACAAATGCTTTTCTTGCTGTTATTTTATTAATATTTTTCGAAAATTTATATTACCCTATGAAATACGGCCACCTCGGCGCCCGCGATATAGACCACTTTCGAAAGTTACGTGCCGATTATCAGAAGGTTTTTGGAACCCCTGCACAAAGGCGGAACAACTGCCATCGTGGAACGTGCAAGTCATTCCATCAGATAGCGAACGTCGGAGCGCGGTAAACGCTAGGAGCCGACGATCCAATCAAACAGCTTCGAAAGTGCAACGCCCTCCTCCTTTTTCTGTGGGGTGTTTTTTTGGCCTTCTAATTCAACCAAACGCATAAAGCGTGCCGTCACGTTGTGGTTTTAGTCCGTCATTGCGCAGGGATCCCACATCTGCCGACAGAGGGCAGTATCTCGAAAGGGGTCTATACTCGTTGTCACGTCAAGAGTTTTGCACATTATCCGTGCGCTACGCCGAAGTAGTTCCTACAATATTTAGTTGTCGAAGGAAGAAACTATGTTTTTGTGACGTTTGAAGCGTGCACGTCTTGATGAAATAACAAAGTTAATCGGAGACGCACCCACAGATATATTAATCCGACGCATAAAGGGGAAAATTAGTAACATTCCGCAAAAAAATTGAAATCTATTTGTTCTTCTTTTTTTTTTTTTTTTTTTTTTTTTACGACGGTGGAGGAATTTTTTACTGTTCAGATTAGACGTGACGCAGACGGTGGATTGTCCTGATCGGACGCCGATGCAGTTACGAATCTCAAATCATGGCCAACGCGCATCGGTATTTACGGTAGAGATGATGTTTAAACATCTTTCTATGGCGTAGGTGCATCACCCTGCCCAAGGGCCGCAGGGGTATAAAAAAACTCTTCTTTCAAGAGTCGCAAAACCGAAAATAGTCTTCTTAAATACCAAAAAAATTGAGCTGATGACCGTTCATCGTTACAACTACCCGAGTTAGGGGGGGCTTTTACCGTTGCCCCTTTAACTTGAAACGCTCTTCGGCTAGGTGTTCGGCATTTCGTGAAGCCCAGATAAAAGTGAAGCCTGGATAAAAGCGTGGCCGCGAGGCTCGACACTAATTGGTTGACGGGTGGGAGAGGAGGAGTGCGGTGCTCGACACTGATTGGATAACGGAGAGGGCATGTGACCAGAGGGGTGGGCGAGGAGGAGCTCGACCATCCGTGTGCACTAAGGGTGAGGAGCTCGATAGTATACATGGAAGGCCCTGGAAGATCGGCAGGTTTATCAGCCCGATTAGCGACAGCACCCGTGTCACTAGTTGCGTGCAATACAAGCCAAGGCAACGCCAGGGAAGGCTGGGGAGGAGAGGAACCTCCTCTCTAACGTTCCTAGGGCTCTCCTTTTCGCCCCTCGCCCTCCTCTCCCTCCCGCCTTCCCAGTGCTTGCCCTTTCTCTCTTCGGCTGCACTGCACACAACTAGTGACACGGAGAATAGATACAACACGAAGTGTACACATGACACACGTTGAACTATTTGATGAAAAGTGCCGTGAAAGTTAGGCGTCTGGAAACTCAGAGTATCGCTAAACGTTTGTGATGTTAGAATGCTTCACGTATGCAATACAATCGCCTAACAATTTGCCGTTGTTTTTTTTTTTTTTTTTTTTTTTTTTTTTTCAGTTTTGGGATGTCGAATATATTTCAAATTATCGGTTTATTTGTATTATTTATTTTTTTTTTTTTTGGGGGGGGGGACAAATTGTGAAACTGGTGTTTTTATTCGCTGCATCCGGTTAGCTAACAAGTTACAGGAACTACTAGGACCTTGGGAGATTGGACGATTATGGAAGTTCGCTATGCTGAAGAAACTACCCTCGGGGACAATTTTTTCTGGCATTTCCGAAGAAGTGAAGACTGCGCGAGCACAGCTGGGATCGGTGCTCAATGCGAGCGAGCGCACGGGCACCCATAGCTTTGACTCGACTGCCAAGAAAAATTGTCCCCAAGTCTTGGGGACTCCAGCGAAATCGACGGCACCAGGCGGCTAGAACAGAAAGCGGTAGCGGCAGGTACACTCTCTAGCCTTCCAAAGCGAATCAGATATTCACAGCGCCTGGCGGTCAAAACACGAAGCCGTGGAAGTAGCTTCAAAAACACGTGATAAAAATCGCCACCAAAGGACACCAGGGACAGGGTTTGGTGCTGAATTTCTTACAGTCTGCTTAAAGAGGCACGAACCTTGAACGTCGGTGAAACCAGAATCGCAAGTCATGTGGCAATAAAACATTATTCGTTATTTGTTAAACTAATAAAAACTTCTTGGGCTATGTAGACTTCACGTGAAAATTCGGTGCAACTAGAAGTAGCGTGTTGTTTTCCCTTTTTGTGTAAATTACCTAACTTTAAAAAAAAGAAATTGGAAGGTGGCATCGGATCTTTGTGCGGTTGTGCTGTTTCCTTGCTATGCACATCAGGTAACGTTTGCACACCATATTGTTTCAGGTTAAGAAAAGCAGGACAAGCTCCTTGCACGAAGGCCTCCACCCTTTCCCCTTTAGCAGAGCGAACGCTGGAGAGGACGTGACAGAGGAGGCAACATCAACACCTGTTGGGCAAGTCCACTCGCCTCCTCTCCAGCGTTAGCTCTGCTAAGGTGGAAAGGGTGTAGACCTTCGTGGGAGGAGCTTGTAAAATGGGTTTTGTACGCCTTTAGTACGACCCCCTAACACTATCAGAGTTCATAGAGACCCTCTCCAACTTTCAGGAAACTGGGATCGATTGAAACACTACAGACGTTGTATCCTTATCAAAAGTGCATGGTGCTCCAATAAATCTCAAAGGTTGCAAAACATTTAAAAAAAAAAAAAAAAAAAAAAAACAGCAACAGCTGGGCCGCGTGCGGTGCGGGGGGTCAGACCCGGCATGGCCAGCAGTGTTCTAGGATCACTACAGCCAACACGTTTGCTTGGGTGCTGGAAGATCCCTAAGTCTCGCTTATAATATCAGTTAGAAACGCACACATACAAAGGCAAAAAAAAAAACAAAAAAAACGATAACTACAGATGTTTTGTACGGACGAAATGTGTCGCGCTAAATGTACAGGATAAAGGCGTCTAAAATACTGCCAACATAAAACGAAATAAACAGCTGGTAAGTCCCCAGGAACTACTTAAATTCAGGACTATGCGAAAACACCGGCTGCCCGGCCTGCCTACGCAGCTGAGATTCGCGCGCGATGCGTCATGAAACCCTACGTCGAGCAATCACCGAGAAAGCAGCGCCCGTTCCATAGAGCTGACAGCGAGTGTCGAACACATACGTCTACACAACAAATCAAACACAATACAAACGCGAAGAGCTGTCATCAAAGTTTGAAGCACTCCAATTCCGGAAGTCGTCGACGGATCGAATTCAAGGCCGCCCAGCTCGCTTTATAAAACTGCCGCTATTTAAATTCGCTACACTCCAAGAGCTCGTAGCGCCGTTAGAGTCGTTAGAGCAGCGTCCGATATCGACCGGATGGCAACAACATTGATCACTCTCCGAGAAATTAATAAAACAAAATACCAATTAAAAAAAATAAAATCTAATTGGGAGGCAACCGCGTGAACGGAACACGCATCAGCTGAGACTGCGCAGACGGTACTCACCAGGCGCAGGCGTCGACTTGAACGTCTCGCTTTGGCAGACTGAAGCAGACGACGGAACGACGGCTCGAAAAGGACGCCATAAACGAAACAAGAGCGCGCGCGCTCTCCGAGGGAAAGTGGAAGCGGGAAACAGGCGTGCTACAAAGTGAAGGTCAACGTGTTATCTCTGGGTTGCCTCGTGCTATAATCCGGCAGCATTGGAAAGAATCGGCTTCCTTGAACATTCCGCAACAACGATTACGCCACAAGTGTTCGAATACGAACTGACGCTAAGGATGTCTCGTGATGTTTACACCCTTGGCGCTTGCCTCCGACTCCGGGGTTCAAAGTTCCAGTTTCGGTTTAAAAGCCGCGCTTTTTTGTTTTCTTTACTGGGTGTTATTTTGCAGTCACGAGGCGATATGACCGAAGCAGTTGGGTAAACCTAGCTAGAGCCCATTTGTGTGGCCTTTTAATCAAGATTAGGTGTCAACGGCGCAATTGTTGAATATCTGCTATCAGCGCCGCGTTCGCGGGGATGACAGTGTGCGACCCTGGTAATCATTGACAAGACCAGACCTCCCATAGCAGGCACAAACAAGCAAACAACAGACGGTTTTCTGCCGTCAACACCGGCTTAAAGAGACAAACAATGAACGCTGAAAATATGTTTATTAAATAAGACGCAGCGGCACCAGACTGCTAATGCCACAACATATCACAAGCAGCGGACTCGACCCGGGTACATTTGTAGTGCAGCGTTTGCTTTGTTCACGTGATCCGCCCGCACTAACCACGTGCCGGTATTCTAGCCCATAAAGTGCCCACTTTGCTGCAACGAAGTGCATAAAATGATGGCTTCTTGTGGACCCACTTGTGTGCCTGTATAACATACTCATAAAATGGGTTACATAAGGGCAACACAAGTCAGTGCCACAATGTTTCATGTGTTATAAAATAGGCACATACATGCTGCAAGGTAAATGGGTGTTGCCAGACTTTAAAATAAATTATAGCTCCCTTAGCTCATATCCCTCCAAAATAGACTGCAAGACATTGAAGTGAAGATGGAACTAAGCTACACCCATTAGAGGTAGAATCTAATGCTGCCCTCTCCAGCAGGCTCAGACAGCATGTTTGCTTGCAGTTCAACAACACCAACTTGGCTTGAAGTGAACAGTCCAGTGTCATTTTAAATTACTTCAAAATAGTGCTACTAAACACCTAGAAAACCTCAAAAAGTGTCAAACAAAAACCCTCATCACCAGCTGAACCTGCAGCCTAAACCACCCCACCATGATGTTTTAACACTTTTCCTGTCAAATTCAGCTAAAAACAAAGAAAACAACAGAATAAATCCAGATCACATAAACTACGTGAAAACTAAGTGAAAGGCTCTGCAAGCAACTAATTTGTTGCACCATTACGGCTAGGTGAAAAACTGAGAATGTGGGTGAGAGACATGAGGATGGGGGAGCAATAAGGCGGCAGAGTGTGAAGCTACAGGAACACTTTGCTTCGAAGCAGCTTTGCGCTCGACGCGAGGTTCTTTTCGTCTGCCTTCTCGTCGTCCTCATTCTCGGTGAGTGCCCGAATGATCCTCTCGGCAGCGTCCGTGTTTCGGCAGAGCTTGCACACCATGTCGTTGAACTGGTCTGGCCGATCAGCAAACACGTGGTGTCCCGCCCCCTCTATGATCTGCAGAGAGAAAGTGCAGTCACAGTTAAAGCGACCCTGCAATCAGTTTCCATCTGTTTGCAGGTTTCTGCAGTAACTACTCATAGAGCACAAGCCTTAGTGTTCAGCCGTAGTGTTCACAAAAGCTAAACAGATCTGTTTGGGAGGAAAGGGTATGCTACCTTGAACCCAGATGTACCCCACTAATCTGTGCAGCCTATAAATAAAAGTATCCTTACAACTATAACCCCAAACACCTTTACAGGTATGTCAACCCAGCCTTGGCTGCAGCCTGCCTAAGTTTCCAGAATGGATGAATGTCAGGACAGGCAGATTACAGTGGTGCTTATACAGGGTGTTTCTCGGAATGCTGGCCAAATCGGTCAAGCAAAATTCAGAAATCACACAGGAAAAAGGTTAATGTCATATTGGTCTCTACAAAAGGCCCATGTATTTAGGAAAATTAACATTGTTTCGTATAATTAGGTTCCTAATTAATTTTGAGTGCAGTTTCCGACCGATTTTTCGGACGCTGATAATTCAGACTTGTTCAATATTTCGGACCCAAAGGAGGAACCGCAACCACCCCGACAAAAATAGTGCATATTCATGACCGATTTTTCGGACACCTTAGGTCCGAAAGTTCACTTTTTTGGACAAAATCGTTCGAGCGGTCAGCGGGAAACACCACCAAGAAGCGGCCATTTTGGATTCTATGTTGGCTGCACATGGATTGGCTTAGTTTCGCAGCGTACCGCTCGGTGACGCGTACCGCTCGGTGATGCGGTACGGCTTTTTTTTATCTAGCTGTGCATCATCATCATCATCACTGTTATTACCATCTTGCTATGTTCATTTGCCATTGCAGTTGTGGAATTGCGCCTCTCATCTCGATCTGGTCTCTGAGAATTGTGTTTTCGGACTACGTTGACTACTCTGGCTTGGACGTCATTGCCCCCATCTGTTCTTCTGCCGCCGCAAAAAGTCGCTAGGAAGCGCAGAAAGTACTCAACCATAACGCTAGAAAAGAAGACAGCGATTCTCAAGCTAACAGAAAGTTGCCGAACACAAACGGAGGCGTAACCTGAAACAAGGCACACAGGTGTGACCTGAAACAAGGAACTATTTAAGGCTTTTTTAAGCCCGTGTAGACGTAATAAAGGAAAGTTTTTTTATCTGCCGATTTTTCGGACTGCTCTATTATTCTGACGCTTTTTCTGTTCCTGCGAAGTCCAAAAAATCCGTCGGCGACTGAAATTAACTTTTTAGTTTGTAAATATAAAATCATGATTTCGATGAGAAACTTTCTGGGCATCATTGAAAACCACTAAATTAGTCCACTTTGCAAAGATAAAAGAAACATGCAGCATTTTATGGCATTCCGAAAAAACACTAAATTCGGACACGTTTTTAAGTTTCAGTTTCCCAACGGGTATACGGCCGCAGGCATCTCCATGCCAGTGGCCCTGCACTCTCATGACCAAAGTGTGCAACTAACGTGAGCTGCCATGGATTCTTTGAATAATGGAGGTAAACACAAGAATCAACGCTTATTCTTGTAATGTCCTTCAAGCAGTACAGTGTTTCATTTTGCCTGCAAGAACCACACCCTTCTCACCTAGAAGGGAGGCGAAGTGGTGGGTGCGCACTTTGGCCACTTCTAGTACAACTTCGCTGCAGAAGGCCGAGTTCAATTACGTAGCCTCAGTATCGGGAACCACAAACTCTTAGTCATTCAAAGAATCCCTGCTCTCTCACAACACACACCTCATCAATCATAGTCATTGAATGTCGTGTTGGGAACTTGGAGTTGTATCATACTAATACGACCCCAACTTTATACTAATATGACTTAATACTAATAGAAATAAAAAAAATGCGCCCAAAATCAGCCTTTTTTCTTTTTTTTGAACCATAAAATGCTGCGTAAGACTTGTATTTTTATAATGTGGGCTGATGTAGTGGTTTAGAGTGGTGCCCAGAAAGTTTCTAACTGAAACCATACCTTTCATTTACCAATTAAAAAGTGAATTAATCAAAAGCAATTAGGAAGCTAGTACATAATACCAAATGCTATTAATTTTTCCAAAATATGTTTTTTGGCAGAGACCAATATAAGATCAACTTTTCTTTTGTGATATATCCTTTCGCAGGAGTGAATAAACCAATCTCACCGAGCGTTGCATGCGTGTATGGCGCCATTGTAATTGAAGTTCACAGGAAGCAGAGAACAGTGAACGGGTCAGCTCGTGCTGTCTCAGGCTCTACTCGTGCCGACCCGCAGCGGAGTTGTCGCGCGTTCAGAGAGACTACAGTTCCCCCGATGCATGCCAGCACTGGCGGCGTAACAAAACTGGCTGGTGAGATTGGTCTATTGGCCAGCGTTCCGTGACACACCAGGAATAGGAGACTGTGGTAGGAAGCTGCTCTGGACGTGCATCTCCAGGACTTGTTGAATAGAAGCCAGAAAGTCTCAGCACCCTGGGGACATTTGGTGACCCCAGAGCCTGCCTTCTACAGCAGGATCTCATTAATTCAAACTCCAGGAAGCCACAAATTTTGTTTGAATTACCAAAAGTTTGAATTAACAGAAATGCATCGAAATATGATGCAAGATAAAAGTATGATTTGTCATGTGGATAGCCACACATACAAAGCAGATATTTTATGATTTCCTCTACACAGGCATACTAATCATAAGCAGGTATGCCAGACATGAAACATTGGCGAAATGCATGAGATAAGTTTATTCATCCCTCAAAAATGTTGTCTATCGTGGACTGCTTAAACAGCACATCAACACCTCAAATCAAAATGAAGCTTATTCATCCAGCAAAAAAGTTGTCTATTGTAAACTATTAGCCCCGTTGAGCGTGCTTCTTACCGAGCACCAGTGCACAGCGGAGAAGCAACACCATCGGAAGCGACCTCCACGGGTGTTGCTCCTTCACAGTGCACCGGTGCTTGGTAAGAAGCGCGTTCAAGAAGTACCTATTACCGTATTTATTCGAATATAAGGCGAGGTTTTTTTCCAAACTCCGTGGTCTCAAAGTCATACCCCGCCTTATATTCAAAGCTCAGTATAGCAATATGACGATTTTTTTTCTTTTTCTTGGGTCCTTCAACTGCCCCCTCGCCTTATAATCGTGACCGCCTTATATTCAAATAAATACGGTAATTACATAAAAACGCCCTTCGAATCAAGGCCTGTTAACACCTACAGCGGAGCACCAAATCGGCACTGAAAAGGATGCTGAATTGGTGCTGATGCTGTGCCGAGTTGTCAATTCAGCAGCGATCATCGGCACTGCGTCACCGCTCACCAGTGTGAAACAGCGCGTGAAAGAGATGATGCAGGTTCTTGTGCTGTCGGAGCTGTGGTCCATGTTTGTCAGACTCTCTCCTGCTTCTTTTTCTTTTACCATCACAACATCAGATAGCAGAAAAACTGAATCTTTTTCCAGGCGCTGTGCAGCGGCGGTGAGTACGCCCCAACACTCACCGACATCACCGATGTAGTGATGCTCTCAGCGTCACATCGGCGGTAAGTCACGTGCAAGTCAGAGCTGCATCGGCACTGCACTGTATCATGTATGTATGAACCAGCCTTTAAGCGGTTTATGAATACTTTGAGAACATAGTGGGCTAACCAAAATTGTGAAATTTGTTTTAATTAACCAGAAGTATGAAATAGTATCAGAATTTCAATTACTGAGTTCACTGTACTTAAGAAAGGTCCCCACCTCAACATCCACCTCGCTCTCCTCTCGAACCTGCTGCACTTGGATGCCGGGCTGCTTGTCCACCCATGACTTGGAGCCATAAATGAAGGTCATGGGAACTCCCACGTGGAGCTCCGCTATCCGGTTCACCATCGGGTGCCTGGCCCAGCCGTACTGGGTCATCATGGCCTTGAATGCAGACTCCCCACTGCCAGTGCCAGAGAGAAGACAGAACGACATGCTTTGATAACAAGCTCCAGCCACCTCGGAGAAACTGTTTTCCCAACTGATCCCAACCCATGGAAAATTTGATTAAAGCAACCCTGAAGTACCGGGATAGACTGGGAAAATGAAACCCAGTTTTCCGGCCCGCATGAATAAACTACGCATCACAGAAAGCTTTAACTCCGCTAGAATGTGACGCTAGCGGTGGTGATAGAATGCGAAAGTTCGAGCAAATGATGTTACCTAGATCAAAAGATACAAAAGAAAAACAAAATTTCTTTATGAGCTGACGTCCACCTAAGCCTAATATTCATAAAACCAAAATTTGATATTGTAGGTGCCTGTAGCAATTATGACAGTGAAAAAACTTGGCAGCCAAAAAACAATGTCATCTTTCGAACCGAGAGTTTTTTTCACTGAAATAAATGACACAGGCGTCCACCATCTCAAATTCCGGTTTGATGAATATTAGGCTTACCGTAAAATCCCGAGAGATGCCCCACCCCCGAAAGATAGCCCACCCCAATTTTTGGATTGGTTTGCTATATTCTTTTAAACACCGAAAGATAGCCCACTACTAGTAATAGTAGTGTTGTGTGTACCGTAAAAACCCAAATATGTTTTTTTTTTTTAAATTTTGCTATGTAAAATTTGCGGCTCGTATTATACGCGGGTCCTAACAATTTTCAGCTTCGATGAGGCGCGATCTAACGCCGTTTGACGTAGTTTCGGTTTGAAAGCAATAAGGCGCTCAAAACAGCTATCATCATCATTAAAATCACAATGTTCTAGGCGCCACCATCCGTCAACAGTGAGGCTCGGCAATGGCGTCGTCGCGAAGGCGATAATCTACCGCCTTCAAAAAAAAAGCACTTTTGGTTGCAGAAGGCATCGGCAACAGGGCAGCCAGACGACAATTCGCTGTAAATGAGGGCAGCATCCGCGGATGGAGACAACAAAAGCAAGCTATGTTTGCGTGCAACGGAACGAGAAGAGGCTTTAGCAGCCCGAAGAATGGCGTGTTCGCCGACGTCGAGGCAAGTCTCAGCGGAACGGCAAGTCTCAGTGGAACGGCACCTCGCCGTAAGCACCGAGCTGCTGCATGAGAACTTTGGCGAGCCGACAATGGGTTACTCGCTTTATGCGCCGTGCCAAGATTTCACTGCGTCGGCGCTCGCTCGTCGCTCGTTCTTTCAAGTGCAGGATTTCAAATGCGCTCGACGGCACTGAAGAATTCGCTCAATGGCCTTTGGGAGGAGGCGTCGGACAAGGAGTCTGACGGACGTGATGACAGTGATTTAAGGTTCAGTTATGACGCAAATAAGGAATATTTTCGTAGCCCTGATTTTGTTTCGTATTATACGCGGATAATCTTTTTTTTCACAGTCCTCAAATTATGTTTTCTATTATTTGCCGGTTTTCACGGTACTCTTCTACTGGTCCATCGTTCGTTTGCGCTGTATTCTCGTTCCAACAAGCTTCGAAGGGACACAACCTAAAAATAGCAATTTTTTTAAACTTTTCTTGATTGTACACCAAAAGTTAGCCCACTTCATATTTTCACCCGATTTGCTCTTCATGTTAGTTGGGCTACCTCTCGGGATTTTACGGTAGGTGGATGTCGGCCCATAAAGAAATCCATTTTTTCTTTCGTATCTTTTGACCCAGGTTAACGCCATGTGCTCAAACTTCCTAATTCTTTCACCACCGCTAGCATCCCATTCTCACCGAGTTTCGGCTTTCTGCGATGCATAGCTTATATATGTGCAGGCTGAAAAACCGGGTTTCATTTTCTCAATCTAACCCTAAAGTTTGCTTTTCTGGTTGACAACCCCGGGAAGTACTGACCTAATAATTCTAATCTAGACAGATGATTCCTTTCCACATGGTAAATCTTTTAAGCAGGAAGTTCTGAAACTCCCAATAGTTTGAAAGCATTTGAAAATTTAGGAGTTCTTTAAAGGCTTCGGTTCGGCCAGTTCAAATACTGCAAACACGTTAGAGACCGGATAGATTCAAATGTTGCAGATGGTTCAGAAGTTAAAAAGTTTCCACTTTTTTTGGTATTGAGTTTGCACAGGTAAGAAAGACTCCATCAAAATTTTAGCCCAAAGGGTTCAATATGTAGAGAACTATCTCGGTGAGCTTTGTAAATTCTGCATGTGTGTAGAGTTCATACTTTAAATCGTGTAACTCAATAAAAAGGGTTTAATTTAAAGATATTCCTTTAAAGGGCAACTCCAATCAATACTTATTTTAATTTGGGAATATTACAGTTTTCAGCTAAAGCAGTGTCCCTGAATTACAAGGTATAATTTTGTTTTCTGATATTGTGTGTAGTTTTATAAATATTGCAACTCAAAAGTTTGGTTTTGGGTGTCTACAGCAAAACCGAAACCTTCTGTCAGAGGGATGGCAACACTGATCATCAGTCGTACGGCCACAACGTGACGTCACCGTGGTGCTGCAGTATGTGGTACAACCAATCAACCGCAGCCCCATCGCGACGTGACGTCACGGGGGTGCTGTGCCAACGTCCCTTGACTAAAAGCTAGCCAGCTCGCCACTCACTAAAGAGCAGTTGGTCGCTTCTCTAGAATCGGCTGGAGTATGTGGGTTCACTTTGACGTAATATTTCGGGTGTGATCATGTCTCGTACCATAAAACGATACCAATCATTTATTTTGGTTTCGTTTTCGACCGGAGTTGCCCTTTAAGAAGGGGTTGTGATAGCTACATAGGTTCTGTTTCCATCATGTACTTATGGGGCCCGGTGGACATTGGCGGCAGGAGAATTGTAACAATAGGTTGGATAATTCGCTAGAATTTGTTAATTCACTTTTTAATTAAGGGTTAGATGAGTCATCTTACAATACACTTTTAAAGGCAGTCATTATCAGAGACAAAATCAATTTACACAATTTGCAAAAAGGAAATGTGCTTTGAGATATTCCTTGACCAGTTTCGTATTTTTGTCGTCAGATTCCGAATTTGGACACGGAAACAGCGCCGGAAGTCCTGCCCACAATAAAGCTTTGAAAAGTAAAAGTGACATAGGTAGTCGTTTCAGTCACACTGTCAACATCTCGGCAGTGCGTCCTTAGGGGATGTCTGCATTGAGTGTCGGAATTGTGCTTAGTGTTGTTTCAGGATCTTCTTGTAAAAATGTGCCTCGTCCGCCATAGGTGGGAAAGGCCATGGGACCACCAGCGCCTGGATAAGAGTCTTGCAGGCAAGTTGATGAGCCAACTCATTACTGGCAATCCCTGTGTAGCCTGGCACCCACACCACCACGACCGAGCCAGGGGAAAGTTGTGAAAGGGCGAAGGAGAGCTTTACACCACTCAAAACCCCCGCCCGACTTTTTCTCTCATTTCAGATTAGATCCCTCCTGCCCCAATTGCCCCTGCCCCTACGTAAACATTGAGCATTTCCTGTCTGCGTGCCCCACAGCCATCTGATCTCCCCACTAACCCAACCCCCCTCCTCCTCCACACTGGCTTGTGTGGCTGGCCTCGGCGGCTCACGCAGATCAGCTGGCTCTGGTCCGCTTCGCGGAGGAACACCTCTAGGGTCTTTATTTGACCCTCAATGAAGTCATTTCTCTCTTAGAAGACGCACAGGCGGCTTGACTGCCGAGATAGTGACGAGGTGCAAAACACGAGTCTGTCCCTCCCATACCCATGAACGAGGAAACGGTTTGCGGAGCTTTTCTGCATAAGATGTCGGAATCGGGCAACAGTAGGAAAATCGATTGCTGAATATCTCAAAGCCTGTAGCCTTTTTGCAAAATCTTTAAATTGGTCTAGCCAATAATAGTAATTGGCATGAATACTGCAAGTGCAACCAGACCCATCAAAGCATCAACTAAAAAGTTAATTTCAGTAAATTAGCCTACTGATCATGATGGTTATCCTCCCACCTAATGTCTGACAAGCCCCACAAACACACAATGAAGACGGCATCCCTGTAACAGTCGCCCCCTTCTCTTTTTAAATCTTTTTAAATTCAAAGACATCCTGCTACTTGCAGTACAACCCACTTTTTAGCTTCATTTCGGGGATTGGATTGGCAACATAAATGCAAAATCGCATACTCCTAACTGACAACAAAGCAGCTTCCAGTGACTTCACCTACTAAGAAGGCTAACAAATGTTAATAATAATAATAAAAAAAAAGAGGCCGCATCTCCAAGTGGTGAATGATGTTGATTGGGGCGAAGCTCTGGTGGTGCTGATGATACTGATTTTATTGTTCATAGGTAGTGCTGATGGTGCTGATTTTTTTTTTTTTATTGCTCACAGGTGGTGCTGAGTTCCGGGTTGCGTTTCAACTTCATTATTACTGCTTTATGGTCGGTGAAATGCAGAGCCAGTGGTTCTTCTAGCGGATCAGCCTGGATCTGCTAGAAGCTGTGGGAATGCATCTCCACCGCGTAAGTCAACGGTCCATGTCAGAAAGAGAATGTGTGGTATGGATCGTGGTTATATACGCAGTTGAGCATTTGACCGCAGCGCCCTCTCGTCTATAAACGTTGAGCCAATGCATGCAAAGTTTAACGCGATTATATACGCATCTGACCGCAGTGCCCTCTCCTCTATAGACGTTGAGCGGCTACATGCAACGTAGGAGCGTATGTTTGTTGTTTTTTAAAGTGGGCCGATCCCGGAGGCAGTGCAATCGATGTGAGCACGGACACCGGACGGATGGACAAGGCTAGACCCTAAGGAGCTTCGCCCCTAATAATAATATTTATTTCAGCTTAGGAAAGCCACAATACAGCAGAAAGGTTGGAGCCCATACCAGCGTAGGCCTGCTGTGCCGTTGAAGATAGGCGATGATGTAGGATACTATAGATAGACATAATGATTAAAATGTTACTGGAATTACTTGCGTTGGTGTCCCCTGAATTTGTATAAGAGCATGCGCACCAAGAGGCTCCCCCTTTCTTTTTACCCCAAACAATGCAACACATAAGTCGAGCTCTTCAACCCATAACTATGATATCTAGTAAGAATGAAGGAAATGCATCATCTTTCTCTCTTTATCCGGCCATACAAGAATAAAGCAAAACAAATGTCAAACATACCTGGGAAATTGAGCGTTGCAGTGGTAGATGTACCGAGGAACCGCTTCACTATCCTGCACAATGTGTTCATATTTCTTGCCAATGTCTGCTCGGATTTTCTCCACGAGCAAGGGACCTGTGGGAAAGAGAAAGCCGAAGATTAGCAACTTCAAATACAACAAGAAACAAACACCTTAACTAGCAGACTAGTGCACATCCAACACCAAGATTTGCGAATTCACATGAAATGGAAATGTTTGGAAACCAACGCAATGCGGTGCAAGACATAAGCATGCAGGTTGCTTTGACAAGTAGACATACATGTACAGAATCCATAAATGAGAATAATCCAAGACCAAGGATCACATAGAAAGGGGGGCAAACCCACACGGGGTCTCAAATAGAGCTCAATGTTTATTAATCCGACAACACAGCAGAACCGTCCTTCCTTCCAAGGAGATGCATACCACCCAGGAGGTCGAAAAGCTATCAGGCGAATGTTTCCCCTCACAAACATATAAGCACATGCCTGCCACAGCACAGTGCTTGTAAGTCTGCTTGGGACTACTCCCCCACCTTCCCCCTTTTCTCACATCAACAGTTCAAACTAGCTCTGTCCCTGAGGCAACTCAACTGCCCAGAGGGCAGATACCCTTCTACTACTATGTTTCACCACACAAATGCTCCCACACACAAGTACATATGCTGCCAGTTGGGCAACAGACGGCTTCTGCTAATCCCTATAACCCTGAAAGTCTAGCCGACAGAACCATCTGGCAAGCTCGACCGTGGCCGTCTCCTTTCCTATGTGTTCCTCAGTTTCAGGTTATTGTCGATAGGAATAGCACCAGCTAGCTTGTTTTCTAAATATTATTATAGTTATATACACAATGTTTTGTCTAAAACTGAAATTTACAAAAACCACAATTGAAATAGAGAAATGCTTTGTTTATATAAGTTATCGGCTGTGGCGGATGCCAGGACTTGAGTGATACGATCATTAGCAAGTTATTTGCCCAATATTAACTAATTAACTCATTAAATATTTGTCTTAGAATGCAAGTTCCAATCAGAGACTTGCAGCCCTCCTTCAAAGCTTGCCATAGCAGCTGTCAGCTTTCAAAAAACTAAATTCTGCTTCGTGCAATTTTAGCGGTGAATTTAAGCCGCTAAAGGCAGGAGATTGCCTACTATGCGCATGAGTGAAAAGAAGTTCCACCACGAAGGGATTTAATCACTCAGTAGCATAGGGGAATTCAAAAAGGGTCACACTTAGTGCATTCCTAGTACAGTCTGCTGCAACATAAGACGTGGAGAAGTCTCCCTCCCCCTGCTGTCCCCTCTCCTCCCCTCCCTCCTCCTCCTCCTCCTCCTAAAATATAACATAAAATAAAATAGGTTGGAGGCCAAAAAACGACAGATAAAAGTTAGCGCGGTCCGGGCATTCTTTCTCCTTGCCCCCTCATGCCTTTTGTACTGTTACATTTTCCTTGCAAGTTCTGCACACAAAACCTTGCTTTTATGCTCTGGAGCAGTGGTTCTCAAATGGGGGTCCGCGAAGGCATTCTGGGTGTCCGTGAAGCCATGCCTAATGAATCAAGCCCGGCAATAAAAGTTGTCTTTTTTCAGATGGAGAAGGAACATTCTAAATTTTGGGTGACTTTTTTCGCGTGTATATGTTAATAAGAGAAATTTACTTCACACAGTCCTTAGTTATATCCATTTATGAAATCATTAACGTAACTAATATATACCTTTCCCTTCCCCTCACCACGAACGGGGTCCTCCATCATCTTTGCCAATCCACAAGGGGTCCGCGAAACATCAATGGTTTAGAACCACTGCTCTGGAGCATGAAATTCACTCCCTTGTGACCATTAAATACAAAGGAGTCAACAATTCTTGTGACGAGCAGAAAATAAGAACAGAAAAAGTGCAAAATTTGGCAATTCAAAAAGATATCTAAAGGCACCTGCCAAAGATTTAGAAGACAAGCACAGAAAACTCTAATCCCAATTTGCAACCAAAAATCTTCACAAAAAAGCAGACCAGTGGGACATGGTGGATGCCCACTGTGTAAACTCGAGAGAAGGGAACATTAACGGGAATGTCGACCGTTGCAATGTTTTATAATTCACCAACTATTTTAGCAAGATTACAAGATTGTTTGGGAGAAAACAAAGATTAAGAACGATCACGAGACTGTCATTGTAGAGTGCAACCTCGGGACAAACAACCAGATCAACGCTTGGAGCTTACCCTGCTACTAATAGGTTATCCCACTTATTGTTGACCGATACATCAAAAAGTCATGTCCGTGGTTTGATGAATGCACGAGTCAGTGAAAGGAAGTGGTAAAGCGACGTCTAGTCACGAGTCCCCCCCCTCTCCCTAGCAAACATTATTTGTCCACATTTCTCCGCTTTTCTAGTCTAGATGAATTCCCCAGAGAAATTCGGCCGTTTCCTATTGGAGGGCAGACAGCACGCAAGTCTCACCCTCACGATAGCCGTACCCTTTATGCTCTTATTTCTTGGTTTTTGCGCCGCAATTACAAGCCCCAAAAATTGGATGCTACATCCTCTTTTGACTGAACTTCAATCTCAATATACTGACATCACCTATTACATCAAGAGTTTCTTGCATGTCCCTGAGACAACATTTTCCACATTAATTGTAGTTCTTTATATAGTCCCCTACATCTCCGTCCGTGCACTACGTATAATTCAGTTACTACACTTGCTTTCGATGCGTGCAATAGTTTAGGTCATCCTAAACTATTAAATTATTAAACATTCTCAATTAATGAAGTAAATGCACACAAACAAACATCACAAGTAAAAATTATGTAGTAAATGTGTGCAAACACAAAGGGTACATCCTAAGGTATATGTCTTTCTTTGAGCTAATTACACCTTTTTTTTTTTCCCCTCTAATACATGAAATTATTTTACACACAAAGAGGTTACAGAATGAAATTTTAAATTGGAACATTCAAGTAATCCTTGTATTTCTTTTAGAAGTTGCATCACATATGTGAAGATTAGAACATAATCATATTTTCAATGCTGAGTAAGTATGCACTCCTAAAATTAGTACAGAGGTACACACTCACATAACTACCATTGAAATTAAGATTTCTATCACCCCAAATGCAGCCACTGTTCTGAGACACATGGCTGTCTGTTTTGTAGCCCAGTTGTCTTATCTGGGCACAGCTGGACAGATGATCAAGCCTGTCACACAGAGAGGCTTCTGATGAATTGCGAGAAAACCGAGAAACTTAGCGGAGAAAATGAATTTGTGTATAGGTCATGCGACGTCAATTCGCCCATTAAATTTAGCGGGGAAACTGAATAGGCCTTTCGCAAAGCATGTAGCGTCGTCCGCGGCGCTGAAAGGAATGCTAGGAAACCAACTGGTTGTAGCAGAAGACAGAGGCAACCTTGGAGGCGACGGCGACTGGACAAAAGCAAGCGAGCAACTGCGCTATCCTCTCCCTCTCCTCAGTGTTACGTGGGTCAAGGAAGAGTCTACAGTACTTTGCACCCGACCTTATAGGATTTTTGCTAAAGGTCTACTGGTGTATAGGCCATGTGACATTTTTTTCCCAGTTAGGGAAATGAGCAGATGGACAGACGAAATTACAGGATTAAGCAGTTCCGTTAAAAAACACTCCATGCTTCAAAAAGTCAATCAATCAATCAATCAGTCTGCTACCCCACCCGGCCTAGACCTACGCACCCCAGGGTCCAGCCACGCGCAAGGCCACCAATGGGTTGAAGGGGCTAAGCAGGGTGGAAACGGCCCGCACCCAGGTGGGCAGCTGCAGGGCTTTGGGTGACGGCACCCGACGCTCGGGGAACCCCCACGGGTCTGCCAGCACCAGGTGCGCCACCCTCTCGGGAAAGCGCAGCGCATACGAAGCTGCCAGAAAGCCGCCCATGCTGTGGCCCAGCAGCACAAAGCGGTCCAGGCCTACCTGGGCACGCCACTCCTCCAGACCTGCGTTGGAATCGGCAACACTCTTTGGCCGCCGGCCAAAACAAGGAGCTCACGTCAGGAGGAGACGCCACTCTAGTCCGCACTCCTCTCGCGCATTTGTCTTCCCGCGCCGGTGTAATCCGCATTTGCCTCCTCGGATGAGCATTGGAGGCGTTTAGCGGGCGTTACGACGCCAAGTGGCACAAAAGAGGGAAGAGGCAGATGCCCTATTCTGATGGCAGACAACAAACTGGACACTCTCGACGAATTCAGCAGAGTAAAAGAGGGAAAGGGAACGCACTTGATCCCGATGGCAGACGACAAACCAGCCGTTCTCAACACTTGGGCAGTTGCGGTGGGCTGTGCCGCCGGAACTGCCCCAACATCCCGGTTCCGTTTCTCTCTCTCCTTCGACCCAAGTGGAACGGTCCACAGTCGCCGACGGAATGAGAATGACGGGGTATTGTCTTTTGAATGCCTGGCCTACAGCACGTGCTCCGTGCCTTCCGCCGCGCTTTGGTGGCACGTGCAGGCTCGAGGTGCATGAGAAATTGAAGCACTATCGAAAGTAGGAAGCTCGCACTGGAGGCAGGACAACCGAAGCTCTTCCCCACCGTTCTCACCTTGTCAGTAACCTTAGGGGTGTGTGAATGGCGGTGCAAATCATATAGTGCCGCGTCTACCATAGTTTTCCCAGTGCAAAGAAGAGCCATTACATACCATCTCTCTTACAGTGTTGAAGCTAGCAATGACAATGCACCATTCGATTTGAAGCAGTAGTCACTCGCCCCTACCTGCTACCCTCTTTGGGGACGTGTTTTTGTCATTGTAATTTCAGACAGTACTTTAATAAGCGCAAGTGTGGCTGGGACTATATTTCGACAGAAAAAGAGACACGACTGATTTCGCGTATCGCCTATCCTGTTTAACTCTTTCCGTGCTACGCCTATCGGACGTCGGTTACCCGTGGTCAACGAACTCAACACGCCGCCAAAGTCACGTTGCACCATCTCGAAGAATGGCCAAGGAACTACAACTTTGGTTTCGATTTCGGTTTGCACTTTCTACCAAGCTGCTGAGCTAGCAAAAATAAATCTCTTCGCGACGGTGGCACTTGTCGAATGCGGCGTCTGCTGACACTGGGGGACCGCTACAAAGATGGCCTCAATCACACAATTTAACTGCTTTTGCTGATTTTTTTTTTTTTTTTTCTTTTTTTGGATGACAGCAGCAGTGAGGGTTGTGGATGATATTGGATCATTTAATTCGAGCTTCTATAGCGATGTTTCATCTCCAAGGCACAGAATGTCGACAGGTACTCGTTGAAAGGCGTTGTTCTAGCTTTCGAAGCTGTCCTGAGCCGGGGCACACATTTTGTGTGTGCTGCAAGCGATAAAAACACCAGCAGAGAAGAAGTTAGAGCAGTGCTATAACAAACCAAGATTTTTTCAGGATGTTTAAAACTCGAGACGACTGTGGCGAGTGAAAAAATATAAAACTTTGAAGTCAAAGAAAAATTCACAGGAGAAGACGTCTCAAATGCAGCTAAAGAGTTTATTTTCTTTTGCTCCTTATCTACCCCCATAGACACCAACAACTCCTCTCCCTAACGTACACTTCATTCACAATGCACCGATTGGACTCTTAGGTACACATGTATCAGTGTATAGACATCTCCAAGAGGTCATTCGGTGACTTATTCATAAGTACCAAGGGTCCAATCGGTGCATTGTGAAAAAAGTGCATGTCAGAGAGAGGAATTGTTGGTGTCTATCAGGGGTAGATAAGGAGCGAAGGAAAATAAAAGATTTAGTTGCATTTGAAACGTCTTGGCCTGTGAATTTTTCTTAAACTTCAAAGTTTCCTATTTTTTCTCTCACCACAGTGTCGGGTTTTAAACATCATGATTAACTGTCACCAGCTCGCCTGCACACTCACCATCTTTTATCAAGATTTTGTGCAAAAAAAAAAAGGAGTCCTCCAGAAGACATGCATCTCTGCATGTAACAGCATCTCTGAATGGCATGATGCCACGGAAGCACACTTACCAAGAATTAAAAAAAGACAGTATCCCCTAGAGCTTTGTAACTTACAGAAGTGATACTAGTGTATGGGGCACATTTTGTATATTAAGGATTTAAAAAAATCATAGTATGACTTAATATAGCCGCAAATATTTACATGGTAACACAGGAGTGGGGGAAAAACGTGACAAAAAGATTTCTGAAGCTTTGTGCAGCCCGTCCCGTTTTTTCCGCCCCTTGGTTACCATGTCAGTATTGAACCAGTTCTCTTGCACACTTGCTTTAGTTGCAAATATTTAGACTTTTTGTTGTCATGTTTGCACAAATTCCAATCAGCAATTAAATTTTACGAACTTTTTTTAAATGTTAGTATAAACCTATTTTTTCTTCTAAAGGGCAGCTTATAGGCTACATTGTGAAGTATAATAGAAGCCACATGCTGAATAGTTCTCAAAAAAAAAAATTATGTCCATCCCTCAAAGGTTACCACTTTCCCTGTGGTACAGAAAGAGTTAAAGGACACATGCAAGGGAAAAAAACATTTTTTTTAAACAGCTTAGATAGAAAAAGGATATCATGAAACGATTTTACAACAACGAAAAAAAATTTTAGAGCTATATTTACGGCGCTATACGAATTTGTAGTTGGCGCTCCCGGGAGCCGCCGCTGGTCACGTGGTAGGCCCGCGCGCCGCCGCGCTGCGTCGCCGCCGCACGCTGAGCGTTGTGCGAACGCCGCTTCAACGCGTTTCTCCACGCCGCCGTCGCCGCCGCCGCCGCACAAGTTCGTCTGCTTCGGGGCGCGCCGCCGTCGTCTGACCGGCGCACAGGTCTATCACGTCTGCTTGCGCTTTTTCAGGAGTTTCCTTTGGGCTCTAAAAGTTACTTATTCATCTTTGTTTTTTGTTATACTTCAAACAAAGATGAATGAGTTACTTTTAGAGGCCATAGGAAGCTTTCGAAAGAGCGCAAGCACCACGTGACAAATATGGGCCCGTCACGTGATAAACAAGGGCCACTTTTCCGCGGCGCCCGCCGGCGCCAACTACAAATTCGTATAGCGCCGTAAATATAGCACTAAACTTTTTTGTTTCTTGGTTTTAAATCGTTTTATATCCTTTTTCCATCTAAGCTGTTTAAAAAAATGTTTTTTTCCTTTGCATGTGTCCTTTAAAGGGGTACTCCACCGATTTTTTGAGCTACCTCAACTAACTATATTTTCTGACTCCCCGGCCTTTACTCTCTCCGGTATGCTATTCAGAATCGCGAAATTCATAATAGTTATTGCGAAATCTGCAAATGAAAATGATGCAAAAACCAACATTCAAATATACGCACGCTTTTCAGGGCCGTAACGTCAGTGGCAGGCAGGCTTGCCAGTCGAGCAAGCAGCCAAAAAATAGAATATGCCGATCATTTGCTCCATACTGGAGCGCGGGTACTGCAGCGAGCTTCCCAAGCATTCATTTGACACCATGAAACTGCTTCGAATCAGTTTAAAACAAAATCTACAGCCCAAAGAGTGAACCCCTGCCTTCCACTGACGTCACTTTTTCACTGTTGCCAGTAGAGACTTCGAGCTTGAAAAACACGGTGAGGACCAAAACTGTAAATTCAATAACTTTGCGAAAAAACAATATTTTGACTTAATATTTGGGATACTATTTTCGCGATGTTTGTTGGTTAGTTTAGCGAAATTTCATGCAAATCTGAGACAATGAAAAAATCGGTGGAGTAGCCCTTTAAAGGGGCCCTGCAAGCACTTTTACTGCTTTTTACTTTGCACCGAACCTGAGCACACTGAATGTAGTAACTTAATGAAACTTTTCTTTTCTTGAATTTCGCTTTATTTTAAAAGTTATAGGCAAATTAAAGTTACAAAAACAAGCAAAAAAATAACCTCCTTCATGACGTCCTTGGTTGCTTGAGTGGCCGTGAACTAGAGGAGGGGTATAGTGAGCTCATCGAGCGCTCACGGCTGCCGCACTCCATGTCGACGGCGCGAGAGGGCGCCACTAAAGCAGGATCTGGATACGCTGTATGCAGCGGGCAACCAGAGCGGCTCTCATTGCATTTGCTGCGCGATTAAACACTAATTCGGCATGACACTTCATTGGCCACAAACGACAGCAAACACGGGGTAAAGATCAGATCAGAATGGGAGCCACTTCGCGCTGCCATACCACGAAACGGCCAAACTGCAATACAAAGCTGCTCGCCGAAGGCCTTCGGAACGCTTGGAGCCGGTCGGATCCTCCAGTCCGTGAACGACCGCAGAGCCGCCGCGTACATCCGGGACCTTCCCGTGTCGGCGCCTGATCCCACTACTCCTTTCTAGTATGCACCGCCTTTTCCACCGCTTGGTGGCGGGTATGTCAAAGGGTCATTTCTTGTTTCCGTACTTTATAAACTGCATTTGTTTCTTTTCTCATCTAAAATACTGAACAAAAACTACTTTCATAAATAATTGAAACGGTTCGCGCCACTTATATTTTGTATTTTGACTAAAAAGAAGCTTCTAGCGGCTCCGACCAGTAGTAAGCCCAGGACCAAAGACGTCACATTTCGCGCGCTTTCGGAACCGCGGGTCGCCCCCGGCGGTGGAGGAGATTTCCGCGTCGCCCGGTGAAAATATGATGCACTGATATTTAATTTAGTTACTCTCTCCGTACCCGCTGGCTTGCCCGAACCCCAAGAGACGTGGAAACCGCAAAAAAGGTAGACGCTTAAATATGATTGCAGGGCCCCTTTAAGCAAACAATTTATTCAGCCTGAATATCCTTATATCTACGCAGATTTGTTGCATAAGGTTGATTATACATTCCGAAATCTACAGCAGTACACTGCCATTTCTTTTATTTTCATAGCTTTGCCTCAAAGTTCACTCAGCTGACCAGTAGATTTTGCTAGACTAGTAACTCAAACATCATGTCAAAATATTTTTTTTTTGCTTTATTTTGGTTACTATTTTTTTTTTTAACTGAAAGCTTCTACTGGCAACACTTAAAACGTGATGTCGGCAGCAAGCACAGCTATAGTTTGGGCAGTAAAGCTTGTTCCCAAGTGATTATAAGAAGTTTGATTATGTGAAATGAATGCTGTAAGCTCACTTTAGCACTCGTTCAGCAGAAGGAAAAAATATGAGTGAGATCCTGTTTTCTGGACTGGCTGCACATGCTTAGTGCCAGTGAGGGCTCACCCCTGCAAAGCATGGGAGCTTCATTGTTGGTGCCGATATCGCTTTTATTTGACACGTTCTCTACAGCTATTCTGAATTCAGCAACACTAAACAGTATGCTGGGAGGAGTAAAGCCCAGGTCAGGCACGTCGCCAGGGGGGCGGCCCATGGGGCCCGGGCCCCGCCCCAAAATTCCCTTCCCCCCCCCTCCCCCCTCCCCTTCCCCCCTCCCCCTCCCCCCCAAAAAAAAAACTCCTGGTTACGTGCCTGGCCCAGGTATTAATAAAATGTAGTTGGTTCGGGTAGCTAAAAAATCGGGGGAGTACAAATTTAGGCATGCATCAAACTGGAAATCTCAAACAAATGAAGGACAACAGAGGAAAACAAATTGCTAGCTTACTTTGTACAAATTGGTACTCCGCTTCCAACGAGTCACTGGACAGTCGCGGACGTGAACTCCTGCCGAAGCCCAGGGTGTCAAAACTGTACACCGTGCGGTCCTCGCTCAACTTATCGAGGTTGAGCAGCCAGAGCGCCACCCCAGATGCAAACCCGTGCACAAGTACCAGAGGCACACGTTCCTCTCCTGGCGGGGGCTCGTTGGTGGGCCCCATCTCAATGGTCCTTATCTGATGACTGCCCTTGCATTTCAGGATCGAGTCTATCGTAACAAACTTGGACTGGAATGGCTTCTTCACATCTGCAGAGAATGCAAGGGAACATACACAACAGTACATAAATCAAAACTGCTGCCAACACAGAATGTGCTTGATATTACAGCTGTGCTGTCAAGAAGAAGCACGAGTTCCTTCTCAATATAGTTCCCTACCATTGGTCCACATTACTGTACATGCTAGAACCAATGGTGGTTAGTCATTCAGTAAGGCCATGAATCCAAACACACCAATGCAGACTGTGTTAGTGAAATGCATTTGACTTCAGCAAAAACCACAAAGACAGCTTTGAATATCAATCAGCCTTTTACTAAAAGAGGCAAGTATTTCATGCCCTGAAAAAGGCTGGTCCCTTCATGAAATGTATTCTACCTTTCAACTGAATGTCCCTACCTTGAAAAGCACCTGAGCCAACAGAGGTAAACAAACCAAGAACCAGAAGGGCCACCCTGCTAGTTAAGCCAGCCCATAGTGTTAGGAGTCCAGAGAAGCGAGGCCAGGTGAAGAGGTCCCACTGCCATCAGAGGTGGCGTTCACTCACAGGCAAGAAGTCGTCTCTCAGCCTCCTCCAGCCGCTCACTGGAGGTGGGGCACCAGCGCAAGTACTTGGAGATCCAGCTGGGAACAAGGTCAAGCAGGGTGCTCAACAGGGAGTCCAACAGGAGGCAAGCATGCTTCAGCAGCCACAACCTGCACCCACCACATCACCGCCCAGCAAAATCACTCGCCGCTCCAATGCATTAATAGCCAAGGGAGCAAATGAAGCGGCGTCATGGGCCCCTCCCAATACCGAGTATTTGTGATGCCATGTGCCAAATGAGGCCCTAAACATTATTCACCGACAGTTTTAATCGCACCATAGGAGCAGAATTTTGACGTGGGTTTAGCTACCGCAATATCCCGAAAGATGGCCCAGCTAAAATCGAGAGAAAATTGGACTAAATGAAGAATGGGCTAACTTTCAGTGTGCGATCAAGAAAAACTGGGGGAAAAAAATGCTATTTTTGTATTCTGGGATCTGCCAGTTGTTAACACATTGGGGGGCAATGAAGCATATAGATGACTGTTCTCTCCAGACAGCAATGTTTGCTTATCTCCCGCCTAGCTAACCCCCTTTTGGCCAAGGTCACCATTGGCCCGGGCACTGCAATGACTAGAAGTGGGTTATCCTTCCGTGTTTTTGAAAAACAAAAAGCAAATCATGCCAAAAATGGGAACGGGCGGGGGGGGGGGGGGGGGGGGGGGGGGGGGGAAGAGGGGGGGATATATTTTGGGGGTGGGTCATCTCTTAGAATATTATGGTATGTTTATCAGGGGGTGCCCCTGTCACACAGCCTCTTTCTACTTTTACCGCTTGCATGCTGAACCTTGCAGCATGCAAGGTTCAGCATATGCTTCAGGAAGCACTGTCGAGCAGTGAAGTGAATGATATAGCCGTGCTAGTGAAATTTCATACGTTGTTTAAGTTCTCGCACAATCCACAAGCTCTAGCAATATCTCCCCCATACACTTGTGACTGGAGTAAGCTGGCACAAGAGAGCACATGGCAGACATGGAAAAATCACTGTGCAAAGATACCAGATGTGCCACCAGCCTCCCTAAGCACAAAAGGTGAGCTTGTATCACTGGCCGGCCTCCTACCCTCGATTATACCTAGTAATCTGGCGGGCTACACAGCTATTTTATCCAACCACCATCAGCTTGCCAGTAAGAGTTCAAATCGTTGTATCTGTAAGTTCCGTGAGATGGACACATCAGTTTTGAACTATGCATGCCAGTGATGATCTGGAAAATGGTATGAAGTGGCAAGGTGGTGGGTGTGTCCAGACAGAATGGAAGAGAAGCCAATATGCAACCCAATTTGTAAACACTTAGTAAACTTGGGCATAGACCCCATCCCCAATTATGGAAGAAAACAAAAATAAAATTACAACCACGTTTTTGTTCCCCTAAACATTGTTCCTGTCACCGAAGCTGAGAAGGCCTCGATGAATGCCACTTGCTTTGCATTCATGATCCAATAGATACCTTGGAAGGAGGTCATAAGGCTTATATTATAGCAAGTTCTGTTGATGCCATATTACCTTCAGCGTTTCCTTGGCACTGGAGGACTTGGCACTCACGACAAACAAGAAATTATGGCCTACACCACATGCAATGTGTCAGATACAAACAACAGGGCACTTTTTTTTTTATAATGCAGTTAAGTGCTGGCAGGACAGGCTTCCATGTTATGAAGGACCACTGGGGGAGGTTGGTGATGAACAAAAGGGATTCACCTGGTACTAGACTACCAGTGTGGCAGATGAAATTATGCTAGTGTACTTGGATGGATGGATGGATGGATGTTATTGGCTATACCCCTTGTAACGGGCGGTAGCTTGTGCCACCTAGCCCAAGTCTTAAAAGACAAAAACATATGATTCCTCCCACCCTTCTAAGACCAATTTTCTCCCCCTAACTATCACCAGGCAGTGTGAGATATCACTAGGATGACCTTCGGGGGATTGGGCAAAAAAAACTAAAAACATCACCCCCTGGCTCTTCCACCCGGCGAGGGAGTCGCCGATTTTCCTCTGGTCAAACCTTGTCAACGTTACTCCAGTACCGGACCCACTGGGAGACAGGGTTGAGACTTGGGGCCGGAGCCACGCGGGAGGGAGACCCAATTTTCCTCTGTCCCGCCTGTCCCCAGCTGTGCTAGTTAGTTGTCCATAATTCAATTTTCCCTAGATAATTTCCACCAATCTTCTAATCACCTCTTTGTCACCGTAATCCTTTTCTCTTCTGTCCTTCCATCATCGTCAGTAAAACCCAAGGCACCAGCCAAATTCGTTACACCTTTAGGGAGGGCAGGGTGAAGCCCCGTGCACTTCAAAACCAAGTGCTCTAGTATCTCGCTATCATTATGGCAGGCGGCACATAATGTGTGTCTCCTGAAATTTAGCCCTATACGTCCTCGTCCTCAAAACTCCCGTTCTCGCATCGAACAGCAAAGAACTTCCCAGTGAATTGTCAAACACATTTTCCTTTCTCATTTCCTGCTTTCGTGACCTGTTCACTGTTAGAGCTGATTTCTCCTGCATTCTTCCCTCCTACATTTTCTCTGCCTCTTTCACCCCCTTTTTCACTTAAATCACTTAAGTAGTCTGTTCGACCCCATCACCAGTGTGTAGGTATTTAAATGTAAGCTTTCGGGTTTGGTCTGTCCATTTTGTGTTTAAACTTTTCATGTATTTCATGTATATTTACTTGAAAACCTTTTGTGCGCACCACGTACCATCCATTTCAGTCAACCTTTGTTCAAATTTCAACTTACTAATTGCCTCCCTGCTCTCAAAAGACGACCATCCCATGTACCCCTGTACTCCCTCATTTGGTGTTTTTCCATGTGCCCCCAGTGCCAATCTGCCTACACTTCTTTGTTGAATTTCTAATCCCGATTGAATCTCCGATTTCATGCAGAGTACTCCATTGCCAAAAGACAGTCCTGGTACAATTACTCCTTCCCATATACCTCTGACCACTTCATATCTATTTCAGTTCCATAGTGCCTTGAGCTTCATAATAGATGAATTTCTTTTCCCTTTTCTAATTATATTCTCCTGATGTTCCTCTAGATATTTCCTTCCCTCGGTGAGCCAGACTCCGAGATATTTGTATTTTCCTACATGGTCTATTAGAATGTCTTGTATCGTCAGAGGTTCCCTATTTTCGTTGTTAAACAGCATTACTTCAGACTTGTCACTACTAAAACTCATGCCCAAGGCGTCCCCTTCCTCTCCACACATTCCAGCTAGTTCTTGTAATGTATCCTGGTTATCTGCCATGAGTACTATGTCAACCGCATATATCAGTCCTAGTACTACCTCTACTACATTTCTCGACATCTTGTAAACCCTGAGATGGGGAACGATAAAAAAACGGACGAACACACTCTATTACTGCTTACAATACATTTCTCCCTCCCTTCCATATAACTCGCATCAAAACCTAAGTTGCACTGCTCTAATTTCTTTTCCACTTTACTGAGATATATCATGACGAGCAGAGGGGACAGTGGACACCCCTGCCCAAGTCCTCTTTTTATTGCTGCGGGTTATGTAGTTCCTGCTTCCCATGTTTTAACTACCTTATTGTCTGTCTACACATGCTGGAGAAACCTAACTAAATTTGTATCTAAATTATGCTCCTTCAGCTGACCCCAGAGTTTTTCCTGGCTCACATTATCGTACACTCCCTTGATGTCCAAATAAGCTAACCATAAAGGAGTTTGGTTCTTCAGTACTATTTCTATACACTGAGTGGTGATGAATAAGTTATCTTCCAGTCTTCTAGCATTTCGGAATCCATTTTGAAGCTCGCCCAGTATTTGCATATCTTCTGTCCATTGCTCCATTCTACGCTTCACTATCTGCATAGCTAATCTGTATAGAACTGAAGCTACCGTTATAGGGCGATATGATTTAATGCGGTCTTTGTTTCCTTTGCCTTTATATATTAGTCTCATTTTACTTAGTTTCAATTATTGGGTACCTCTCCTCCCATAATTACTTGGTTAATCACAGACTTCAATCGACTTCAATTTGCTTGTTTTTCCTAGTGCCTTTATGAGTTCCATGGATATGTTGTCTGGGCCTGTCACTGTCCCTGTTGAAACCTTACTTTCTGCCTTGTCCCATTCTTTCGAAGTCGTCTCCATGGTTACACAATTCTGTTCCTCCTCAACACTGCTGCTGGCCGCGCTATTCGCTGTCTCCCTCTGCTCAAGCTGGGAGAAAGCCTCTTCAATTGTCTGCCTAATATACTCACGTGCCTCTTCCCCCTCTACTCTTCTCCTCTCCTGTGTGGTCAGTAAGTGTTGGACACCCACTGTCTTTCTCCCCTGCACTTTAATATGCTTTCAAACCTTTTTGCCGCATTCCTATCTTCTTTATTAATTTCCATCATCCACTGCACTCCTGCACTTCCAATTTTGGCCTGTATTAAAGCTGATGCTTCCCATTTCCGCTCTTGGAAGTTCTCCCATTTTGATGCTACTTCAGCTGGCAAGGCTCCCCTTTTCTTTGCCCACCTATGCTCCTTAGATGCATCTTAGTGCCGCAATATGGTTGCTTTGACCTCCTTATCCCACCAGCTTCTTGGTATGTGTCTTTGTTTTTGCTTTCCTCTTTGTCTAAATTGATGCTTCTCTAATTCTTTTTTAAAGATTCCTATTAGATCCTCATACATCCACCCCCTTTCTGGTTCTTCAGATTCTCTGTTCTCAATGCTTTTCAATACTGTATTTGAGCTTCACTTAGTTTCGGCATACCCATTCGTTCCTGAGCTTGCTGTTCTGGTTTGGATGCGAAAAATTTGATCTTAATTTGTTTGTGGTCACTCCCTAAGCTTTTTGTACCTTCCTCATCTATTTCCAGACTTGTTAACCTGTCATACAGTTTGTGAGACATAAGGCAGTAGTCTATTGTTGAGTGTGAGTTGTTTCATTCCCACATCATTTTGCCATCGCATTTTACTTGTGCATTAACTAACACTAGGTCCAAGGCATCACACAAATCTTCTAGCAGCTTTTGGGTTGTATCTGTGAATCCGTCAAACTCTTCTAAGTGGACATTTATGTCTCCTATAATAATTATTTCCTGATAAAGGCCAATTTCTCTGATGTCTCTTGACATACATGTAAAGTGTTCTGTATTTTCCTCCCTTGAGTAATGTCCTGTTTTCAGGTAAGAAAACTCCCGAAGTGTGTTCAGAGCTTTTACTTTACCTTTCAGTCAGAAGTGTTCTCAGCAGCTTTCCTTCCCTCTTTCCCAGTCTTGTCCTCTAACTTACATGCCTAGACCTCCACCTTTGCATTCATGTCCCCTCCATTTGCTTCCCATCCATGAGTAGCCTGGTATGTATAGTGGTTCCTCCTCATTTCTAAGGTGTGCTTCTGCTACCCCATACACTGTGAAATTTTCAGCATTTAATCGTTCATTAATCTCATCCCACTTTATTGTTTCTACCTCCCTGCATGTTTTTAAACATAATATATATTGAGCCGATTTTTCTCTTACTTCCACAAGGCTTTCTCCTGTCCTTCCTGCTGCTCTTGCGGTACTCGCACCCAGGAGCTTCTTCCGACTCTGGTACTGGTACATATGGTACTGGTGCATCTACACCGGTGCCCTCCAGGCTCTGTGGGTCCCCAAAAAAGCTGCAACATGCCGACCCAGCCTCTCTCCTACTCCCCTACCTGTGTCTGGACTGTAGTGGATTCCACCCCGTGTAAAAGGGCAGGAGCCAGCCACATAAACTTCCCAGTTTATCTCCCAAGCCCGGACAAGTGGGATAGTGCATATTTCCACATGCCCCCTCTCACTGACCGCTCCTAGTTTACCCAGTCCTGCCTCTATTTGTTTTCCCAGGTTCTGGCTCCTCCCGGTTTTCCCCCTCCATGTTGTCCCACAATACCTCCTCCGCTTTGGCAATGGCATCTAACATGTACTTTCCTGGCTGGACCTCTACTCGCACCCTGTTGTCCTCTTTCACCTTGCCTAGCACTCCCTCTACGATACCTACCATGTTGGAGTCTCCCACTACTAGGACTCTCCTACCTGCCGACGGCTGCCCTCCCTCTCCTGGCACTGAGCTGCTACCCCCTCCATTAACCACCGGTACCAGGCTGGGCTCTCCCAATCCAGCTGTTTCCTTCTCCTTTTGTGCAGCTTCACTATAGATCCTAGGAACCACCTTTGTGCCTGCACTGCTCGCTCTCTGCTTTCTAGCTCCTTTGCACCATAGGCACTGCCCTCGCTGTTGACTCCCTCTTCATCTCTTCCCACTGTGCTTCTAGGTCGACTATCTTCTCGACCACTACTTTTGAGAATGCCCTGCAATTCTGCCATCATTGCTTGTCTTTCGTCGCTCTTCCCTTTTCTTCTCAAATTACACCATGACACACTCCACTCTATACTTGCACTCCTTTTTTCGCTCTTCTAGCCCTCCCTTCCACACTTCCCCCTGCCTGAACTCCTCCACCTGCTTCCCCCTTTCCTCGTTAAGCTCAGCCCCCATGTGCTCTAGCTTGCCTTCACATTCCTTGGTAAGCTCCTGCCATCTCACTTCAGGCTCGCCCCTCTTCAACTCAGTGACCTGCGTCTCGAGCAGGACACGCTTTTCCCGCTTTTCCTTCAGTTCCTCCTTTATCTCTTCGAATTTATCCTTCCACTCTCGTTCTAGCCTTATCAGGCCTTCCTCAATCTTCTCACAAAGTTGGCAAGCGAAGGTACTTTTCTCTGCGTCAGCTGTGCTCCCAAATTTCGTTTCTTCTAAATAGCATCACCACTTGCACTCTCCATACTCCACCATGTTCAGGTCCCCCTTGATCTTCTTCTCTTTTCTATGCATCGCCTAGCTACTCAAAAACCCGCGCGTCTATTACAAAGAAAAAGCCCGCCAAAATTTACACAAAGACCGACCCTATTCTATTTTCTCACGGCCCAGCCGGCCGCCTAGGTTAACCTGAATCCCGCACCTTGCCACTAATTAAATCTACCTCTATTATACCATGTATGCTTTAAACGCTAAAAATACCATGCCTTGAAGGTATGGGTTGTTGAAGCAAAACCAAATGTTTTGCCGCCGTCAGTGGAATAGGACAGTAAGCGAGTTAACTAGAGACACAGGCAAGCCGGTGTGGATTCACCCACCACCCGTCTCCGATTTGTGCGAGACCAAAAGAACCTTTATTGAACAGACTGGAAAAATGTCCATAAACTTTCTGCAATATCGATAACGCCGGTTCACTTGGGGTTCTACGGTGAAACGTAACTCCTTCCACATATCTTCAATGCGATAAGCAATCCCTCCTCGTAGCGGCTGATCCATTAGTTGCGAAAGAGTGCCCGCGAGAGGTGCTTATGCAATAGGCGGTAACTGCGCGTGCAACTAGCTCCAACTGGACGGCATCTCCGCGCTGAGAGTCGCTTTTCGTCAGATTACGTCTTCCTGGAACCAAGACAAACAACAAAAAGAAACGAGACCCATTTGTGCATGGCACCAGGCTGACGAAGCCATTTCTCGTCTATCTTTTTGACCGCCTGCTCAGGAATACAAAGCTACGACTGTCCCTGGGCAAAACCAGCTTTTCCCGAGGAACGTTAAAAACCCGCCATTACCAAAGCAATTCAAGGCTGCCGTGACGGAAGCGGCTATCGTATGCACGTCATTCGCACAACATCGAAATACGTCACTAGAACTGCTCCAACCACAAATTGAAGGTTCAAGGTAAACGAAATAGAACAAGCTGTCATTCCGCCGACACCAGCGAACGTGCTCGTGAATTTTCGGGAAATTTTACATAATAAGGTCAAGCTGCACCAGAAATACAGCAGCAGAGATATTAAAAATAACGCAGAGAAATTAACTTGACCACGAAAGCACGAAGTACTTGTAAAATCCGCATTAAAGTTGTTGTGAAACTGACCGATCGACCGTACGCAGTTCGTACGACGCTACCGTATTTTGAGGTCCCCACTGAATGTCAGTCTTTTGACCGGCAATATTACCTTCATAAGGGTTGAAACCAAAAGTTCAGTAATAAAATAAACCCCACATCCTAACGTCTTCGCGCTGTATACGCGCACAATGCAGATGACACACTACTTTCGAGGTTCATCGGTACTTACCCTTTTGAAAGCTCCGACGACGAATGGTCTGGTACAGACATCCTAAATTCAGAGCCGATTTCTTTCAACCTACTAAAAAGCGTTAGCAACATAGACCACTTTTTGCTTGATGCAACGTCAAAGACGGCTACCAGCTCGTACTACCCACCACACAACTCATTGAATTAACAACGCCGACGGAGCCCGCAATGCCCGCAATCATCGACGACCTCCTCAACTCTGCATGAGCGCTGGCTCTTTTTTAAAACTCTTTTCGCCCCTGAGTGACAAAGAGGGCGCCACGTTCCAGTCAAGTTTCGTATTGATAAATAAAAATCAAATGTTAATTTTTTTTATAAACTTACTTTCGCAACCGCAGAGCCTAGAGTGTTTATGTTATTTTGTCAACGTACACCACGTGTTTTACACTAGCTTCATAAACTTGCACGTGCGCGGCAAAGACGAGGACAAAGGGAAAACCGTGGGACCGTGGTGAGAACGACGGGTCCATATCAGAAGAGCGAATGACATTTTAGCGAACGGCGACATTTGAGCTAATCATGTCGTATTACACCTGAGACTGCGGTGGAAGAAATCGGAAGAACTTTCAGTAGAAGGAACAGACACAGAGAACGTCTCAAAAGTTGCGACGTTCTCTGTGTTGTTGAGACGTTCTCTGTGTCTGTTCCTTCTACTGAAAGTTCTTCCGATTTCTTCCACCGCAGTCTCAGGTGTAATACGACATGATTAGCTACCACCAGCTCGCCTGCACTCTCACCGTCTTTTGACATTTGAGCGAATGGTCGTTTTAGCGAATAACGGGGGCGCGCGTTAACCCATCCGTCGCGCTGCGCTTTACGCCGCTTCGCGGCGACAGTCTACGGCAACTCATTACAAAAATATGAACTCACTTGGCCCACCCGAAAACGCCGCTTCGCGGCGTCCTACTATTCGCTAAAGTGTCGTTCGATGAAACGTGGGCGTTCGCTAAAACGTCATTCGATCAAGTGAGTGCCTCCCAGGACAAGGTAAGAAGACGACGACACAAGGCGCCCTGTTGATTGTCCAGGGGGTCCTCATGCGCGCCTTATGTTCAGATTGTCTTCCTCGCAGAAAACCTTTAACGTCACAGTGTTCCGTGGGTCTGCGCAGGCCAAGCTGTCATCGCCAGGGTGGAAAAAAATCAAATGAATAATATAGTAATCTTTATTCAGCATAAAGGGCTGCGACACCACAGAAAGGCCATTGGCCCATACCTGAGGCCTGCAGTGCCGCATTACTACAAACAAAACAAGGTAAGATTTTCACATCAAACATACACGTACACAACACACAAACGCACATGTACGCTCGCGCATACGCACGCGCGCGCGCGCACACACACAGGGGTGCGGGGAAGAGAAAGGGAGGGTAAATCATTGTTGGTTGGAGGTAGACCTGTGCGCCGGTCAGAAATCGCCGGCGGCGGCGTTTTGACGGCGCGGGGATCAACGGATCGGCGGCAGCGTGGCGCGGGCGCGGAATAGGGTGTGTGTAAATTAAAGAGTGAGGGGGAGAGAGAAAGGACTCGTTTGAATTTGAAAAACAGGATGCAAATACCATAAAAAAGGAACGGTGAAGAGTGCGTCTGTTAGAAGAATCAAGTACTTCGGCTTCTTTTTTATTCTCGTTTGTCAAAGAATATGTCGCCGGCTGGCAGCCGCGGCGCAAGATCCTCCGCAAGACGAGGACCGACGACAACAGGTATTTTATCACCGCGTTCCACCTCACCACGCGCTTGTGCGCCCCGTGCCTAACAAGTCAACCAAGCACGCCCTCCGATTTATAGAACTCGTACTCTCATTCGGTACGCCGCAAGCCGTCATCATCGACAACGACAGGGTCCTAACCTCTCGTTCGGCTTCGTGGTACTTCGCCGACAGGCACATATAGAGCATCCCTAACAGTACTTTACGCTCCCGAAGCTAACGGCTTTGTCGAACGCGCCAACGGAAAAATCCTTCCATGTCTGCGCGAAAGAACGTCAACGGCGACATCGACCATTGGAGCGATTATCTCCAGGCAACCAGCTTTCAAGTGAACCAGCAGCCGTACGCCGGACTCCAGACATCACTGTTCGAACTCCTGTTCAACTTTGTCCCACGTCGACCAATGGAAATTTCCCCGCTTCCCGACGAGGTCGGCGACGTCCGCGCGAACTGCGACGCTGTAAGCGCGAACCTCGCTTACTTTCACGGCATGAAGCATGGCTAGACGCATAACAGAAGATCATGACAACATTAACAAAATGTTGGAGGGCGCAAGGATTTTGAGCTCGGGAGTGTAAGCTAATACGGCAAATACGCTGGCGGCAAAGACCCGTGAGGAGAGCCTCCCCGACTCGACCGGATGGGGGCTCGACTTCGTCCCCCGATGCTGGATCCCGGCGTGGAAACGAGAAAGAAGGACTCCTAGAAACACGACGTGACAGGAACAAGCCAGGCGTGTAGATCAAAATAATATACGTTTGAAAGAAGCCTGAAAACGGACGCGAATATATCCCTCTTGTATCAAATTATTTCACAAAGTTTTCATTAAATCGTTTTGCGGTCTACAAAACCGTTCATTCCGTTATAACACTTTAAAAACACAGGCGAGCTGGTGAAGAACTTCCATAGTAACGGGAGACACGGAACGATAAAAATAATGGTCAAGACAACAAGTCTCAAACACAGCTTTTATACCCGTTTTCACGTCAAGAACTCTAGTAAAAAGAGTCCGACTCTTTGCGAACCATTACTAATTTCCACCTTTATGTGGACAATTAATATATATGTAGCTGGATTCTACTATATGTATTATCAAGACGTACACGTTCCAGCGCCAAAAGCATCGCTTTTTTCTACGACAATCAAATCTCGTAAGACTTGTGCCCTCCCCCTATGTAATGCCTTCGGGCCCTGAGGGTACTTTCATAAATAAATAAATAAATAAATGCTCAAAACGTTTTTTTTTTTTCTTGAAAAAACGGGTATAGTTTATTTGAACAACGAACGCTCTTATATATACGTCAAGACCCTCACCACCAAAAAAAAAAAAAAAACTCTTTAAAAAAAAGGGTATCACCATAAACCCTTTTGTCCCGTATAACGCACCCCAAAACTTTAGTTTGACGCACAGCGCACAGACGACCATACATTCTTACAAGATGCTTGATAACGGAGCGATATAACTTATTACTAAATAGCTAAAGTACGTATCATAGACCACAGAAAGAAAACACTGAGGTTTTGCAGTACGGCCAAGAAAACCCCGATTATTATTATTTTTTTTTTTTTTAGTCAGTAAAACGTACATTAGCTATTTTAATATGTTGTACCACATGGCTATCAAGCCTCTCGTGAAAGTTAGTACTGTCAGATCGACGTCTGAAGTTTTGGGGTGTCTTATATGAGACAAAGGGTGTAAGAATACACCCTTTTTTTATAGTGTAGGTCACTGAAAGCCGGACATTCAGACAGATCCAAATGATTCATGGTCACACCAACCTGCCACCCAGACGACCCCGCTTGATGACTGACCAGACGCATGCGATAACAGGCAACTCCATCAGAACCCTTACTAATATGATACACGCGTGACGAGATGTCCCTATAGAGCGTGCAATTCCCTTAAGTCGATGAAACGATCGTGTCGACAAAACGTGTGTCCGTGAAACGTGTGTCCATGAAAAGTTGTCTGCGATACGTAATTCCACGAAACGAGTTTCGACGAAATGAGAGGGTCCCGTGCAGCACTCCTGTCTGAAAAGTTACATCTGGGTTCTTATGTTGTTGTTGTTGTTGTTTTTTTTTTTTTTTTTTTCTGGCGCCCCTGAGGATCATTAGAAAGGGGGTTGACCTTTCTAATTTGTGCTGAGCTTTGAAAACTAAATTTACACTGAACTTATTGGCCACTGATATAAAGTTATGAGAGATTCCATGGTAGTAAGGCACACGCACAACATTCTTCACAACCGGTTTTTCCACAGGAGCCGGATTAAACCTTCAGCACCTTGAGCACAACTCTAACAATTACATCGTGGTGATGGCCCGCTTCCTAACGACGCATCTTTTGCAACTCAACTGCCTCACCAACCCAGAACATACGGGATTCTTTACAGGCGTTATCCATCGCAGACGCCACTCTTAACTATTTTCAAGTGACAGCTGTCAGCTGCCAACAGAGGCTTGGCTGATTCCTTGCCGTACCTCCAGCACATGCCCTTTATCGTGTGCAACAGTAGGTCTATAAGTACTTAATTGGACTGTCGCGATGGCACGGTTGTGCGGTCCAATCGACAAGGACCGCACATCCGTGTCAACGTAAACATAAATCTCGATTAAAAAAAAAAAAAAAAAAAAATCTCGGACAACACTGGAGCAAATTAACGACCCTGTTTTTGAATAAAAAGATAACCATCAAAGTACCAGTGGCAGACTGCAACTTCAATAGATTATCATCACACCACCTCTTGACCCTTATTAACAGCTCCGACTTATCCATAGAGTAACATAAGTCCTTAATTGACGTCCACAGTTGTCACATCGCACCTTCTCCCATGATGCGGATGGTAGACCGTTTCCGCCTCCCGCTAAGCACCCGGATAGCGCTCCGTAATCCGCCACAAGACCTTGAACTATGCAGACAAGGCTGGCGGCGCGCATGCGCAGCTGCGGCGTTTTCTGGAGGGATACCGTAGCGGAGGAGAAAAACGGTGTACTACAATTCCCTAATATTTCAATCAATTGCTCAGAGTTTTTGAGTGACAATGGCCTGTTGCTTTACTCCTGTCAGGCATTTCGAGATAAAAACCGACAAGACCTTCTGCCAAGCTCAATTTTCGTTCACAACCATTTTAACAATTACACCAGGATGGGATTGTTAGTTGTGCTCAGGGTATAAGGAACGTACGTTTAATCCGGCTCATGTGAAAAAAAAAAAAAAAAGAAAAAAAAAGAAAACGGTTTTAAAGAATGTTGTGTGTGTGCCTTAATACCTTGGAATCTCTCATAACTTTATATCAGTGGCAGAGAGGTTCGGTGTAAATTTAGTTTTCAAAGCTCAGTACGAATGGAGAGGTTAACCTCCTTTTCGGGTGGTCCTCAGGGGTGCCAGAAAAAAAACGTCTACAACACGTGCCGGAACTATTAATGGTGTCCGCCTCAATTATCTCTCTAACAGTCTTATCATTGTGCCTAGCGATGAACAGTGGAAGAAGCAAATAATGGTTTGCACCTGCAATCATGCGTGGTTTCAATGACCTTGCAGAAAAAGAGATAGTGTATTTGCGGTCCGCGGCGGGGCCACGGATTGGTTGAGATGTACGTGCGGTGACGCAGTGTGTATCTACGCTGAGGCTCTAGGATTAAATCAGTGCAAAGTAAGCGCGCTCTGTGGTGTTCTTCCTCTGTCTATGTCTTCTTCGCACAATACCAACTCGCGCAACAATCAGCAATGGCAGGAGAGTTCTGAGCACACCGTCCTTGGCATTGTACAGTGATATGAAGAGTTTTTTGTGTCTCTATAAGGTATTGTTTTGTGGGTTTTTAAGAATTGTGAGGGCTGTGCTGGAGCTGTAGTTGCCTGTTATCGCATGTGGCTGGTCAGCCCTCAAGCAAGGTCATCAGGGTGGCTGGTTTGAATCATATGGGTTCTGTCTGAGTGTCCGGCTCTCGGTGAGCTAGTGAAGAGGTGGTGTTTCTTTTTTGGTGGTGAGGGTTTAGAGTATATGTAACAACGTTCGTTGTTCAAATAAACTACAAACGGTGTTTGAAATTTATTGTTTTGTCCGTTTTTTTTTTTTTTTATCGTTCCGTGTCTCTGTTTTTTATGGAACTTCTACATTTATTGATATATTTACAGGAGTAAAAATGAAAGAGAAAAAAGCACACAGACACCAGTGTATCTATTCATTTTTTATGCATAATATAGTAGGTAAAACTCATACGGAAGCAGAAAAAAAAAAACACCAATAACCCCCCCCCCCCCCCCCAAAAAAAAAAAAAAAAAAAAAAAAAAGAAAGATGGCGGCGCCGGCGGCGCGCCGGATCTATTGTGCGGCGGCGGCGGCGGCGTGCTGGCTCTGGGGATTCCGGCGGCAACGCAGGGCGGCGAGAGCAAAACAGGCGGCGGCGGCGGCGCGGGGTGGCGGCGCGCAGGTCTAGTTGGAGGCGTTGGAGGGGTTGGAGGTGGCCCGATGCCTCCTTGCTCCAGGCTCTGCATCTTTAAAGGGCCCTGCAATGACTTTTTGACTGGTTTTATTTTGCACCGAACCTGAGCGCACTAAACGTAGTAACTTAATAAAACTTTTCTTTTCTCAAATTTCGCATTATTTTAAAAGTTATAGGCGAATTAGAATTACAAAAACAAGCAAAAAATAACCTCCTTCATGACGTAGTAGGTCCTGGCTTGAGTGGCCATGAACTAGAGGAGGGGTAGTGAGCTCATCGAGCGTTCACGGTTGCCGCACTCCGGGTCAACGGCTCGAGAGGGCGCCACTAAAGCATATGTTGGATAGGCTCTATGAAGCGGGCGGCCGGGGCGACTCGGCATTGCATTTGCTGCGCGATTAAAGACTATTTCGGCATAACACTTCATGGGCCACATACGACAGCAAACACGGGGTAAAGATCAGTTCAGAACGGGAGCCACTTCGCGCTGCTATGCCGCCAAATGGCCAAATCGCCAGCAGGGCCCGCGCCGAAGGCCTTCGGAACGCTCGGAACCGGTCGGATCGTTGAGCCGGTGTACGACCGCAGCGCCGCCGCGTACATCCGGGGCTTTTCTACGCTGGCCGTTCGTCGTAGCCTCATCCCACTAGTTATTTCTAGTATGCGCCGTTTTTCCGCCGCTTGGTGGCGGGTATGTCGACGGGTCTTTTCTTGTTTCCGTACTTTATAAACTGCATTTGTTTCTTTTCTGATCTACAATACTGAACAAAAACTTCTTTTATACATAATTAAAACGAGTCGCGCCAGTTATATTTTGTATTTCGACTACGAAAAAGCTTTTAGCGGCTCTGACCAGTAGTAAGCCTAGGACCAAACACGTCACATTTTGCGCGCTTTCGGTACCGCGGGTCGCCCTCGTCGGTGGAGGTGGTTTCCGCGTCGTCCGATTAAAATATGACGCACTGATATTTAGTTACTCTCTCCGTGCCCGCTGGCTTGCCCGGACCCCAAGAGACGTGGAAACCGCAAAAAAGGTAGACGCTTAAATATGATTGCAGGGCCCCTTTAAAGGACACATGCAAAGGAAAAAAACATTTTTTTTAGACAGCTTAGATGGAAAAAGGATGTCATAAAACGATTTTACAACGATTTTACCACGCTGGTCACGTGGTAGGCCCGCGCGCGCCGCGTTGCGTCGCCGCCGCACGCTGAGCGTTGTGCGAACGCCGCTTCAACGGGTTTCTCCACGCCGCCGTCGCCGCCGCCGCACAAGTTCGTCTGCTTCGGGGCGTCGCCGCCGCCGTCTGACCGGCGCACAGGTCTATCACGTCTGCTTGCGCTTTTTCAGGAGTTTCGTTTGGGCTCTAAAAGTTACTTATTTATCTTAGTTTTTTGTTATACTTCAAGCAAAGATGAATAAGTTACTTTTAGAGGCCATAGGAAGCTTCCGAAAGAACGCAAGCACCACGTGATAAATAAGGACCAGTCACGTGATAAATACGGACCACTTTTCCGCGGTGCCCGCGGGCGCCAACTACAAATTCGTTTTGCGCCGTAAATATAGTTCTAAAATTTTTTTTCTTCGTTGTAAAATCGTTTTATGGCGTCCTTTTTCCATCTAAGCCGTTTAAAAAAAATGTTTTTTCCTTTGCATGTGTCCTTTAAATCAGAATTACGTGATTTAAATCAGTTTAAAACTTAGAAGGCGCGAACAAACAGGACAAAAAAGACGCACGTACGCCACGGACAGGCGCCTGTCCGTGACGTACGTGTGTCGTTTTTCGACCGGTTTGTTCGCACCTTTTAACCTTTTAATCGATATGAACCAACTAGCCCCAACCAAAGTTTTATTAAATCCGTTTATTTGATTTAAATCAGTAGCTAGAAAACCGCGATTTTTTGTTATCAACTGTATCTTAAAACATGGCAAATTGATTGATTAATTTATGGGATCACATGAAAACAACGTGGACGAAAGAATTACTGTAAACGACTTATTTTTTTGCGGGCTCATTATTTCGCGATTTAGGTCAAAGCTGAAGTTTTGGAATAATTCGCGGGTTTTAAGTTTCGCGACGCGGTGGGATATCTCAATATAGATTACAATGTGCTTATATTTTACCGGAATTGTTCGCGGGACCTTATTTTCGCGAATTGTAGGCGATTCGCGAAAATTAGGTCCTCGCGAAAATTAAGTCGTTTACAGTACTCTAAATTTAAATCTTTTTATTGATTTACTACAGCCCGTTGCAGCCCAAGGTAGGGCGAGGGAAGGGAAGGTCGGGGGAGGCGGGGAGGACGAAGCAGACAGAACGCTGGAGAGAGGAGTTTCCCCCTCTCCTCTCCAGCGTTCCCTCTGCATCCTCCTCCCCCTCGCCCTACCTTCTTGAGTTGCAATGGGCTGTAGAACAAAAGAGCTTGATATTTTTGTTGTGAAAAAGCTTTCCTTCCACTTTCTGATTTCCTTGTGATGGGACATTATGTAACCTGACAAATGAAGTGGAAGATAGAAAGAAAGTTCGATCAATGCTCCCATTTGCCATAGAAGGCACATAGAAAGCATTCAGTGTTAGACAAACGGTATTAATATATATATATATATATATATATTAATACCGTTTGTCTAACATTGAATGCTTCATATATATATATATATTATTTGTTTATTTATGGGATTATTTGTGCGGGAAAGGTTTAATTTAAATCATATCGTAAAACCAACACGATTTAAATCATCTTCATTTTTATCCTCCACCCTGGTCATCATCTTATGTGTGGTCTTGGTTCCATCTAGTTTATAGAGACGTTGTCTGCCCTTGCTAATTTCTATTCCACTGCAAAAAAAAAAAAAAAGTTCCTTTGCTTCAATCTCGAATTAAAAAGCTTCATGGTGAACTTCCACCAGCTCGCCTGCCATTTAGTTAAAAAAAAATTCAAAAAGCATGTTAACAAAAATTGTTTCTATCAATTAAAACTATTTTATTGTTTGAAAAATTGAAGTGTGCAGCTAATTGGGCACCGCCCACGCTTCAGGTATGAAGTCCCTTGATAAAATTCACGCTTCGCATTTCTTACCAGCATTGCCAACCATCGTTCTGCAAACGCGCAAGGCACGTGCCACAAGCGGGTTTTGGAAAAAACGTCCCCGAAAACGTTCCCGGGAAAAAATGTCCCCGGAAAATATATCCCCGGAAAAAAAGCCCCACGTGGAAAGTATAGAAAAAATGTCCCCGAAGGGTTCTCTGTCGCTGGGTTTTCACTGATTCTCATGGCCTTGGGGCGGTCCTGTCATTGTCCGGTCACAAATGACCTGACCCACCTAGAGGTAGAGAGGGAGACTGGAAGTCACACAAAGAAACCGAAGTAATCGATTGTGGGATATTTTGGAAACCAAATTATTAAATTTGCCAAAACCAATTTTTTTTTAAATAAACATTTATAACACTTCGAGCCAAAACCAAATTATTGTGTTTGGGGAAATTTGAGAGGTAGGTACACTTGTGTACCATTTTCCAAATGGATAAAAAGCGCGACACTGTTAGCACAACCAAGCGATCACTAGTTTCTTTTTTTTTTTTTTCTTCCTCTCTATTTCTCATAAAACGAAAGGCTAACTGTCATAAAAGTTATCATAGGTACTGAAAGTGCTCAGTTGGGGATATAATGCAGACGGTAAAATTATTCTAAGTAAAATGTGAAAATGCGCTGATGTCGTGTTCGCGCTAACAGTGTCGCGGTGTGTACCTCGGGGAATCGTATATTTCCTTATTTGTTGGGGCCGATTTTCCTACTTGCCACAGGGTGCCTTTTTTCCCATGGACATATGACCGGACCGCCCGAAGGCCACGAGGATCAGAGAAACCCAGAGATAGAGAATCATTAATTTCGGGACATTTTTTCCTATTTCCCGCTGGAGGCCTTTTTTCCCGGGGACATTTTTTTCTTCTACACCCGCCACAAGCGAGTGGTCCGCTGCTATTCGCTTCCTAGGGACGCCTATTTCAGTGCTGTGCCGCCATTTGCTCCCGAAGGCCGCACAGGCATGTGCTTCGTGCCTTGGCATATTTGACGGTACTTGTTGTAAGACAAACATGTCAAGGGCTTTATTTGGGCAGTTCTGTGCCATTCTGAGAGAAGGAAATGCACTTAGTCAGTGCATGCCAGTTCAATTTGGCTGCCTACCAAGTTTCACTCTCGGAATGATATATTGCACTCCTCGTGGACCTTTTATTAAAGATACGTCCACCTACGTGACCACACAACAGATACCCTCCGCCACCGGTGGGAGACTTTAGCACTGGGTGCCACTCTCTCATTGGTGTGATTTTGTTCTTAATTGTTTTGTGGTGCTACTTGTCTACAAGGCTATAAGTCGATTATTTCTAAATATGTATGGGCAGCGGCGTGGACTTTCCATTTTCCCGGGGGGGGGGGGGGGGGGGGGGGGGGGGCTCTGCCCCTTTTGGATCACACCAGGGGGGGCACGAGCCCCGATGCACCCCCGTAGTCTACGCCTATGTGTATGGGAAATCCAGGGCCGATTTATTGGGCCGTATAGTGTACGTACTTCACCAGTTGAATCTGTTTCACAAAAATTTAACTACTTAATGTATTATCGAAGAATGTTCCTGATCGAAGTTCAGCATGCTAGATCACCCTCGACGATTAGATATAAACATAATTTATATTTTCTACAGAAAAGTTATTTTCCATTAAAAAATTGTGCTAGGGTCTAATGTGATGCCTATTTTGACAAAAGCAGTGGTAATGGAAACAAAGGTATCATTCCCAGTCTTTTCATTTTGTCAAAATAAATGCCTCAGCAATTCAGAATACTTTTTTTAATGTAGTTTCAGAATAAAAATAAAAAATGGGAAGCACCCAATTACATTGTTGAAAAATGTTACAACTTGCAGAGCTAATAAAAGTTTTAGCAGTCCTCCCAATCAACTACAAAATACAAAGAGATAAAAAGAGCTGTCCAACTTTGAGGACTTTACCATATAATAAGTCTGCATAGCGATTGTAAACAACCGAGGAAATTCAATGTTGCAAAGATAATCAATTCTGAATCCCTGCACCATGCTGTCTTCCGTAAAAAGGTAGGGAAGTTGTGTTAATTGAAAACACAAGAAATGTTGGGGTACCAATAATGGCATAACTGATTAGCCTTAGGAAGACTTTAGCAATACTAAATTGTTTGGGGCCTTTATTTCTTAGGTTCGTCATATTTTTTTTCTTCTTTGGTTTGTTAACAACTGCATGCACCAAATAAATGTTACTACAATCACATATCGACTACATCTTCCTGGTCCTCGGTAAAGTATATGTGAACTATAAAATTTATTGGCATAACAAACTTTGGTATTCCTCTTCTTTGGAAATGAAACTATATTTTTTTGTAACTACACATGCCAAACAAATGTTAAGGTAAAAAAAGAAAAAAGACGTTAACAACTTCCTGTAATGTCGATTTGGAGTGCAGCTCTTGAGGAGGAGGAGGAGGAGGGTACTGAGGGGAGGTTATACTCCTCCTCCTCATCCATACTCTCTCCTCCTCCCCTCCTGCTTCTTTCACACGCGAAACGCGCGTCGTCACGTGACGTTTCAGAGCGGTGCCGAAACGTCGGGTGACGTTTCGGTGAAGTATTGTGACATTTCGGCACATGACTACCACCGAAACGTCACCGCGGTGCAATGTGGGACGTTTCCCATAATGCACCGCTCAAGCCGGAAACGGCGTCTAAGAGCTGCGCTCTAAAATTGAGTGTTACCCACAAGCCAGCTCACTTACATAGCTACTACATTGGCGAATATGATGATCCAGAATTTCGAACGAAAAAGTTTTCTATGTTGAGTCACTGGACCCTTTCCAGAGAATTCTTTGGAAGCAACTTTCACCTCTCAGAACACAAAACAAATGCACATGCACACATACGCAACAATACAGAAGGGCACCCAAAGAACCAAGAACCCACTCTCACCAAAGGTTGTGCTTGACCTCTCCAAGAAGCTGCTGACTCAGACGAGATAGCTATCAAAATCTTGAACAAGCCACACCAAAGTTCTCCCCCACTGCCATCCTACTAATCAGATGAGATGGAGTAATGCAATAACAACTCAATCCAGCTGGCATTTGCTAGCAGTATACCTCATGAATGAACTGCAAAGACTGGAAACTGAGACTGTCACCAACTGACAACCTTATCAAGTGCTAGTCGTTCAGTGCCTTGCCAAAGAAGAGTACCCCATTTGCTAAATGAAGGTCCGTATGTTGACCAACACACTGCTTACAAACAAGTCAGCATTTGCCCACACCAGGTGTGGGCACTGCACGCGCACAAAAACCAGATTCTCGTGAAGCGTGTGTGCATGCGCAGTGCCAACAGCAGTGCTACCGCAGTGCCGCAATGTCGGTGAGTCAAGTCTGTGTATATGCGAGGATTCCATCCATGTCTTCTCATATGATTAAAGGAAAAGGGGTCAAAGGTATATTAGTATAATACCACTGCATGGTTGAGAATGATGGGGTAGACTAAACACATTTCCACTTTTGCCTTTATGCTGGTACTCAGGGTCTCCCGCTTTATTCGATAAAAAAATGTTTTTGAAGACTTCCACATCGCTCGTACAATGCAAAAATGTGCCCTTATTTGCCGTCGTTCAAGCCACCTGCAATAGCAGAGTCGGATAATCATTGCAGCAAACAATACTTTTTGACAAAACCCCCTTAAGCAACATTAGCGGTCGCCATATAGTAGACATAGCTTTCAGCGTGAAGAGTGTCATTGGACCAGAATCCACCCGAAAGGCTGATGCACACTCGTGCGTGATACACGCTTAGAGCACATGCCCAAAATATGGTGGCCTCGAATAATCGGCACAGCTGCTACTGATAGCACACACATTTGAGAAGAGTCTTTAAAGCCGCTTGCTGCGAAGACCATCCAATTATTATATAAATACCAAAAAGTTGTCGGCCTTTTTACACTTGTAAATACGACACATGGCCAGACTTTCATTGCTTGGTCGGCTGCACAACGGTAAGTGCGTAGCCTCAATGCAACCCCCTTAGCTTGCTTGTGCCCAAGCAAAGGGCCTTTCCTTCATTGAGTGGAGATGACAAGGGAAACAGCCCAGTCACGAAAGCTCATCACTGTTCCTTGGAAAAAACAAAAACAATTTACACTCTAAAACCACACATGAACCTTATTTAGCATTTTATTCGACAAAAATAAAGCACAACGCCATTTTGTCGGCCCATTTACCCACCTTGCACACCGGCATGTTGCCTTTATGCACCACTATATACACTATTCACAACACTCGCACAATAAGTTTTCTTTCCTAAACTCTCCCGACATGAGTCTTCCTATAAACAGCCCTATGTACACTATGTACAAAGACATTCTGTCCCAAAAGGAGACATACTGTACACTTTAATACAAGCCCTTGTGACCATCTTGGTCTCGCATCTCGTCTGCTCTGACAGCTGTCCTTTTCTTACACTTCCCAGTTCTGAAATCAAACTGCAATCGACGAAAACTGCCCCACTATAGAAAGCCTTTGGGTTAAGGTTTCTGCATAAGCTTTCGTCCACTCAATAAAGCCAGACTGAAAATGTTGTTCCAGCAAAAAAGGATTGCTAAACAAAATATTGCAAAGTAACAAAGTTTGCAAGATGGCAGTACACAATCATGTTGACTCGTTTGAGTATTATGTATCATGCTTGGAATGATTCCAAGCAAAACATTGTGATTTTAAGGCAAGCCAAGAAAGGGAAACAAACATAGCCTCAGCAAAACCAAATGTGTAGGTTTGAAACAAAAGGTGCTCAATCAAGCTCCCAATTAAGGAAATAGGTAGATATGCCTTTGACCTCGAATTTCGGCATCCATCCAGAAAATTGACCCCCGATATGCTCTTTGAGCTGTAACAAAGAGAATGTGCTTGGTATTGCCTAACAGGCACGTCGATATACTTAGCAAACAGTTGATGCAAATAAATTACGTAGAAAATTCAATTCGATAACAAGTGGACTGAATTTTTGTTGGTGCATGAGGGTTACCGACAATTGCTAATTCCCAAAGAAACTCAAACAGTTGGGCACAAAATTTAACGACATGCCAAAACCATGTGAACAAAGAATTACAAGAACAAGAAAACAGAGCTAACAATTGAGCTTGCTAACAATGGCCACTTTCACGGAAACTGTGCTCCAAAATAGAGGAGTCAAATTTCGTGAAAAGAAGATTGAACAAAAAGAAAAGATTTTCAGCAATCACTGTCATCCCAGCTATCAATTTCACAGTGAAACAATCACTATCAGTCACCGCTGCCCCCCAATCTCAAAACCAGCATCTCACCATCAGCCACATCACACACTTAATTGGGAAAGTTTCCTACAATGCACACACCGGCCACCGCAGGCATTGGTTCGCCACAATCGGGGCACACATCAACTCACAGGGGCTATAATACCTAGCATCACAAATCTAGTCCTCTTTTTTGCCTCATTCGAAATCATGTGGTTCCCTGATGTGAAACTTGAATTTCTCCATTTGCCATATAATAGCCACATGGATTCATCATAAACCAAAGAAAACGCTGCGCAAACCGAGACCAGTGACTCGTCTCGGTGAAGCTGAATTGCGCTATGACTTTTGCCTGCAGACACCCGAGGCTTCAGTCTGTACAGAGCTTAGATTAAGTTGCAGCCCGTGCTTCTGGTGCACCGCTAGCGTGCAGCACAATTCACGATTCTCTGCTGTGGGCAACCAACATATTGAAAACTGCTTGTCTAGAACAAAACAACAACAACGGAAGCACAGGTGTTGGTCACATGACCTGCACTGCCCCAGTAGCTGTCCTTCCTGCTGCATAGCTGGGCCCGGTGTTCCGCTCTGCCAAGAGCGTCACGTCGAACTTGCTGCTTCCCGCACTTCACAGTGTTGCGAGGACCCGCGTGTAGGACATGATAACTGCAAACACTGTCTGTCCGCAACCCCAGACCAGCGCGTAGAAGGGCATCATTTGGAAACGGGCAGCTCGGTAGACCCCTGCAATCACTGCACCTGTGCCGTCAAAGCAAGCCTTAGGTTTTGGCCCAGTAAGATCCAAGAGGAAACAAACACACCATTCTACAAGAGACAGGAGGCAAGCTTCCTTATTGAATACTGTACTGCAACACAATTCTGCATACTACACATTGAAGATATACAGTGCACCTTTTCTAAGACAAAAAAAAATATTAATAATAATAAAAAAAAAAAAACTGGGAAATAAAGAAATTATTTCTGCAGAATAATGTTATCCAGGGTTATGTGTGTACAATCAGCAAATTAATGACCTAAAATTCACAAAAGCACTTTTTAAACAATAATCTTGGTTGGCACATTCCAATTGGAGATGTGTTGCCCGTTGTCAAAATATGCCATAGCAGTTCAGACAGCGAAATTCTGCTCCACACTATTCCCTGGCGAATTTTTAAGCCGTGAGCAGACGAGATACTGAAACTACAAAAATAATGGTGGAAGTACCACCCGGAAGCGACGTCGGCCTTCCCAGCAGATGCAGGTAGCGAGTCACTGCAAGCCAATGAGGGTCATGTGGCCACAGGAAAGGCGAACCCTACTCTGCTCTCTCCTCGGGCACTCCGCTCTCTTGGCGGACACTACACTTCGTTTCAGCTGAAGTCCAATTGCAGCCGACGCTATGAGCTGATGGGGCCAATCAGACAGCGTCAAAAACGCATCATCATGGTGTTTGTTATGCTTGTGTAAGAACAGTGTTCTATGATCACTGCACCAACCATGAACAGGACAGGCCCAGTGACCTGCGCTTTTGCACTGCTTGATTGGTCCCATTAGCTAGCTCATAAAGTCTGTTGCGTCTGGACTTAAATTGAAACAAACTTAAGACAGCCTAACTTTGCCAGAGAATAATGCAGAGTAGAATTTAGCTGTCTGATTTTTAAGAATTGGTATGGCATATTTTGACAACGAACAACACATTTATAATTGGAATGTGTCAGCTGAAGCTAATATTTCAAAAGGTAATTAGTGGATTTCAGGTAATTCATCTGCTAATTATCATTTCACACTCTCTACCCGACGTCCATTGCGGTGAATAATGTTATCGCAAAGGAATCATTTCTTTATTTTCAATGTCCTTCCTTTTAATTATTTTCTGCACTTAGAAAAAAACATCCAGCATGCACACTACAGTCAGCTCCTGTACCTTTGAACATGACGTTTACTTTTTATCTACAGTGTTGTGTCACAATGGAATCACCTGCAATCAAACTAGTATAATGAGCAATAGGAGGAAACATCCTACCAGGAATCAACATTTACTTTTATAGAATATACAGGCTGTTTAAATGATGGCTGAAAATAATGTAGAAAAAAGGACAGTTCGAATAAAGAAATGATTCTGTCGGGATAATGTTGTCGACCACGGCGGACATCAGCGCATGAATTAGAAGTAATAATTAGCAGTCTAATTATTTTAAATCCACAAGTTAACTTCCAAAATATTCTCCATTCCAATTAGAGATTTTCTGCCAATTGTCCAAATATGATATCACAGTTCTTGAAGTAAAAAAAAAAACATTTCTCTCCACACTATTCAATGGTGAAGCTAGGCTGCCTAAAGACCACCATACCAAAAGTAAGAGAGAAAAGCACATGGTCATAGAAAAGCTGCGTGCTCTTTCTATGACCATGTGATGCTTAGATAATGCAATGCCATCAGATCAGTTTGAAATGATTTGCTACCTGGACCAGCTGCAGAGACTGACATCACTTCCAGGTGAGAGTTCAGCCACTCTTTTGCATGTTGGTTTTGACATCTCAGGCTCCTAAGGCTTAAATCTGCCAGAGGTTAGCATGATGCATTATTTAGTTGTCTGAATTCTAACAACATTTATGGTTTATTTTGGCAATGAACAACAATTTTCTAATGGAAATGTAAAAGCTAACGTATACTATTTAAAAAGTTATCTAGTAAATTTAAGGTAATCTATCACTTCACAGCCGTAACCTGATGTCCGTCGCAGTCGATAATGTTATCCCAAAGGAATCGCTTCTTTATTTTAAGGGCCTTTTTTTTTTTATCACTCTAAGGGAATGGTGAAACACCCTGTATTGTACCATTTAGTTTTGCTTCCTCCAATACTTGTTTAAGCCAATGAGTCAAGAGAAGCAGTCACATGCTTAGCAACAGGACTAATGCCTGGATTCTAACCTTTCTTTTTTCAAACACTTTTTAGCATTTAGCTTGAAAAAAAAAATATGGACATGTGAGAAAAGTGGTGAGGCAGAGGCTCTTACTTGAAAGAGCACCACCCGTAAGTGGCGCGACCAACCCCATGACAAGAATAAGGAGCGGGGTGAAGCGGCCAATCTTCTGCTTCCTTAACATGCTGAAGGCAACCACTGCCGCAATGATGTGCACGAAGAGCGATGAGAACAGTGCCCACAGAAACACCTGGTACCAGATTTCTACAAAGGGCCAAAGAAGACAAGCAGAAAGTCACACAATATTCAGCACAAATTTCCAATGTCCCACTCGTTACAAGACACCAACAGCTGCAGTGATAGAGCTAGTTTTTTTCTACCTCTCCTTCATGGAAAAGTAAGTTAACTACAGGGTGATTCAAGGAGAGGCCAGGCTCTTTAAATCGACCGCAAAATTCGGTTTCTTAACCTATTGTGCAGAGACTTTGTGCAGCGACTTTGTGCAGCGTTGCCCACAGATGGTGCATTTTTTTTGTAAAATTTGCAAAGAGCGAACTTACCTGAGGAAAAAGTAAAGAAAAAAAAAGGCTTGGCTCCTATGGAAACGCAGCGACGCCACCGGTCTTCAAACAACATGGCGCCGTTTCGCACGGGAGACAAGAGATGGCGCAACGAATGCCACCAACGAATGAGCATACAGCGCGGAGAGCCGGCGTCTTTAGCAGACAATATTTTAGACTCAAAAGCGGCGCGCATTCCGCAGGCGGCGACAGTCGCAGAAACAAAAACAGGCGCGGTAACAACAAGGAACTGCAGTTCCTTGTCTGCTAAAGACGCCGGCTCTCGGCGTCGTATGCTCGTTCGTCGGCGGCAGTTGGCGTCGCGACCGCTTGCGCCATCTTTTTTCTCCCGTGCGAAACAACGCCGTGTTGTTTGAAGACCGGTGGCTTCACTGCGTTTCCATAGGTGCTAAGCCTTTTTCTTTCTTTACTTTTTCCTCAGGTAAGTCCGCTCTTTGCAAATTTCACAAACAAAATGCACCATCTGTGGGCAACGCTGCACAAAGTCGTAGCGCAATAGGTTAAGAAACCGAATTTCGCGGTCGATTTAAAGAGCCTGGCGTCTCCTTGAATCACCCTGTACAGTAAAGCAACCATTTGGGTATCATGTGCATGAGAAACCCGGCAATTTAGATAAAAATGGCATGAGGCTTCCCTTGCTAAACTCATGTTCTATGTGAGAAGAGGCCACTAGCCAACAGAAAGAGGCAATAGGAAACTGATCTACAATTGTCAGTGTCAAGTAAGTTGTTTGAGTTATAACAGCTCACATAGGCACAGAGCTCAATGTTAGATACGTATGCTCAAAAGTATGGTTGGCAACAGCATCCATTCTTTTAAACAAGTCAGTTTCATTTTCTTGGAGTTCCCTAGTCTGCATCGTGTTGGCTTTATGCTGGTGCACCTGTTTTGCATTTGTTAACCTTAAGTGAGTCTATTCGGCTTTTTATTTACTTTTATTACATGACGTATATTACACAAACCTATATTGTATCTATAGAAATAATTTTAGAAATCCAATTTTCAGTTTTCAACAACCAACATTATCAACAACCAAAGAAGAGGCACAGAAAGCCGACTCTCGATAAACTCGCCATTGCCATTGCAATTGCCATTGCCTTTTTGCCATTGCAAAGGCAAAAAAAAAAAAATATTGGTCTCAAAAACTATTTCTTAAATTTGAAAGAGCAAAAAGCAAAAAGGACAACTACAGACAACCTTTCTTGATGAAAGCAAATGAAAGAGAGTGGTTGTCCATAACTGTCCATAGTGGTTTTTAATCTCTCAAATTAAGCAACTATACTTGCATTAATTAGACTAAATTGAGTCGCATGAACTAGAGTTTAAATTTCAACTACCCTACCTTTTTAGCAGCAGCCTGTGCCAGAAGAAAGAGGATGGGTTTATGAGACTCTCTAAAGAGTTGTATATAAACACAAAAATGAAAAAGTGAGACTAAAGAAAACAACCACTCATCCCTTACGAGCAGTTTCCACACTGAATTCCGCAGGCCCAATATAAGTTCAGATACATTTTTACAAGACTCATAGGAAACCCCACTGCTCACATCTGAATGTGATGACTTCCATGCTTAGCTCACCCAGTCGGTATCAAACTATCCATCAGAATTAGAAACATGTTAGATGCACTAAATGTGGTAATGCTAAGTAGTTGCAATGTGTCTAGCTGCAATGTAACAACTTTATCTTCATCTCCGTAATAAGAGAGTTGAAGAATATATCTTCTATGCTCGAGTGTGCAGTAGGCAAGGTATTGACGGCAACCCTTCACATCTTAGTCTAGCCTACATTTATCTATGGTGAAGAACTAGTAATGGGAGCAGGGCACTTCAAAAGGGCATCTGAGGGTATTTGGAAAGGGGGCGGTGCCCAGCAGTGGCATCATGCAGTCAAATACTTTACTAGGGAATAAATCTTATGCCGTGAAATTCCAATGGCCTTAGCCCCTTAACTGGGGACTTATTGACCAAAAATATTTGTAAAATGTTTTTTTTAGGTGTTTTTAGCTCTTGAAAGTATAGCAATAAACTGAAAACCTAAAACAATTTTTGTTATATCAAGTGGAATGTGCATGCCGGCACTTCTTAAATCTGAAATGGATCTTTCACCGTGGCGGCGTCTTGCTAGGTTGCAGCAGACCCCGAGTTGATGGTGTTGCCATAAACAATTGTTTCGCTGTGTCATCTTCAATTTTCGTGTCGGATCCCGGGGAGCATTTACTTGAACTCGAGAAATCAACATTGCAGTTGGAGTCCTTGTGAATATTTTCCAGCAGCTCAGCGATTTCATCGTTGGTCAAAGATGCACTGGCGTTTGCTGGATAACATTTTCCAAACAAACAGTCAAAGGTGTTATTCACAAGTCTTCAACCTTTTTTTTTTTTTTGTGCTGCCATATACTGTATGCATCGCTTTTAAAACTTAAAATGTTTCCGATACACAAAGATAGATGGCGCATCCTTTCCACACGCTAAAACGAGCGAGCGTTTAAAGACGCACTTCCCAACAGCAAACAAAGTGCAACGAGTCTATAGACGTGCCTCCCAAGCTGCAGTCAAAATTGGCGCGCTCCCCAGTTAAGGGATTAATACCGACAGCCTTTGCGTAGTAGAACGGCTGGACACGTGCAACCTCGGAGTTTTTCCCCTTTGAATTGGGCAGGGTCGATCCCGCCATTTATCGTCGTGGTCAGCCTTCGAGACAGCGGAGACAGTCGCCTCTGCTGTTTTGGTGAATCCACTATCTCGGTGCATTGGCGGCAGCCCTCTCCCTTGGCACAGCGCAAGAGCGTAGAGAGAGAAATGCATGTGCAGTCTCTCGGAAACAGGCTGTCCCCCCGATTTAGTGCTGTAGACGCACTGTCAAATTCAAATGAGTGGAGTAGAATGTATTCTAGTAAAGTATTTGATGCAGCCGTCTCATCCCTTTCCCCTGTCAAAGCCATGGACGTCATAAACATCCCGACCCCCATACCCCACCAAAAAGAATTCCTCGCCCAGCCCCATTAGACTGTCTATACCCCTATTAACAACGTAATTCGTCAAGGTGAATGTCTTGTGCCTCCCTCGCGACATGGCGTCTGGAACGCGTCTCCGACTGGTGTGTTTACGGCGTCCTAAAAAGTGGTCCCTCGATTTCTGCCTGATGATGTCATGATGAGTCACGCTGTTGCCAGTAGCAACCCTGACAGTGTTGCAGCAGTGGTGGTGGATGTGGCAGACGCCTGTTCTGCTGCAGGTAGCTCTCCAACTTGACAGTCCACAGAAGCCTCGGCAGCCAGGAGTGGAGACGCTGTGGCAACAGCAACACTCACGTCTGCCCATGCTTTCTGCTGGAACTGCTACAATCTACCACAAGGATCACGACATCCAACAGCGTGACATGGATGGATGGATAGATGATTGATGGATGAATCTGGCTGAGCCCTTTGGATCGGGCGGTAGCTTACGCCACCTAGCCATTTTGTTTCCCCACACCCCGGCTTTTGGGACGCCATCTGTTGCCACTTTGTGACCACTTTCGAAGCGTGGGTGGAATAGGACACTGAACATGCCATACGGAGACGCGTAGCAGGCACCTTAATTACGCTGCATCTACACCTGCAGGAGCATGGCACATTTCCCCTTGAGACCAGGTGCAACAAAGGGCCAGTTGTGCATCTCACCGACAAAGGTGTCAAGGGGGTCGCTGGGAGTCAGTCCGATGACGTTGATGACGGAGTCCAGGTCCGACGTCTCGAAGTCTGCTCCGGCGGCCATCTGGGGTACTTGCTCTGGATCTGGACTGTGCTATTCCGAGCAGGGTACTCGAAACCAATCAAAATCTGCGACCAAAGCGTTGCGAAAGTGAGAAAAAGCTCTCCCCGCGGTCGCCGAAAAGCATCGCCACTTGCGCCTCGCTCTTTTCGTATTTTGTGAGCGCATTTTACAACACACCTTTTCAATTCCGCTATCCATCTTATCGAAGAGCCAAGACACGCGGCTACTTTAGCCCGGTCCATAATAAACGAGCTTGTTCGGAGAAAAAGGAACAAGAGAAGGTCGTGAAATTTGCAGCTGTAAAGCAGAAGCGTCTAGCACATTTCGCCCCCTTTTTTGTTTTGTTTTTCTTCCTTTCTTGATCTGTGTGCTGTTGACTGCTTCTGAAATTAAGCGCACTGAAACTGCAACCTTTGCGAAGTACCCGCCGTCGTTCTCCATAAGGGCACTTAGCGCACAACCTTCTTGGTTCTCGAAGCTCACGTTCGAACATTTCGGTGAATTAAATCAAATTTCTCACGCCGGATACACAGGTTACAGTAAACCAACGTGAACTCTACAATACACACGACGAGCCAATGCAAGATCGACCTCAACTCTATCTCTGTCGAGCGCTACCAAGGCATGAAAACGCCCGAGCGAAAATACCCAACATAGGCCACTACGAAAACTAGTCGTCATAAGGGGCGTCTAGGAGAAGCGAAGTCGAACGACTTCCTTACCATCTTTAAGGCATAATAGGCTGCCCTTCGGTACAATATTCATACAGCCAGAGGTGCCCGCTTCGATGTGGCGATCTGGCTTATCAGCGTACAAGTCCCTGAATGGATGTATCGACGTTGTGCTGTGCGAACTCAGCTTATGGAACAGAGACTTTCAAGTGGGACGCCGTGTTAGTCCAACAGTTCCGAGTAGCAGTGAAGTAAAAATGCCCCATCTACAAGGTTCACACCGCACTGAGGAAGATGCATGATATCAAAATACACGGGAACCGAAACACCGACTCTCGTATCGAGGGGCATTGAAAAGTACCAGTCCTGCCCATGTCTTACAATAAACGCTAGTGAAACAAATGACGCTACTTGTTGTTTAACCATCAGCAGTAAAACATGACTACTCTTTTATAAACAATTTTAAGTATGTTTTTATTTAAATTAAATGATTACACAGTTTATTTAAATTTCTTTTATATATTTGAATAGTATATATTTTAGTAATGTTGAGTCCGATTTTTTTTTCTTGTAAAGTCAGTTTTGGTTTTGGTTCTGACGCTTCTGACCAACGTTATTAGGTTCTGACCATGGTTCAGACCAACGTTGGTTCTTACACCATTAGTGGAATTGTTTGGAAAACATTTAAAGTGTAAAAATAAAGTTGACAGAGCATGGAAAACATTCAAAGCATAGAGCGCGCTGGCCCGCGAATCATGTTTTAGAAAGTGCTATTCTAGCGCGAGCGCTCGTCAGAAGAAGGCGCGGGACAGCGTACCATCAGGGTGCACTTCTGGCACTTACTTTTATTTTTGATATTTTAGTGCGCTGGCACAATTGATAGATTGACTGGATTGACTGATTGTAAGGAATCCACTGGGCACGGCGAGTCCCAACAACCTCTGTCGCTCACGCCGAAGAACGAATCACGACGGAAGAGTCGTGAAAGCTATGCCTGTGTGCCTGCTCCTAGTCACAAATAACAATAAAATATAATTTTAATCTTCCATATTGTGAACCTGCGTCAGTGGCCTGTGCAATGTGCTGGAAAAAAAGAAGAAAAAAATAAAAACAGAAAATTTGATCGATTGGGCGCCAGAAGGAAGTTTTACGTTGCCAGCGAGAGGTGGCAGCAGGGGTCTCATAAGAGACAGCTCCCCACAGAGTTGCGCGCGGTTGCGCGTCTGTTTTCCACGCAGATCACGTGAGGAGCCGGATCAAGTGCCGTGCAGGAAAGTACACCTTGCACGCGCCCCGGCGCCGGCGTACGTTCCACTGCTTTTGAGCGCGCCGCGTGCCTCTACGCGCGGCGCTGCTATTCGCCGAATTCAGTCACGTGACGGGCGGGATCAACATGCCGTGCAGGCCGGTGTTTAAGCATCTTGCGACGTCTTATGACCAGCTCCGCTGCAGCGCAAGAGGCTTAAAACCCGATCTTGTCTCTTTCGGTCGTACTCGGTTGCAAGAGTGTGAACGGGCCTTTAGGTCGTTAGCACGGTGTAGTTGTTCGGCGCGACATTGCCTGTTGTCTGTGTATGTGTGCACTACAATTGTCTAGACCTGGGGTCTCCAAACCTCGACCCGTCGGCCACATCCGGCCAGCGGCTGACTGCGGTCTTTCCGATGACGCCCGGCCCACCGGCCCACTTCTACACTCTAAAAAAAGCCCGTGCGTCCGCTTTCCCGCACAACACTCGGAGAGCAAATCACGGCAACTTACGAAGGCAGCCCGGCGAATGACGATGCCGAAACGTATGTTTAGACCAAAAAGCGCAGTCTGAGTTGTGACATTAAGCAATGCAAAACGTCACGCTTGCATTGCTTAATGTCACAACTCAGACTGCGTTTTTTGGTATAAACATATGTTTCGCCATCGTCATTCGCCGAGCTGCCTTCGTAAGTTGCCGTGATTGGCTCTCCAAGTGTTGTGCGGGAAAGCGGATGCACGGACTTTTTTTAGAGTGTACCAAAGCAAAAAGAGACACGCGGGGAAAAAAAAAAAAGAAGAACAAGAAAAGCGGCGCCGAGGATATTAAAAAGAAAGAGAGAAACTTGCATCGAAACAAGGGTTCTCTCGCCATATTATTTATTGTGCATTGTCACCATCAGCATCACTATTCGTATACACTCTCCTGTTTCACGTCTGTATAACTGTTAATATTCCTTTGCAATCTCTTGTATGTCTTTATTACAGTCCTGTGTCATAACTATTGCATATTGTCATCATCGGGTGTGATGCCCAGTGTGAATATACCAAAGTTTATATGCACTTTGATGTATGCCTGGTTGGTGAGTTTTCAGGTTCACAATTATTTTATGATGTCATAATTTAGTTGGTTCACACGGCCGCGAAACCGGTCTTGGCGAGGGGACCCAAAAACGTGAAAAAAAAGCAGAGGATAGCGGTGGCGCTGTAGTCGACTTTCCCTGAACAATCTCACCGGCCGTGAACTGCCAGCGTGTTGCGGTCGCTCCAAGTTCGCGGCCTTTCATTTAATTTAAGAAACATCTGCTTTTTGACGGAGCGAAAATTTTGCACATACACAATTATGAAGCCTGAGATGAGGAAGTATAACAAAAATGGACAAGGCAAGGAATCACATATTCAGCTAGGGGTTTATTGACCAGAAAACGCGAGTTGATACAATTCAAGCAAGTTATAGGGGGAGAAAAACACGTGCCTAACTTAGTGTGTTTACGGCCACTAGTCCGGCTGGCTAATCCCTTTCAAGGTTCTTCACCACACCACTGAGACAGAAAATAGGCACGCAAAGACCCAACAAGCTGAAACATCCCCCAATAATAACATAGCTAACGTATAGTCCTACTTTTGACAGAACCCGCGTAATTTTCTTCTTACTACAATCCGCTTAACATCAATCCAGAAGTTAGGGCAATGAAGAAAAATAGATAAACTTAAAATAAACTCCTCTACCTGTTAATACCAACGAGTGTCTCCCGTAACGCGGGACGTTCACATAAATACACGGTTCAATATGTTTGGCAAGGCATTTTCCGCAACGCAAACGTGTCTGTTTTGATCTGCCAGAAACTCGGGCCCTTTTCTTCGTTATTATTTAGACAGAGGAGTGATCTGAGGGATTCGTCTCTCCAGGAGGGATATATCACATCGGTGTCATCGTTGAAAGGAGAACGGAAAGGCAAGTCATTGACCGTGCTCCATACCGACTAGCCAGACTGGGTTATTGTTATAGCGGTCCCAAAAAGTAGAAAAATTTAATAAAAAAAAATGCTGTTTAAAAATGTCTTGCAAAAAAAAAAAAAAGGAAGAAATTTTGGTAGCAAAACGGGAAGCGTGTACGATTTTGGGCGACGAAATAACTTCCACTTGGAAAGGGATACAGACCGGTCTTCTTTCACCGCGAAGATTTTGTAAAACAAAAGTCCATCGCCACACTCAGTGCTTTCTATCCTAGTGGTAAATGATTAAAATCGCTCATAGCAGAAGGTTCTTGCAGTTTTTATATATGTTAATTATGTTTCTGTGGAAAGGAATCGTGCTCTTTGATTCCCATGAAGCTATTGGGACTGGTCTTTCTCCCCTTCGTCAAAACGCTCGCACCATGTATTTAGGCATAAAGGAACTCTATTATTGTATAGACAGTGACATATCATAGACCATTTCCTAAATTATCCAAGTGCCAAGAAGCGTGCGCGTGCTTCCGTTTGCAAAATGACTTTTTAGGGCAAAAAAAAGGAAACGCTTTGCACACGCGTTTTTCAACGCCTTATTTTGGTTATTTGCGTACTTTAAATCTCTTATGCAGATAAGGAGAACGCGTGCGTCTACTCACATTACCATGCATTCTGCTCGATATGGGTAGGTTGGCAAAAGGCATACATTATTTCAATATCTACAAGTGCTCAGCCCAACGTCTGACCTTCTCATCCCAGTACGCGCGCATGTTGGTCGCTTCGGAAAGCGAGCAAATCACGCGCCATAGGCACGAACACTGAAAATGGAACCGTCCAGGAGCCCTTTTTTTTGGAAATGTCCTTAATTAACAGAGTGAGGAACATTCTGGAACTTAATTTGGTCCTTTTCGAAGTTCGGGCTGGTATCTGGTTGCTAAAACCCTTGAACTGTTTTTAAGGTGAACCGCAGTAAATTTTAATAGAAAGTCTGATTCAGCGAAACAGTGCAAGCTCGCTGGCTTCCGCAGTGCTTTGGTTGTGAGTGCCTGCGCCTTCCCTGTTGTGTTAGCAAGGGCAGGAAGCTCGCGCTGAGGGCGGAGCTTCTAGTCTAAGCTTCAAGGCAGGTTTTCACATACAGCGAAGCGATGTTGCAGCACTGTTCACGTGCCATCAGCTACATATCATCTGTCATGAGCACCAGTTTTGACCGTGCAATACAAAGCTGGTGAACGCTCCCGCCAGCACGCGCTTAGCGGAATTCGTGTGTTGAGAGCCACTCGCTCAAGGGGGAGGGGGGGGGGGGGGGGGGTGTTCACACGAGATGTATTAGATGCACATAAAATAAACCCTACTGCTGACATTATTCACGCAGAACCTGCAACCCTCCAATTGCTAATCCTCAAATGTTACATCCCTGAAAACGAGCTATTTTATTGCAAGATATTATTTTGATTTCACTAATGCTGGGGCTGTGGAGGAGGGTCTCAGACCATCCTTTAAAATCAGTGGAGGGTCCGAGACCCCCTAAGACCCCCCAGACTTTGAGCCATGCGCTCACCAAAGCACCGAAGTATAGCGGATCGGCCTAAACGCGCTGCTTTGGATGCTTTGGATCAACTGCGTGAGTGCGCTTGTAACGGCGGAAGGTTCTACCGCGCTCCTTGCCTAATTAGAGAACGACAAGCAGCAGTAAACTACGGGAATAATAGGTAGTTTTATTTTACTCTTTGAACATATGATTTCGGAAATATTCTTTTTGTAGAAATCTAATTTAAACGGCGGTCATCGCACAGAGCATGAGTCAACGGAGCGGAGGCGGCGCCCTCTATTAGCATCCACAGAAAAAGTAACCTCTCCGCCCAGCATGGGGACTCACTACTCCTCTCTAGCTTACCGTACCTCTAGTAAGAGATGTTATGTGAAATCTGAAAGTACGCAAAAGCTCGTAAAGCAAGGTCGTTAGCACGGTGTAGTTGTTCGGCGCGACATTGCCTGTTGTCTGTGTATATATGTATGCACTACAATTGTCTAGAACAGGGGTCTCCAAACCCCGACCCGTGGGCCACATCCGGCCCGCGACTGACTGCGGTCTTTCCGATGACGCCCGGCCCACGGCCCACTTCGACCAATGCAAAAATAAACGCGTAAGAAAAAAAAAAAAAAGTGGCGCCGAGTGTATCAAAAAGAAAGTGAAACTTGCATCGAAACAAGGGTCCTCTCGCCATATTATTTATTGTGCATTGTCACCATCAGCGTCACTATTCGTATACTCTCCTGTTTAACGTCTGTATATTCCTTTGCATACTCTTGTATATCTTTATTACAGTCCTGTGTCATAACTATTGCATATTGTCATCATCAGGCGTGATGCCCAGTGTGAATATATGCACTTTGATGTATGCCTGGTTGGTGAGTTTTCAGGTTCACAATTATTTTATGATGTCATAATTAGCAACATATCGAATTTAAAAATAAAGTGTATATACCAATCAACCTTACTTTTTTTTAATTTAGTGTAGTTTAAATTGCATTATTTAGATGCTTATATTGATTTACTTATTCAGTATGCTTGTTTATTTTCCGGCCCTCAAGACAGCTACGATATATCCCCAATCCAGCCCCTTAGTCAAAACGTCTGGAGAGTCCTGATTAGGGGTGTCGCGAACTTTTGTCGAACCGGATTTTTAGGTCGAACTTTCGGGGTTCGATTGGGTCGAACCGGTTCGACGAACCTTCGAACTTTTCACCAGATTCGACCGGTTCGACTTTGTGGACACTGTGGCCAGACCTTGATACAAGCATGTCTAGGTTTGGAGAATTTTTTTTGTATGCAATGGGTTATTTTATTTTATGAACAGTTGCAATTAAAAGAAATCAATTCTTATCACTGAAGATGGTAATAACGTAATTTTGTGTACTGAATTAACTGAAAGAACCGATCAGCGCTGCCCTTGATTCATCTTTTAGCCATAACCATGTAATCCGAAGCAAACTGGCCAGCCTGTCGCGCATGCGCACACGAGTCGAACCTCAATCAAAGGTTCGCCGAACTTTTCACTAAAAGTTGGAAAAAGTCGAACCTGGTCGAACTCGAACCGCGCCCGGTTCGCGACACCCCTAGTCCTGATCTAGACCAAGTTACCATCACACTCGTTCAATCTAGCTTGATCATTTGATGGTTCCCTGCCACTCTTTTATTTCGCAACGAAGGGCGAATAAGAAGGTTTATTTATGGTGCTCGTTATATATTTTTTGTTTCTTATGACTGGACTTGGGAAAATTCATCGGCATACTGCAGTGTTGGGTAAAGTACAAAGTAAATGACAGCTAGGTTATGTACTTCAAGTAAAGTAGTACACCAGATAAAATGTACTTGAAGTAAAGTACTATAAATACATTTTACTTTCAAAGTAAAGTTTAGAAGTACTTTTTTAACACAACCTTTCATAATGCCCTTTCATTTCCCTAGTGTTTTTTTTAACTGGTATGCATTGTCCCAGGGACAATCGGGGGTGCATCCATTATTTTTGGGAATGGCGGCAAATATTGAATAATGTCAAGTGACCACGGAGTAGTAGTTTTACTCTCGATGACGAACTATTTAACACGATTAAGGTATAAGGCACTTATTTGTATCTGCCTTATAGGCGCCATTACATCACTCAGAGAAATGACCAGATGACGTTTCGAAAAATGGCGCATTTTCACATGACGATACACCTTTTTTTGTTTTCATATTTGGGGAATGAATGCAGTTACTCTAAAGTCAGAGGGAGAGTGTGGAGGATGGGAGAGACTCGCAGGGGTTCACGGCACTTCCGAAGTGGAGTGCGGCGCACGCGATGGCTTCTTTACCCGCGGAGAAATTGCCTGCGATTGTTGTACGGTGATGTCTTCGCCGCACCAAAATGGGTCTCCAGCAACGCAGAAGCTGAGAGCACTTGCTGCTCGGCTGTCAGCACAAGGGCCCCTCGCGACGCCGCCAAAGCTTCCGCGGCAACTGTCAGAGCCAGCGAGAGTCGGGCAGTATTCCCCGATTACGTCCCAGACGAACCTTGAACCGAACATATAAAAAACGAAGCGATGGTCCGTGAAAGATCGCTTTGGCTCGCCCCGTCCGCGACCGTGAACGTCGCCATCTTCATTAACTTTTGCAACTTCGGCTGCCTGACAGCTAAAAAGTTATCTCAATCGCCAAACTGAATCGTGACGACATTTTGATGACACCGCTAACTTTATTCTTTCACCAGCATAGCTCGAACTCCATCGGAATCTGTAGGCAAAAACTCAATCGCAACGTCACATCACGTGACCAAAAGGGCAGCCAATCAGCGACCGATTGGGTTAACTTTATCGTTGAGTTTGCGATCTAGCATAGACAGACTGGGCGCCCTAAACTCGTCAAACACAAACTTGAGCCGAAAATTCGCGGAGCGCGGCGATTAGACGCCGGCGACAAGAGCGCGAAGTCATCTTCGTGATCGTCCAATCGGTGCGCTCCGTGAACTTCGGCCCCAACTTTGTGCATGACGAGTTTAGAGCCACTGGGTTTCACCAGAGAAAGAGGGCAAGAGAAAGCGACGAAAAAGCAGTGAGAGAGAGAGAGAGAGAGAGAGAGAAAGAGAAAGCAGACCCCTTCGCCGCAACGGGTTGAGAAGTTTCGAGTGTTTGGTTCTCTTCTGCCGCTAGCTGGTGCCAGGGCTCTGCTCGGCGCTGTCGCGTTCCAGTAGACCTTTCGCCGAATTACCCGAGCATCATAAATATTGCCGGGAACGTTGGTACACGGGCTGCGCGTGCAGACGTCTTCAGGTTTTGTTCGAAAGCAAAATTTTAAAACAAATGGCATTTCGCACGCGCGTTCCACGGCCTTTTTATTTATTTTTAAATTTTTTTTTTTTATAGGGAAGGCGATCACGTGAATTGAGTGTATACCTACATTCCCAACATTCTCTTTGATGCTTGGGTACTTTAGCGAAAGGTCTATTGTTCTGTTTCTTGCACCCAGTCTCTGATACCCCTGTCCGACGGCCACGTTAAATGACATTTATGCAAAATGAGATTACAGCTCGGCTAATCCGCGTGTTTAATACGCCCCGCTGCGCGTGCACCCGCCACGTGCAGAACCAGCATCACGAGCTGATTCGCCGAGCGGTGAATGACATTCGATCAAAATGACATTTACTTTCCCCTCTGACAGGGGGTACAACAGGGTCGGAGAAAGTCGCATCTGCACTGCAACCGCAGAATACGGCACCCACCACAAGTAAGACATCCACGGAGCGATCACACGTGCATACCTTGCACGAGGCCGCTTTGCTCCATTCAGTGTTCACATGTACACGCAGTTTCTCCACACTAAAACCTGATTCACATGGTGCGATTTTACTAGCGATTTCGCAGTGGCAACGTTGCACGTTCACCAAATAAAGCGAGGTGGAAGCTGCGGTGATCACGCCGCGCCTATGAAATCGCAAGTAAAGGAGATGATGCGAAAAACGACCGAATATGTACTGCGGAAACCGCAAACGAAATTCGGACGGCGGCTATAGGCTCCTCCCCTTTTGCGAAAATCGGAAACGTCTGGAGAGATATAGAGCGCCAGATACTTTTCGGGCGGAGCTTCCGATTTTCGAACGGCTGGGCGCGGAAAAAAACCTAAAGCATTGTGATTTCCGTGCGGGGAAAAAATTTCATCTATGGCTCGTCTTCCGAAAATCGCGTACAACAATTTTCGGATTCTCGGTCCATTATTTGGCATCATATGTTCCAGCCCTTAATATCACACCATCTGAATCATCACAATATGCATTTGCCACGCTGGCAAAGGGGCGACTTTTTTTTGCTTTGATTGTCATATGCTTGCGCGCTTTCTTTTTTGGGTTTTGTATATTTGTATCAGGCACAAAGTGCGCTTGTCGTCTGCTTCGCGTCGTTCGCCTGCAGCCACAGCCACCACAGCGCAGACGGCATAGAAAGGGAGAGAGAGAGGAAAAGCGGTGGTGTTTACAATTCGTACGAAGAACGGGCCGAGTATAAACATGCGATAATAGCTGTGCACGTCGGCACGCGAGCGCACGTGCTGGCAGTCGGGAGTCGCATGGCACGAAGCAAATATTTAAAACAGACGGCTCGTTTACGATACCTCAAGCGCCACAGTCACTAGCACACATGCGCGAGACAAGATGGTTGCTGGCACCGGCTCCAGGGGAATCGTGGCCCGGGGCACTGATCTGGACACTTGGCGAACAAGTAGGCGAGGGATTCGGCGGCTGTGATTGGCCGGCGCCGCGCTCGACCGTGGTGCCGGCCAATCACGACGATCGAATTCTTCGCCAACTTATTTTGCCAAGTGTCCAGATTAGAGCCCCGGGGACGCAGCCACTGCTTCTCGAAACCCTTCGGGACTTGCAGGGTGGCAGAAAGCGGTGTGCAAAAACAAACCAAAAGTGAAGCATTGCAGAACTAGTACGGAAATACCAGAATCGGTCTCTACATTTGCATTGACTTTTGTTAAAGACATTTATTAAATATGTTCGGAAATAAAATAAAAGTGAACGTCAACTACACCTCGGATTTCGGATGCATTTGTTCCCTTACCGATATGAAAACAAATATTTTCCATGGAAGACGACGAAAACATGTCTGTGATCTGGCGAACCGTGTCATCTTCACCTGTGCCGAAAGTAAGTACAGGTTATGCTACCCCTCTAATATATATATATAAGTAGAAGCCACCGAGGGTCAAACAAACTTGGAAGGTTTAATTCAACATGTGTAAGTCATACAAAAACCGCGACGTTTCGAAGGGGGCACTTCTTCCTCAAGCGGGACTTGAAAAGTCCCACTTTTCCAGTCCCGCTTGAGGAAGAAGGGTCCTCCTTCGAAACGTCGCGGTTTTTGTATGACTTATACATGTTGAATTAAACCTTCCAAGCTTGTTTGACCCTCGGTGGCTCAGACTGCGTTTTTTGGTCTACCTTTAAACATATGTTCCCGCATCGCCATTCGCTGAGCTGCCTCCGTAAGTTGCGGTGATTGGCTCTCCTAGTGTTGTGTGTGAAAGTAGACGCACAGACATTTTTTAGAGTGTAGTTGCTGTCCGCGAAGCATGCGGCTTGCCAATCACTCCGATCGGAAGCATGATTCCAGCGGTTTACAGGACAGAGATAACGTCTTCGCGCGAAGATACCATCTATGAAGATTGCATATGTATGGAAAATCGTGTTCTCGATCTAGTTATTCGCTATGTTATTTTTTCGCAACGCGATGATTGGCTGTATATGTGCTCTGGGGTAAAGCAGACGCAAGGGCCTTAATTGTTCATAAATAGTGCCGCTATTACTCGAGTAAATACGATACACATGCATTTTGATCCCCCCTCCCCCTTTCCCCTCTCCGCCCCCTGAATCATGGACATTCCTGCCACCTCCAAAACCCCCCCCCCCCCCCCCCCCCCCCAGAAAAGAATTCCTGGCTACGCCGCTGGCTAGCGCCAGTTGAACCTAGAGCGGACATTATAATAACTCTATGTTGTAAACGCTTTTTCGAGACACAAAGTTCCGTTTCGTGCGATTCATTTGTGTGTACATCACATATAAAATAAACAGAAAAAAAATAATAGCGTCGAGTAGACATGCAGGTTCAAGTTCTCGTGGAGTCACCCATGTATACCTTTCGGTGAATACTGAAAACCACGTATATATATGAGGCGCCACATCGAAGGGTAGACAGCACAGCACAGAAAATGTGCACTCTATTTATAGCATTTAGAATACAATGCCATGAATCTAAACAAAAACAAACGAGTGTAGTTCGTGAGCGGTGTAAAGAGGCCTCCTTTCCTGCTGGGTGAACGGTAACACCTCCTATCGACCTTCGGTTTGAAAGGGTTTCACGGTTACGAGTCCATGGTTGCAAAGTTTTTTTTTTTTTAATTTTTTAAATTCTTTTTATGGAACAGCGGCCGGATTATATCCTTCCACGTTCTTCTTTTTACCTCACGCTCTTCTCTCTCTCTGTTTTTTTTTTTTTTTGTCTTTTTTATAGCGTGTAATAAGTGGCTACATCAGCTCCACTAAGTTCACCTCTCACCGAAAGTAACCGGTGTTTACTGTAGCGAAGGTTGGCGGCCCCTAGGACTTGTTGGCGGCTGTTGTCAGCTCCGAAATAACAATTGCGGGTCATTACCCCGTTAGCAGACGAAACAAGCTTCAAAGCCGGCAGAAGTCCTCCTTCTACCGACGAGGGCCAAGGGCTCGCTATCGGAGGGTGCCGACAAAACTAACCAGTGATTGGATCTGGCGGTGCATTTTGCTATTTCCTTCTTGATCGTCTCTTCTTGTAGACGAGGGTGGTTAGTTTACGCCATAAATCCCGTAAAAACAACAGAAGACCGATGGCAGGCGGTGGGTTCGGCTTGCGAGCGCGCGCGCGGGGGCCGTCTGCTTTCCATAAACATGGCGGCGACGGCCGCGGTGGTGGTTAGGGGAACGTGGCAGCCATGTGTGGCTCGCTCATTCACGGAGGATCACGGAAGCACCCGCCGATTCCTGTTTCTTTTCTTATTCCTGTCGACCCCCCCCCCCCCCCCCCCCCCCGCCCCCAAAATCTGGGTAAACTATGACTCCGTCAGAGACGAATGTGGTCATTTCCTCTTTATCTGTTCGCGTGACTCGCGCGGTTCTGATGGCCGACGACCGGCTTCGTGGTCCTAATATTATGTAAGAAACATATTAACAAAAAAAAGGAGGGTGCCCTGCACTGAATTCCCTAATCAAAAACAAAAACAAACAAACAAACAGAAAAAAAAACATGCCTCGCTTTGCTTACAAGTAGCGACGAGTCATTGGGGTGTAGGATTAACCCTACTCTCGTCGACGAACTGATGTCTGGCGGTCAACTAACCACAAGCTTCCACCGTGTTACACCATCGAACATTTCGTTAGCAACTGATACATAATCCCTTTCCTGACGTCACGGGTCGGAGTCATGAGCGGGCACCCCGAAACATCTCGTCGAAAATAGTTCAGTGCTGCGCCGCTTTTTCTTCCAAGAGCTGCAGTTTTCGCGACGAGATGTTCCGTTGGCACCGATTGTTTTTCTACACTGCAAGACATGCATTCTGCCGTGCCTCTGATGGCTTCTCACAGTCAGCCCGGAACAAATACAACTCCCTGTAACACCGAATAAGAGCGCAGCTCTTGAGGAGGAGGAGGGAAGGGTACTGGGGGCCATGTGTTCTCGGGGGGGGGGGGGGGGGGGGGGGGTGACGTGACCTTGGGGGGCCTCGTGGCCCCCAGGTCACGTGACCCCCCAGGAAAAATTTTCTGCTAGATTTTAGCGGGGAATTTTTTCCGCTAGATTTAGCGAGGAATTTTTTCCGCTAGATTTAGCGGGGAAATTTTTCCGCTAGATTTAGCGGGGAATTTTTGTTTTGCTAGATTTAGCGGGGAAATTTTTCCGCTAGATTTAGCGGGGAATTTTTTCCGCTAGACAGCGGGGAATTTTTTCCGCTAGATTTAGCGGGGAAATTTTTTCCGCTAGATTTAGCGGGGAATTGTTTCCGCTAGATGTAGCTGGGAAATTTTTTTTGCTAGATTTAGCGGGGAAATGTTTCCGCTAGATTTAGCGGGGAATTTTTGCGCTAGATTTAGCGGGGAATTTTTTCCGCTAGATTTAGCGGGGAAATTTTTCCGCCAGATTTAGCAGGGAAAATTTTTCCGCTAGATTTAGCGGGGAAATTTACCCATAATGCACCGCGCCGTTACGCCGACGGCGACGGCGACGGCGACGCCGCTCAAGCCGGAAACGGGCGCCTAAGAGCTGCGCCCTAAAAGATGCTTTGGTCTGATTTCGAATTGTCAACCAAACGTGGCGTGTGAATTCTGGCTGGCTGAGTGGACAGTCTTTCGTGAGCTTCACTTTACACGGAAAATTACCTCGCATGATAACTTGCTACACATTGCGGGGGCCATACGACGGCTCGACACTGGGTACAAGCGTATCCCTTCTCCATCGTTTCCCCTTTTCATTCCCCTCCCAAAAAGAGGTCCCCACCAGCGCTGGCATCCCTGTTTTCTTGAGAACCCAACTTTACAAACAACAAAGTCAGTGACGGCTAAAGTCGCGAGGTTAGTCAAAGCCTTTGATGGTGGTGACAGTCTGTGGTAACTCACGCAATATAATAATCTTTCGCAGCCACGAGCTCGAGATTTCTCGAGCTCGTGGCTGTGAAAGCTCATGTCATTATTTTCGATTTCTAAAGAGATGACGAAGTGTTCGTTTGGGGGATGTTGGTCGCAGCCGAAGCAGCGACTCAGTGGCAATCCTCGAAAGCTTTCGCGGGGACTCATTCGTCTCGGACAAGTTTGCGACTCGGCTGTGTGGGAGGCGCTCCCTCGCTGTTTATTTTCTTACGCGAGGGGAGCGCAGAGCTTTGTTGTCGGGTGACGTGTTTATGTTCCTTCAGTTTGCTCTCCTCTCGATCACAAAAAGTATTTTTTTATTATTATTATTATTATTCGTTCTTCATCTTTTGGTTGTGTTCTTCTTTTTCTTTTAACGTGCGTGATTGTTTCGTGTTGCGAGGCTCTTCCTTGTTTCGAGGAAAGCCCTTTGGAATCGGTCGCCTTATTGATCCCAGCGACAAAGTAAATACAACTTGGCGAACTTGAAACAAGGCGCTTCTCTGACGTCACACCGCTGCGGTGGCGCTGCTGTCAGTACGACATATGCGTCTTGCGCATGCGCAATGCCTTTTGCACGATGTAGTGGGACTGCGGCTTGAAAGATAGAGGAGATGCATGATGAGAGTGCGTTCCTCCACGGGGGACAACGAACGGAGCAGTGCAGCGATATTGGATCCGAATTTCTCTTTGGCGTATACGCTTACTATTAGCACCGAGACGTTTCGGTGGCGGAGACCCTTTTCACGAGGGTGCCGCCATCTTGAAATATCGTCACTTCCAGTATGGGCGAAAACATTGTTTTGCCGTCGCCACGCCAATAGAATGCATTTAGGAGATAAGTCTAATAACCGTCACCCATTCTCGTGTTTCCTCCCCTCTATTTTTGTACTATTTGCAGGTTGAAACGTCTTAATATTTTTTCGTCGCCCATACCAGATATGCCTACTTGGCGGTCGGGGGCGAGAGTAAACGGAAAAGGGCTATAGCGTCCCTATCCGTGACTTCATTACAAGGATGTGCCTCGCCGTGACGCCACGAGTAGTAATTCTGGCTACTTAACATCAACTGCCGACGACAAGTTCCACGGGGAAGCTTGGAATCATCGCGGTCCTAAACCAACACCGTCGAAGTTGACAGACTGGCATCTTTTTTTTTTATAATTATTATTTCTGTCGATGAAAGAAGCATCAAGGAAAACGCGCCGCACGCGCTCATCTTCCCTCTATAAAAGGTTCGAAGTAATTAGCCAAAATAAAGCGTTGACGAACGCGCGTGCAAGATGTCACTTGTTTTAGGCCTTTGCCTTAGGCCGACTTACGAAACCATTTTCCGTAGGGTAGGAAAGTGCTCCCCAACGACCTTCGCTCCCTCCCCTCTCGCACTTTTTACTCCTCCTCCCCTGAAAGGGGCGGGTTCGGAAGCTAGTCTCCGTGGAAAGGAGAAGGGGTTTCCTCCTTTCTGGGTGGCAAGGAGGAAACCTCTTCTCCCGCGGAAAATGGTTTTGTACGTCGGCCTTTAACTGCTGCAGACGCAAGCGCGTGCGGCACGCGTAACTACACTCGCAGCACGCTCCTTGGTGCTTGGGTAATTTAGCAGAAGGTCTGATAAAGGGACCATGAAATGATTTTTCAACTCTGTCTCCTCTTTAGTTTTCGTCCTCTACTCAAAAGCGAAACGAGAAATCACGTTATCGTGACGCAGTATTTCGTTGGATGCCATGGCTCAAAGCTTCCATCGTGCTTTTTATGTGAAACTTGTCATTCGGAACAAACCATGATAAGTGCCGTCACGGCACTCATTGGCCACGAACGCGAATTCAGATATTCGTCGGCGGATTGATCGTTGACGAGCGCATACGTCCGCGTAAAGCAGTGCTCGTGTCCAACGCGTAAGCTGGGTTCGACAGCCGCGCATGGGCACTGCGGATGCATCACAGCGAAAAGGTGGAGAGATTTCGAAGGAAACGACGTAAAAAAATAGTCCGCTATATATATTCAAATTTTCGTACCGAAAAACCGTTTTTTTTTTTTTTTTTGGGGGGGGGGGGGGGGGGCTTTTTACCCTCGTGTACTAGTTTTCTTTTGGCCCACTAAACGGTACGCGATTAGTAAAATCCTAATCTAAAATCATTTATCCCAGCCCAAAGTGCATTGCATGGTCCCTTTAATCCCCTTGAGTATGTCATAGGGAACGTTTGGTAATGGCGTTACACGCCGACCACACTACCGCTTTTGGTAGCGCACGTCGCCAATACTCGCACGCAACGAACCCATAAGGTTCGTTATCGTGGTGTATTATTATCCCTTCTCAAAAGTCCATCAAGCAGCATTGGTGGCTGCCATTTTCTATGGGTACGAAGCGTGTGGCTGGATCTGAGCCCACGCCGAACGCTGACGGAGTCCTCGTGTCCAATAGGTGCTGAGAGTACGTGCCCAAACAATGGCCGACTCGGATAATTAGCGCAGCATCTACTTTAGGCGGCGCCCACCTTTCAAAAGGACTATTTTAAGGATAAAACGCTGACTTTTTTCTTCGCTTCGCAACACTTGATGACGATATAATCCCGTAGTCACGGGGACCGCAGTGTTGACGATGTCGCCGAAATTACCCAGTGACGGTATAGTGCAATGTGGCTCATAGATTTAACACAAGCACTGCGTGAACACTTTTACTAGGGCTCGTGGCAATCAACGCCTCGGCGAACATTGGGGTGGTGGATCGTGGCCCATCGCTGCGGTGACGGGAATAGTCCAACTTCCAACAATGTCTGTAGCTAAACACGTGTCCTGTGCTCTGCCAACCTCAGCGTGTGGCTATCGTGAGCAATGGCGCCGTATAAGCGACACCAGGTCACGTGACCACGTTTTCTGGATGCGAGTTGAGGGAATGAACTACACTGTAACTGAACATTGCTCTTTTTTTTTTTTCACGAGTTTTGTGTGTGTGTGTGTGTGTGTGTGTGTGTGTGTGTTTGTGTGCGTGCGATTGCTATTGTGGGGGGAAAAGAACTAATACGTGTTTCGGATACGTTACCAACGTCAAGGATTGATTCTAAGCGTCATTTGAAAGCCACGTACAACTTGCCATTTTTTAAAAAAACAAGTATACGTCAACGGAGGTTTGAATCTATTAGTGCAGTGTTACGCATAAGGCAAACCGTATGTCGCATGCGGTATGGTCTGACAACAACGGTGTCTCCATGAACCTTTGCCATCTTTATCACCCTAATCTTCTCTAAAACCCTTGTATAAAATTCACGCTTCAGGCTGGTTCACCCATGCCCGCCCTATTGGAAAAACCAGCATGAAAATCAAACTGGTCAAGCTGGTAATTAAGGTGGTCAAGCTGGTAATCAAGGTGGTCAAACTGGTCAATGTGGTAATTAAACTGGTTTAGCTGGCAATCAAGCTGGTTTAAGCTGGGCAAGCTGGAATTTAAGCTGGTCAGTCTGGTCTAAGTAAAAACCAGCATGGTCTCACTCGAATCTGGTTTTAGATTCAATCTGGTGTAGCTGGGAGCCAGTCTGGTCTTAACTGGTCAAACTGGTTTTCCATGGAGCCAATGTGGTCAAGCTGGGAGACGAGCTGGTCATGCTGGGAGACAAGCTGGTGAATCTGGTCGAAATAATAATCGTGGTGGTCAAGCTGGTCATGCTGGGAGCGCGCACGCCAAGGTCGGCTAGAGATAGCCGAACTGGCATTGCTGGGAGCGCGCGCGACAAGGTCGGCTGCTGGAACGAGGCCACGTCCTGTTCTTTGTCCTCTCGTTTTTGGTAGACCACCGGGCGCGTCAGGCGCGCTGCAAGCTACCTTTGTGTGCGAGAAAAGAGAGAGAGAGAGAGAGAGTGGTAGAAACGGAGAATCGAAGACGCGTTTGGATAGCTTGGGCAGAGGGCAGATCGAAGGGACGGCTGTGTGCGCGTTGTTTGGAGACTAGTTGAACGACGGTGCAAGCGAAGCGGGTTTTGAGAAGACAGCGAGCGGCAGTCCGTTCAGTGCGGGAAGATGTCAGACGTCCCGACTGCGGCGTCGCTTCGTGTCTTCGAACGTGTGTGTGCCCAAGAATGACGGCGGTGCCGAGGAGTATCGCCAATGCCATCCAAGCCACACGGATTTCCTCGCCTCTGCCGACCACGCAAGTTGCCGCTTCGCCCCCATCGCTGGCGGGACCCAGGTTCGCTTCTCTCGTCCGTGTAGTATTTTCGTCTGCTATTGCCTGTTTTTGGCCTGTGTCTAGTATTTTTTTCGTGTTGAGAGATAAGCAATCTGGTTTTATTAACATTGTAGACAATTTGCACCGAGAATCTGTGCGTCGGTTAGTACTGTGTCAGCGCCGAGGATGTGTAGCATTTGAGTTCATGTGAGGCTGCCGCAAGTACGAAAATAATAAATTGGATGCCGAGTTGGCTTTTCTGACGAGCTGGGCTTTTTTATTCTGTGTATTAATTTAAACAGGTTAAACTGGTTGGGAAGTTCACCAGCATGACCAGTTTAACAGCATGACCAGCATGCCAAACTGGGCATGCTGGGGCAATAACCCAGCTTGAAGCTGGGACCAGATCAACCATCATGACCAGTATGACCAGATCAACCAGCATGACCAGCATGCCAAGCTGGGCATGCTGGGGCAATAACCCAGCTTGAAGCTGGGACCAGCTTAAGCTGGTTTTTTCAATAGGGCGTGCTCTTACGTTATGTTACGTTACAAAAAAGCTTTTGTACAAGTAACCGGGACATGTGTGCTTCATATCAGTGTTGTAGGCGTTACCGAATAAAAGTGAAAGCCGTTTGCAACTCCCTGTAACACCGAATTACAGCGCAGCTCTTGAGGAGGAGGAGGGAAGGGTACTGGGGGGGGGGGGGGTGAAGTGACCTGGGGGGAGGGTTCACGTGACCTTGGGGGGTCACGTGACGATGCCGATGATGTCATCAGTGACGTCACTGATGACGTCATCAGTGACGATGACGATGACGATGCGGATGCCGGTGACGTCATCAGTGGCGATGACGTCATCGGGGAGTCACGTGACCCTGGGGGTGGTCACGTGACCTCGGGGAGGGGGGGGGGGGTCACGTGACTTGGGGAGTCACGTGACTTTGGGTGTCACGTGACCTTGTGGGCCACGTGACCCTAGGGGAGGGGTCACGTGACCTCTGGGGTCATGTGACCTTGGGATGACCTTGGGGGTCGCGTGACCTTGGGGTGACCTTGGTTACGCTGACGCCGACGGCGACGGCGACGCCGCTCAAGCCGGGAACGGGCCCCTAAGAGCTGCGCTCTAAAAGTAACAAAATACGTTACTCGTTACTTGCAAAATAAAGGAACGCGTTACCGACCTCGTTGCCTAAAAATGCAAGGAAGGCGTTACCGTTACCGTTACCATTATCTTTACCGATAAAAAGAAACGCATGTTACTTTTGCGTTACTTTTTCATTTATAAATTGACGGTAACAACGTTTCTTTTTTTTTGGCGACAGCGTTTTTTGACACTGGGACAAAGGGCATGCGCGTTGGGGGTTTCCTAAAGTGGGATCTTTTGCGTTGGGAAGCACAGTCAAAATTTTGAAAAAAAGAAATGACCGCATCTCCACGTGGTGAGTCACGTGAATGATGTTGATTGGGGCGAAGCTCTGGTGGTGCTGATGATACTGATTTTTTTAGCATTTTACCGCAGCGCCCGGTCGTCCATAAACGTTGAGTCAATGCATGCAAAGTTTAACGCGATTATATACGCATTTGACCGCAGCGCCCTCTCCTGTATAGACGTTGAGTGGTTACATGCAACGCTTCATCCATGACATCCCCGGCTCTTGAGTTACTACCACATCTCAGAGCCCCCTACTCGTCCCGCAGTCGTGGCCGAGTGGTTAAGGTGATGGACTAGAAATCCATTGGGGTGTCCCCGCACAGGTTGGAATCCTGTCGACTGCGCAAACATTTTTTCTTTTTTTAAGAAGACAGATGGGATGGCAATCGATGTGAGCACGGACGCCGGACGGACAAGGCTAGACCCTGAGGAGCTTCGCCCCTAAAAATTGGGCTGTGTGTATCTTTATACAGCCGGAAGTTAGTCTGCCTCAGTGGGCGTCTGGTGTCTCAGCTGTAGATGAGCAATTGAGCCAGTGCAGTACAACCGCTAGCCTGGGCTCTCTAACGTGCATCCCGCAGTAGCGATATATACACGACCGCACGCCGGTACGATGCTCATCCAGATCGAAACGGGTAGGGATGGGGATTGAACCCAGGATCCTGAGTTTCAAAATCTTGAAGGCATGTGGAATGATGCTAAAGGTTGCATATTGTATCGCGCTCGAGGCAAAGCGTGACTCACAGCAGAGATAACAGCCGCCGTGTTCATTTGTACAAAGAGTACGAATGCTCAGGAAGTCGCAGATGGTCACACTTTATGAAATATTTAGGCAATGCAGGCACGGAGCACACCCTCAACAGATACTGCTTGTCTCCATAGTTGCCCTCTTGTTAATGGCTATACAACGAAAGTACTACGTGCCACTATGCGATCTGTGTTCCGAGTCGAGGTCACACAGCTGAGGTTTCTGTCTTTCAACAGAGGCGCCTTCCGGCCCCATGGGCACGTGCCAAAATTGGAAGAGACTCACAAACCCGAAAGCCGTTAAAGCCGAAGTGAGGATAAGAAAAAAGAAAAAGAAAACACCTATATTAGGTTTCGCACAGCCCCGCCGTCAGCGCGCGATGACACACCGGCGACAGCGTGCTCATACACTGCTCTTCTGACACACGTGGCTAGCAGCCGCACAACCGGTGCGGAATAAAAGGCGACTGCAAAATCTGGAACGACAAGGAGGTCTTCCAGTTGTTCTGCCGTCAGCGCGAGACCGCTGCCTCTTCTAGTCTTCCTCACAGGAGCTATGCACAGGCATGCGAGAACGTCGCTTCAGAGCGCGTCTTGGTTGCGCGAACGCTCGTACAAAGTATGACGACGTGTGCGACCAAAAGCGCCGCTATGGTCGGATTGTAATCACGTTTGCTTTTAACGATTGGCCAGAGGCTAACTATGACGTCTTTAATGGTGTTTAATACTGCTTTCATCGACGCAAATAAGAGAATCAAACTTTCAACTTTGTCGGTGTTAGTTTAGAAAAGCGATGGCTCTAAGCCTTCCGTGCTTTTTACGCACCATCGGAATTGTCAAATGCAAATTATGATAAGGTGCATGGATCATAACTCATAACGTCACGGATGGAAACCATAAGAGGGCGCCACTGAAACATCTGCGGCGAAAATACACCGTTTCGATGATTACAAAATCACGGCCCCAGCGTTCGCATTAGGCGCCATGTGCACGAACGCTGTGAATGGCACCGGCCAGATCGAAGCCAGTTTATGAATCGGTCTCCTGCAAATAAGTCTCGTGACGACAGTGCTGCGGAGGATGCGGGAGCTCGCGAAGATTTGAGAGGGTTCATATGCGGCGCGAACGTTTACGCAACTAAACCAGCTTCTGGAGCTATTCGCGCACACGTGTATCGTTGGGTTGACTTTCAAAGGGAAGCCTCCCACATGGCTATGGGCAGTAAGGGCGACAAAAATAGAATAGTGAATTTCAATAAAATATAGAAATAATTGCCGGTGCTAAGATAGGACGTGTGGGAGGACTTGAATTAAACGGTGAATATCAGCCAAAGTAAAGCAATTTGAGAATTCCACCGTATACTCTTCTCAAACGAAAACTGGCGTCGCGAACTAAAAGGGGTCTATAGGCGACTGCAAGGAGGGCATCCTACAAAACAAATTTAGACATCCAGTTGTGAAGGGAGCATGAGTGATTATAAGCGTGACGAAGATACCTTAGTGACATAGCCTTTGCTATACGAGGAAAGTTTGGAACTTGGCCGCCAGGGCCATCCTGGTTATCGTTTAAAAGGAGGAGCCGAGGGCAGAAAAGCATTAACTAAAGTCTTGGCACTCAGTCAGCTCCATGCAATGGCAGCGGCCCTATACTCCAAAATACATTTTGCCGTCGCGAGACGTGTTTTCTAGAAAAGAAATGTGAGAAAGTGGCTGCTGCCGTAGAATCGCACTAAGCGCCAAGACGTGTGGGATCCTTCTCTCTAACTCATTTTTGGTGGCCTCTTTGTCGCATCTGCCAGGCATCCTCTCCCAAAAGAGGAGGCTGTCAAAGTCAGATTTGGGGGTTTTGCGCAAGCGCAATTGCAGCTGGACTAAGTATGATTCACAGGAGCGTACGGCAGCATGGCGACCGACGGCGCGTGCAGCTGGCTCCCGATTGACGAAGGGTATCTTCCTATGTGATCTTCCGACACCACAAGAAGGATCATAAATGCACCAACGGAAAGCGCAGCGGTCTGAGAGCACGAAGTACATACTTCAAGTAGAACCGATGGAAACTTCCCATTAAAGCATACTCCTCACACACTCCACTACTGAATAAATGGAAATTCGTCTTGATCATTTCAATAAACCCAGGATGCACATGAGCGTGCCCTGCGTGTAACGTGTCTAAAACCACCCAAAGCACCCCGTAACCAAGGATTACAAATTACAACGCACGTATAAGGCACACACGATACACTCTGTGCTCCTCGTGTTTATTAGAATTATGAAGACAAGTTTTAGTGGAAATTGGAAAATCATTTTATGGTTCCCTTCTCCAATGTGCCGACCTCCATTGTTACGAAGTAAAAGGGGAAGAAAAGAAAGGATAATGGGGGTGATCATTAAAAATAAAATTACCAACTCAGTTACGGCAATTGTTCGGGAAAATTGTTTTCACCTTTCGCGTTTTCTACTGAAATCAATGTCAACATTTATTTGATGCAAGAGGTGTAAATATAAGCACAATATATAGCTAGAGATGCTTCCAGAATTCTCAAAATGTTCAGTACAGTAACACTAAAGCTTCGGGTACGGGCTTTCGAGTATAAAACTCACAATTATAGGAGGTATTTATGGGACGCCATATTTGAGGGCGATGTTTAGAGCGCATGCTCAGAACGAGCTCGTATTAATAGCCTGCTAAGAACGGCAACCTTGATGGTGCTAAATGCACGCTCCAAAAGGACTGTGGAAGCTCGCCGTCAGCACGCGCTCAGCAGCAGCGCACACGGATATGGCCGCCAGTGAATACTCCCTATAAGATGTGCAACCATCAAATATAAGTTGATCCATGGAGTACCGACAGGCTGCCCGTGGTGACCGCCGGTGGAACTATTAGAGAGTGTTAGTAGATCGTTCCGAAACCTCCGGTAACAATAGCCGATAGCGATACAGTGTATGCGCCAAGGCGTCGACGGAGTATCGGGTATCGTTATCGGAATCGTCGGAACTATCTACTAAAACTCCCAGGTCTGCTGCGTTTCCCAGGGGGCGTTGCGTAAAGGGACTCGTTGGGACTTGTTTTGGGTAGTATACACTTGAGTTATGGTGCCTGGAACGCGTCTCCGATTGGTATGTTTACCGCTTTCATAAAAGTGGTGCCTCCATTTCTGCCTGATGACGTCATAGAAGTGTCATGCTATCGCCAGTCGCGATCCTGGAGGCGTCCCAGCAGCGATGGTGTGTGTGGCGGACGCCTGTTCTGCTGCAGGTCGCTCTCCAGTGTGACAGGGAAGTTTCGGCAGCTAGAAGTTGGGACTCCGTGACGACCGCGACACTCGCATTCGCTCGTGATTTTCGCCATTTCGCCAGCATTTCTACGACCAACCACCAGGATCGCGGCATCCGACAGCATGACACTCCGGCTTCTGTGACGTCATTTTTTGTCACTTCGGGACCACTTTTGATGTACATGGCGAGATACGATGCTAAACGCGACAGTCGGAGACGCGCTCCAGGCACCATACTTGAGCGCCTCAAAATACTCAAACTGCTACAGATGTAGAGGCGTGCCTGCTCTGGTGCGGAACTCGTGATCACAAGGAAAATACAAACGTTCCAAATAAAAAAATAACAAAAGAAAGCGTAGGGACGCCAGATGTTCTGACCTCACACCGCAGACATAAGAGACCCGCACGGTGAAGGCATGAGTATGACACTTTTGATTGTCTTACGGCGTTGAATCTAGCCGATGTCAGACGTCGGGACGTGCTTTTTGTTCTTCAGCACTGCACAGAAAGATATAAGATCAGCGAAGGTGTCATAAGTAGTGTGAGGCCCAGTCAGGTGAGCTTGTACTATCCAAAGTGAGGGCGCCACGGTTCAGAGCTTCAGCGCAGGAGGCCAATCGCCAGGGGAGCGTGCACCAGACGTCTAGCAGTCCATTAACAGCGGGGACCATCCGCTTGTAGAAATACAAAATTCTCCGAGCTCTTTGTAGATTTGAAGTAGATCATTCCGATACCTCCGATAACCACACCCGATAACGATACGATGCATGCGCAAAGGCGTCGGCGGAGTATCGGGGATCGTTATCGGAGTCGTCGGAACGATCGTGGACCGCGTTTCCCCCTCCGCAACGAAGAAGCTGCTACTGGGCATGCGCGCCGATGGCCTTGACTGCAAAGTTCCGGATCTCGTAGCGGGTTGCGGAGGGCCGTTGCGAGACAGAAGAAACGATCTGCGAAAACTCCCTATTAATAGGATGTCTTCTTAGATCGTCCGATACCTCCGATTACGGTACCCGATAGCCAATACGATGCATGCGCGAAGGCGTTAGCGGAGTATCGCGTGTCGTTATCGGAGTCATCGGAACAATAGAGATCAATAGAGATTTTAGTACATCCCCATTCCGATACCTCCGATAACCCCGATGACGATACGATGCATGCGTATAGGCGGCGGCGGGGTATTGAGTATCATTAGGGAGTTTTCGTAGGTCGTTTTTATATAACGGAGAGCGTTGCGAGACAGCGGAAACGACCTACGAAAATTCTCTAATAGTTGTGTTGTAACAACGTTTCTGTGTAATGAAGTCGGTTGACGCGACTGTTTATTTTTGTCGGTTGGCAGTGAAAACTAACCAAAGGAAGCGTTCACGGGTGCTAAGACGACGAAACAGCCCTAATGAGGCAATAGGGAGTTTTCGTAGGTCGTTTCTGCCGCCCCGCAACGCTCTCCACAACCCGCTACGATACCCGTAACTCAACAGCCAAGGCCATCGGCGCGGTCTACGAAAACTCCCTATTAAACGGGTCGTCACTGTCCAGACGTCGCGATCAGCCTGGTAGCTAGCTAAGCCGGCGTGTCTCTCGGTTCTTGTATTTTGCTGCCGGTGCGTCTGCGACGGCCAGTGTCCCTCGGTCCGCGGACGGGAGTGCGGGAAAGGGAGGGACGAGGGGAGACAGCCCGCGTCTCTACTTCCGCAAACGTTTGTCTGTTTTCCCCCGTACCGTTTGTTTATCCGTGCCTCGGCCTACCCCAGCCGGGCCCGTTCAGCCGAAGGGATGCTCCAATATGGCGGTGTCACTTCCGGTCCAACTTCCGGTAAGTCGGAATCGTTCGCCCTTTCTGCCACCCCCGTCCAACTGTCACCGCGTGGCGCATAATGTAGTCAACGCGTCGCGGGTGATTAATCATTTCTGCTCGGCGTTCGGCTGGCAGACAGGTAGGCTATACTCGGCTCGACCGGGACCCGCGGCTCCGAGGCAGCTCTCGGGCACCGCGCAGAAGAGACCGCCTCGGCAGTACTCCAGATGGCGCGCACAAAACAAATCCCGCTGATTTATCCGCCACGCTTCGCAACCCGAATGTTGCCCTTCCCCTCAAACTTCTCGCATCTGCCCACGCTTTTGTGGCTTGGCCCTTTTCTTTCTTTGCGATGTCTGCTTTGGCTGACGCTGTTAAGTTTGGTCCTCAGCTCTTGATCTCAGTCATCTGCCCCGTCTTCGCTTTGTTCGTCGGGCACGTCGTGGTACACGAGGCTGGCCAATTACGCGTGCGCCACTTTGACTGGCTGCACGTGCCAGAAGGAAAAGAGACCAGAATGTGCAAAAGAGACCCCTCACCATCCCCTCTTGATGCAGGGCTCCGTCGTTTGCAGGCAAATTTAGTAGAAAGCTGCCCTGTTCGGTGTAAAGCTTTGAGACTGCAGTATTCTTGAAACGGAAACGACAAAAAAAAAAAAAAAAACAGCAAAAAACACAGTTTTAGACTATTGCTACAATTCTAACCTCTTATGTTGCGGATGTTGCGGGATACTCAACTAACGAACTAATATATTTCGTCCACTGAATAAGACCAGTTAAGAACTGGAATATGCTTTCGTCTTTGTTGGTGCTATGGCCTGACATATGAGAGAGCTTTAGTAGACCGTTTTCGCTTTCTCGCTCCGCTCTATGGAAATTAATAAAGCTTGGACTTGGGTTTGGGCTCGTTGGTTGTACATTGATAGACGTGCTGCGCTGCGGAGTTCTACAGAACAAATGTGGGACTAAAATTGAAAGGAAAAGGATGAGTTTACATTGAGATGAGGAGAAACACAACGAACACGAATGGGCGCAGTTCTTTTCTTTTTCTCCTTTTCAATGCATGAGTTTCCCAATTCGTGTTCGTTGTGTTTCTCCTCATCTCAATGTAAACTCATCCTTTTCCTTTCAATTTTAGTCACGCCTTTGTTCTGTAGAACTTCGCAGCGCAGCACGTCTCTCAACGCTCCATGGAAAGCGGAGTCGCCATCGCGCATGCATGCGCGACCCGCTCTGGGATTTGAGCTTGAAGCGCCAGCTCCGCTTTCGTCGCCATTTTAAGAAGCACGTTCCACTCTCAGTAAAGGTTCACTAGATGGTGTTTTTCTGGAAAGGAATTCGAAATGGGTACTCGCCATTTGAAATTATGCTTGGAAGCGCGCTTGACCGTTGTGAACCTCGCTGCACTAAGATGGCTGCGCAGAATTTGTTTGAAACGGCGTCCTCCAGAAAACGTTTCACGGTGGTCAAGAACCTCCGGTTGCTTCGAGAAATCGCTGGCCGCAATCCTTTCACGGCCCCTGAACGGTGGGAACAGGTGCTGCCTTGTCTAATCCAGCGGGCTCGATTTTTCTATGCGAGATGACGACGATGACGTTGAGAGGATGACACACCGGGCGACGGCGGTGACTCAATCTGAGCCCTGGGTCTCGGTTCCTCGGAGGCGCCAGCTTCTACTTTGGCTGGGCTACCTCCTTGGAGCATGATGCTTTGACCCCAGTGGACCCCAGTGAGCAACAGCGCCATCATGTTCCTGGGGCTCCTTCATGCACTGATCGAACGGCGTGCAAGATCCTCATCCGCCCAACCCGCCTCCACGAAGTCTGGACTTCTGCAAATCGGGCTGCCATCCTCCCCAATACCAAAAACCCATGTCGTCGTCATCTTGCACGTATATACTCTTCACATTACCATGTTCCCTAGACGCGGCACCGCGGGCCTCGGTGGTACGGGCTGCTGCCTTTCCGCCGTGCCGCGGCTCTCCAGAGCCAAAAATTAAAGGCTAAAGACCAAAGACTAAAGCAGTCGGCAAGCGGACAGATATTTTGTTTGGTTACTTTAGGCAGCAGGACAGTGAAAATTAGCGAAAGTGAGTGCTCCATTTATATCTCTACTTTATTTTTCCCAATGAAATGAGTCTTTTCTTCTTCGTATGCTTCGGTTTGTGATATGGTGCTTGGTGTTTATGTACACTGCGCGACATTGTTAGCGGGAGCATTCAATATCCTGTTTTCATTTTTCACCTTAAATTCGAGGGGCTGACATTAGCCTTTTGGTGTGGAATAAAGCGCTCGTTTGGGGCACTAATCTGAGCGACAAATTTTCAGCTCTTTCAATAGCTGTCAAAAAAATAAACTGCAAATAAAAGCGATTTTTTCGTGTTCGTATTAACAGTACAGCGCAGTGTATGTATCATGCCTTGGAAGGTGACATGAAACCATTTTGCTTGACTACACTTCTTTTTATTTGGATACATGGTTTTGCAAAAAAAAGACGGACACAAGTGAGAGAAACAAACACGAGCGCAACTTCCAACTGTATTGAGGAAACCTTTAGAAAACATACAGATATATCGTCAACTTCAATGCGTCCACGCATGCGTCGTGTCACTATGACACGGTCGTCACAGAAACTTATCAAGGAAGCGTTTTTCAGCATTATACAAACTTATCGAGGTATCGCTCACACATAGGTCGCCTTTCTTTTTGATAAAGAAGGCTTCCAACAGCTCACGTGCTTTTTGTCCCTTAATTCTACCCAAAATTGCAGTGTCAGAAAAACGTGGCTCACACTCACAGTTTCTGCAGTGTGCAGGCAAATGTGCCCCGTCATTAGTCTTTAAATTTTGAGCATGCTCCCTGATACGGTCGTTGGCACACCTTCCCGTTGGCCCCACGTATGTCTTCCCACACGTGAGCGGGATTTCATAGACGACTTCTGTTTTGCAGCCAACAAACGGCCTGGCATGCTTTGTGCTGCATCCTCGCTTCTGACTGCTTTCTCCAGTAATGCGGGGGCAGAGTTGGCCGAGTTTTGTCGGAGCTGTAAACACAATCGGCACCCTATGTCTGTTCGCAACCTTCTTGAGGTTATGCGAGAGTTTGTGCACGTATGGTACCGCTTCATGCCTCACATTCCTCAGTGTTGACTGCATCCTTTTTCCAGCAGTGTGTCCCTTCACTCTTTGCAGGATGGTTTCCGCCACACTCCTCAAGACCGAATCAGGGAAGCCCGCTGACAATAGTCGAGCCAATTGGTTGCTAAAGCTTGCCTGTATCCTGTGAGCACACGACTTTCTGAGGGCGGACTCAAGGCAAAGCTTAGCAATTCCTCTTTTAACAACCTTTGAATGGGCTGAGTCATACGGCAGGAGTTCCTTTCGAGACCGTGGGGAATACATCAAACAAACGTGTTCTTCCAAAAACAAAAGGTTCAAGTCTAAAGACTGAAGGCTGCCCTGGTTAAGCAGCTCATGTGTAAAAGACAAGCCTTTGCCATGGCGTCTAAAAGTCCGTAAAACCTCATTCACACCATCAGTGTACGTCAGAGAAGTCTGCTTTCTAAAAACAATTAAAAAATCATCCACGTATCTAAACACTCTACAAACATTAAAATCATTAAGAGCCTGCTCAAGCGTCCGATCAATTTTTGCTAAAAAAAATGTTGCATAGTATAGGGGCTACGCACGAACCAATGCATATGCCTTTCTTCTGTAAATAAAGTTGATTGTCAATGAAATAAAAGTGCTGTTAAGGTACGCTTCTAGTAAGTTTAAAAAATCTTCAACTGAGACTCCTGCCGTGTTCTGGAAAGAAACAACTCCATTTACGTCAATACACTCCCTTACTGCACTAAACAATTCACAGTGCGGGACTGAATAAAACAAATCTTCAATGTCAACTGAAAAGGCGTACCCTATGCTCTGGTTATCCTGAAAGAAATCAGCCACCTCATCTGATCTCTTTGTGAGGAAAGGGTCTGTAACCTGCAAGCATTTCAAATGTTTCAATAGAAACTGACTTGCAAGTAGCTGCCACCTGCCCTTTTCACTCACGATAGCCCGAAACGGCACACTCGGCTTATGTGTTTTGGCGGAAAAGAACACGCTTAACGCATCGATTTTACATTTCGACACGTCCTTCGCTAACTTAGTCAGATCTAAACTCTTACACAGATCGACAAACCTGCTTCTTGTATTAGACGCCTTAGCATTAACCGGAGCAAAGTTCTTTTCTATTGCTTTTGCAGCTTTTTTGTTGAAAGTGCCTCTGGGCAAGGTTACGAACCCACCCTCCTTATCTGAATGTAAAAGGCAGAGTTCATGATCTTTGAAGTGCGTTATCACCCCTTTTAAAGAATTGCTACCGCCGCCACGCACTGTCCTAGGGGCACACTTCAAAAGGCAGTCCACACCTTCAAGCAGGCAACGTTCCTGGTCTTCTTTGTCTGCCTTGCTGGCCACTCTCCGATTCAGTGCCACTTTGATTTGCCGGTTGTGTTTTCGGCCCCGGTAAAGCTGTCCAGCCTGTGCCGAAGAATTAACAATAAACAAGACGGAGGTGACGTTTGCAGAAAGAAGCATAGAAAATTCGTGGAATGCGCATCTTCGCTCGTATACGAAATTCCAATGACATGCGGAAAAGGGTACGTGGGCCAAACGGGCAGATGCGTTAATGAAAGGGCAAGAGAGCACGCGCTATCAGTAAGGTATTCCCCCTCGGGCAATTTAGCTATTCTTGCGACAGATGCTCTTGCGCCCCGGAACTGGAAAAAACAAAAAATCTGGGAAAGCTGAGAAGTAAAATCTCGAGAGAGATGTTCGAGTCATTTAACATTAGAATGCAGGGGGATGACAAGTGCATTAGTGCCCCGTCAGTGCATCTGACAGACAAAGAATTTGAATTCTTACTTGAGAAGCCCGATTGGGTGTATATAAATAGTGTGTTTTCAATAAACATTCAGTTGAAAGTAGCGCTTCGTGTTGTCTCACTTACTATGTCCTTGTCTTGCGGCGCATTTTGTGAAAATAAGCATTGGGTCTAATACCGATCCTTGAGGTACACCGCAGGTGAGGTTGATGGTAACACTTATACTATTGCTAATTCTTACTTTCCGTGTTCGACTGGCAAAGTCATTTTTGAAAAATCTAAGGAACGGTCCCCTGAATCTTAGACTTTCTAGTTTATCTAGTAAAGTATCATGGGGGGGGGGGGGGGGGGGGGGGGGGATCTATTGTATCAAACGCCTTAGTAAAGTCTAAAAAAAAAGGCAAGTACAATTTGATTCTTGTCTATCTTCTCATTCATGAAATACGCTACGTCTTCGAGTAATAGTGACGTATTTTTTATTTTTTTCGGAATCCATACTGATAGTTATTTATTAACAAAAATTTGTCGCAGAACGAGGTCATAGTTTTTAAAATAAATCTTTCCATTATCTGATGTATGGCTGACAACAACGCAATGGGCCTGTAATTGGAAACATATTTTTTGTTCCTTTTTTTATAAATTGGCCGCACAAGCGACACCTTCATCTTATTAGGCATATCTCCGGTTTAAAAAATCCGGTTTAATATTGCCAAAAAAACATTTTTTTTAGATTGTTAAAATGAACGCGGAGATCTCTGGGCCTTAATTGGTCGTATCCTGCCGGTTTTGTCGTTACTATATTGCTAATTACGCGTTATGCATCTACTGCTGTTATTTTCGGCATGTACACGGAGTTTTGTGTACTGCTCCGGTAAGTTAGGTATTGTGGTAGATTTGTTTGCGTGCTTACGCAGGTCTTGCACCTGCTTAACAAAAGCGCGATTGAAGTTATCACTTAGTGTGTCGAAGTTGGTTGTTGAAAAATTTATCTTTAGAAATTCGTCCGCGTTATCTTTGGGGGTTTGCCTATGATTTGATTTACCGTATTCCACGTTTCCCCGATGTTCTTTCCGCACTGTTTGAGCTGTGCTGTACGTAACTTCTTTTTAGATAGCCTTGTGTATGCAGTTACCCTGTTCCTTATTCGCCTATGCTCTTCCTTCAGTGATTTATCTTGCAGATTTTGCCTACATCTGTTCCATAATTTATTTTTCTCAAAACTTAACTCAACTATTTCATTATCAATCCACTTGTTGCTAAAATTTCTTTTTCTTAATTTGATCGTCTTTTTTAACTTTCCCAAGTTTCTCGACCACCGCTTCATAAAGGGCTATATGTTCAAGGTGTAAGAGAGAGTTCCAGTTGTACTTTTTTACACTGCAGTCACTTTTTTGTTGTCAATAATTTGTTTGTATTGGCTTTCTTCCATCTGTTATGTACAGTATTCCTTAAGTGTCCGTAGAGCAACGAAGTAATGATCTGCTACTTTTTGTTTAATTATGCCACCTATAAAAAATTAATTGCTTGTTCGGGCTATTATATGATCAATGCTACTTTTTTGTAATTTTATCCGCAAAGTGCTCTTCACTAGTGTAACCATTGATCACATTTTCTAGCCCGTAACTGGACAATATGTTCGGGTAATCCGAAACTCCGTATTTATCATGACTCGAAACGTCAATATTTAAGTCGCCTGCTATAACTATATAATCGTTGTTGTTGTAGGCTGGTACGAACTACAGCACGAGAAAGAGAGCCAGTAGGCGGGGTAAAAGACGACGAAGGTGCACGGGACCACAGGATGGAATACAGAACACGGGCCTTGGACAGCATGGCGGACGGGCTTATGCTACCTCACCTTATTTCTAGTAACGTCTGTAAATAAACGGTTTATTCGTGTAAACTACATGGTGTCAGAAGCGAAGAAACCCAAGACCAGCCAGCTCCAAGTGTGAGTAGCTCCAAGCTGCAGTGAAAGCGAGAGACAAGTCACGAACGATGCCGGACCCGGTAGATCACACGCAGTCATCAAACGGGAATCCAACCGTGGCGCTTCCCACGTCGGGAGGAGTCCTCGCCAGTCTGCTGCCACCCCCTAGGCCACTTGATATGTCCGGCGACTTGGAAGAGTCCTGGAAAAACTGGTGGGATGAGTTCAAGTTGTTTTCAACCGCCACTGGACTCAAGTCACAAGACGCCGAGGTGCAAGCTGCAACATTCCTCGTGACCATCGGGGAAGACGCAAGACGGGTCTACAAAACCTTCAGGTTTGAAAACCCAGGGGACGAAATGCGCGTAGAAAAGCTAGTGGAGCTGTTCGAGAGGCATTGCAAGACAGCAACAAACGTCAGCTACAGGGATTTCGTGTTTGGAACACGGAACCAGCGAGACGGTGAACGGTTCGACGACTGGCTTACCGACCTACGTACACTCGCAACCCAATGCGAGTTTGGCGAAATGCACGACCGCATGTTACGGAGTAGGATCATTCTCGGAATGACCAACAAGCGACTACAACAGCGCATGATTAACGAAGACCCAACGCTGGATCAAGTGATTCAAAAATGTCGAACCGAAGAACGTGGAGCCCAGCAGTTCAAAGATATTCAAGCTGGTGCGACACCCACCGTAGTACATGGGTTACACTCGGAAGAATGCTCTCGCTGTGGATACCTTAAACACACAAGCGAAGGCTGCCCAGCAAAGAATGCGAAATGCAAGAACTGTGGCAGGAAAGGACACTTTGCACGTGTGTGCCGCACACCAGACAAGACAACCAAGCATAAAGGTACGCCACGAAGAAACGTACGCCAAGTAGAACGATGCAAGACCCCCGACTACGACTCGGACGAGGAAAAGTTGGTCTGCAGCCTACACAATGGTGACGGCGACGAAGAGTTCTGGTGTGCAGATGTTAATATCGCAGGGAAGCAAGTCGACTGCAGAATCGACACAGGAGCGAACTGTTCCGTAATGTCTGCGATGCAACTTAGCCGTGTCACGACTCAGAAGCCACAAGTTCTTACTACTAGAATTGGCTCTTTTTTTGGACACGTCAGCAAAGCAGAAGGCCGTATCATCCTGCCAGTCATGCACGGTAACAGGAGTACCGAAGTGAAATTCTACATCGTGCAACGGGAAGTGCCCACCACGATTAGCGGTACCATCGCGGAAAAACTAAACTTGATCAAGCGAGTGGCATCCGTGGAAAAGCACTGCAGTCAGACGGTGCAACAACATGAAGACATATTTCATGGATTGGGAGAATTAAAAGGCGTCAAATACCACATGAGACTCAAGCCAGATGCACAAGGCGTGATCCAGCAGCCGCGTACAGTCGCGGTCGCTATAAGGGACAAGCTCAAAAGCCACCTGGAAGATCTGGTGCAACAAAGAGTGATTGCGCCAGTAACAGAACCAACGGAGTGGGTCCACCCTATTGTGGTTGTACAAAAGAAAGCCAAACTCCGACTGTGCCTTGATCCTCAAGAGCTGAACAAGGTCCTCATGCGGGAAACCTACTGTATGCCTACGTTAGAGGACATAGCCACACGATTGGAAGGAGCCAAGATCTTCTCGACGCTAGACGCAGCCACAGGGTTTTGGCAAATCAAGCTCGACACGCCCAGCTCGTACTTGTGTACTTTTGCGACGCCGTTTGGGAGGTATAGATTCCTGCGAATGCCTTTTGGCATATCGTCTGCTCCCGAGGTGTTCCAGAAGACAATGCACATGGTGTTTGAAGGCTTAGACGGAGTAGAGATCATGATAGACGACATCCTCATCTGGGGAAAGACGACTGAGGAACATGACTGTCGGCTTCAGGCGGTACTACAAAGGTGCCGAGAGGTCAACCTACGACTGAACAAGGAAAAGTGCAAGCTCTGCATGAAACAAATCAAGTACCTGGGTCACATTTTCTCAGCAGAGGGACTCTCAATCGATCCGGATAAAGTGAAAGACATCCTTGCTCTACCAAGACCGAACAATGTGGGCGAACTGAAGAGCATCCTAGGAGTGGTAAACTACCTGGGAAGATTCATTCCTAACATGTCAGACGTGAGTGCGTCGTTGAGGCAACTCCTAAAGAAGGAGACAGCCTGGTCATGGACAGAAGAACAAGAGAGAAGTTTCACAGCCCTTCGGACGGCTCTGACGGTCGCACCCACGCTGCGGTTCTACGACAAAAACAAGCAAGTAACGCTGTCAGTAGATGCAAGCTCCAGAGGAACAGGTGCAGGGTTGCTGCAGGAGGGACATCCAGTAGCTTATTCTTCAAGGTCCTTGAGTGACGCTCAGAAGAACTATGCACAAATCGAGAAGGAGTTGTTAGCGATCGTACACGGATGCAGTCGATTCCACGACTTCATCTTCGGACACACCGTTGTCGTGGAGTCGGACCACAAGCCATTGGAGGCTATCTTCCGAAAGCCTCTCAACCAGTGCCCTCTCAGGCTACAGAGGATGAGACTAACCCTTCAAAAATATGAACTTCAAGTTAAGTACACCCCAGGAAGAGAGCTATACATTGCTGACACACTCTCTAGAAATCCATCAAAGGAGGAAGAGCCAGAGGTTTTCGAGGTGAACGTCTTGGAGTGCCTCCCCATCAAAGACGAAACCTTAGAAGAATGTCGGAAAGCGATAAGTAAAGACAAAGATATGACCACCATGTTAGAGTATACAAGAGGTCAGTGGCCAATCAGCAAAGAAGAAGTACCAAATACTCTGAAGCAGTATTGGCCATACAGAGACGAGATACATGAAGAGGATGACTTGCTGTTCAGGTCAAATAGACTCATCATTCCAGAACAACTGAAGAGTGAAATACTAGTAAAGTTACACAGGGCGCACAGCGGTGTAGAGAAAGCACTACATCGTGCCAAAGAAGTTCTCTACTGGCCTACAATGCAGAAAGACATAAAGGATAAAGTAGAAAGTTGCATCGTGTGCAAAGAAAACAAGCCACGACAACAGAAAGAAGCTCTCATTAACCATCCTGTGCCAACCGCACCATGGCAAGTGGTTGGAATAGATTTGTTCCAACACAACGGCCACCACTACATTGTGATAGTGGACTACTACTCGTTCTACTACGAAACACATCAGCTTCAGAGGACAGCTGTCAATCAAGTGATCAACTGCTGTCTAAAAACATTTGCTGTGCATAGATTGCCAGTCAAAGTCGTTTCAGACAACGGTCCACCATTCAACAGTGCAGACTTTAAGGAGTGTCTACAGCACCGAGGAATCTCCCACGTGACATCCAGCCCCTATCACCCCAAATCCAATGAAATGGCTGAGAGAGCGGTGCAAGAAGCCAAAAAGCTCATGAACAAATGCAGCTATGGAACTACAGACTATTATGACGCCCTACTGGAGTGGCGCAACACACCTCGAGACGGAGTCCTGGGATCTCCAGTTCAAAGGCTTATGAATAGGCACACAAGGACAGAAATTCCCACGCATCCTTCGCTGCTTCAAAGCACAAAAACAAACCACACAGAAGTACAACAGCGGTTGAGGGACAAACAAAAGAAACAACGGCAACAATACAACAAAAATGCCAAAACTCTGCCCGAACTCCACACCGGAGAAGATATATTTCTCAGGGATCAACACAGCGGAAAGTGGAGGCCTGCTATTGTTGTAGCAAAAGCACCACAGCCAAGATCGTACATCGTCCAAGACGACGATGGTGTCCAGTGCAGGCGAAACAGCATAATGCTCCGCAGAAGCCAAAGAACGAAAAGGAAACCAGCCCGCTTCAGGGACACAAACTTCGTCAACAAGTAGGCGAAGAAAGAGAGATGTAGGCTGGTACGAACTACAGCACGAGAAAGAGAGCCAGTAGGCGGGGTAAAAGACGACGAAGGTGCACGGGACCACAGGATGGAACACAGAACACGGGCCTTGGACAGCATGGCGGACGGGCTTATGCTACCTCACCTTATTTCTAGTAACGTCTGTAAATAAACGGTTTATTCGTGTAAACTACAGTTGTTAAATCTGTTTATCAGTTTATTGAATTCTTCATAGAATAGATGTAGATTTCCACTGGGTGGTCTATAAAGGGCACATATAGTGAACGATATAGCCGGCTTAATGTATATTCATCACAAGAGCTTCGGCATGCTGCGAAGATACCTTAATACGGTCGAAAAGTCAGCAAATTTTTAACGTATACCAGTATCCCCCCTCCTTTCCTGCCTTCGCGCCGTACAGACATTTCATGGTATCCATGCATGGGGAAGTGCAGCGGTTCGTTTATTTCAACATTTATTTCGGTAAGTATAAGCATATCGATATCAACCAGCGCATCTGCTATGTAAACATTCAGTTCATCACTGTGCTTCTTAAGGCTTCTAACATTTATTTGAACGATATGTAGGATCTGGTCTTCTTGCTTTTTTCCTTCTCCGGTTAGAACTTTTCTGGTATGGTTATCCCATTCTTCAAATGTATCGAAAGACATTATTGATTTTTGTTCAGGTCACTTTGGTCATCAATTCGGATTACAGCCGTTCCGTCCCTCTTTCTCACAAAAATTTTCCCATTCTTCATCCAGACGTATTTGTAACTAATTTCCCTCGTACAATACTTTGTATTTCAAAAGAACCATCGCTGTAGCCTGGTGAAGTTCTTGTTGATGTACACGTGTTCGTCCTTCAATGCTGTACGTTTGGAGGCCGATCTGTACGTCTCGTTCTGATCTGTAATTGAAGCGTACAATGATAGGAGGTATCTTACCATCCTTCGCTTTAAGTCTGCATAGACTCAATTTTATCGGGCTGCGGCACAGATAAGTTCAGTTTTGTTGCTAGGTTCTTTATGACTGCTGTCAGGTCTTCGCGATCGTACTCTGTAATTCCATGAATTTCTATGTTTTTTCTTCGGGAGTATTGTTCCGCGTTTTCCACTGCCCGTTCAAGATCTTTAATCCTCTCATCTCTTTCATGCCCGAGCTGTTCGATCTCAATTGTCCTTTTTTTTTAGTTCGGTCGTGACACGTGTCAATGAGTCTACCTTTTTTATATGGTCATCATATTGCTTGGAAAGCATGGTTATCGAGGTTTCTATCGCTTGAAAAGTTTTTTTTTGTTTTTTTTTGTTTATCGAGCTTTTTAATTGTGGTGTCATGCTTAAGAGATTGAATGTTTAGCTTCTGTTCGATTTTCTCGATTCCAGATACGACTTCCCCTAGCTTCTGGCATGTTTTAAATGTCTGCTCCATCATAGCTGCGTGTTTTTGATCGTCAGTTTTGCTTGCCATTGCTATTTCCTGGCTATCTTTTTAGGAAGCTTGCCGTTGAGAATGCACTCTACAGGTGGCACCGTTCTGAGACGGGAGTCCCTCTGGTTCCATGGCTTTTAACTTTATTTTTGTGATGTCTGCGCACTTCCGGATGTGGTAGGTGTTCCCACACTCTGGGCATTTTAGCGCTTGGCTGTCTGCTGCGATTGACCTTAATCATGCCAACTATTCGTCTGACTCTCCCGCGTTGTGCATAACGGCAGTGCAAAGGGAAGGCAGTCCAGCGAAGTAACAAGTACAACAAACTGCTAGGCAAATACCTGCACCCACCTGGGGGTCAAAACGGAGAAGTTATGACCGTGCTGTGCACTCCGCTGGACTGCGTCCTTCCTTCGCCTGGCGCCGTTTTATGTGGTGTGTGTCGCCGCCTGGTAGATGTTGTTGGGTGGCGAGGTGACGTCGTTCTTGATAGTGGCCTGTGGTCAGCCCATGCGCTGCCTTGGTGTGGCTGCGATGACGATGTAGTGGCAGATTATTCCAGCTTCGTTTCCTAGGGGTCAAAACGGAGAAGTTATGACCGTGCTGTGCACTCCGCTGGACTGCCCATGCTGAGCAACATTCGCCTATGTGGACATTCAGGTCACTTTGTTCCTGCTTTGTGGTTCAATGCGGGTTGCGGTTTGTTTTTTCTTGTTCATAATTTTGCTTTCTACTCCGGCAAAAATTTCTAGGGTATGTTTGTAAGCGAGGTATTGTTTACACATCGGAAATGTGCTTCACTGACGTTACTTTATGTCATGTTTCTTTTCGTTGCTTCTACCTTTGACTCAGGCCTCATAACATTTGGTGGTACCAGCTAGCCAGCCTTATCCTTTGGATGTTTAAGGTATCTCTTACCCATGTGCACTTGGCGAGCGAGAAAAGGCTATGAAAAAAAAGCTTGATAATTTCGCGTTATGTGATCTGTTGTGTGCACGAACTTGAAGAAAAAATAACTGTAAACGTAGAAAACAGCACCAGACACCCTCGTGTCTGGTGCTGTTGTTGCTGCAACCAGGGACGCAACACGTGAAACTCGCCCTAACGGCGGAGCAAAAGAAAAACAACTCGATGGAACAACACTGCTAACGCCGTCCGTGCGAGGCTGGCCGTCAGCGAAATCTTCACTGCGTGCCCGCCCGCGACCGCACCAGCCCCGCTGCGCAGAGACTAAAGGTCCCACAATGCATCGCGGCAGAGGCGGTGTAGCGAAACCTGCGAATGAGATCGGTCTATTAGCAAGCATGCTGCATATTTACAAAGTGAATTGACCGGTATCTTGTCAATTACAGAGCCCTAGCTCTTCCGGGTTTGGACAATTTAGTCGTGTAGGACAAAATGTTGTCTTGGTTACCCGCTGCTTCAAGCCAGCGTCAACCAGAGTACGAATTCAGGTGTATATTAGAGTGAAGGATTTTAATGACCGCTTTTTGCATGATGCATCACTGTGCTGAATGTAAACAGTATTCGTTGGGAAAAGAAAAGTTGTGATTGTCGCGGTCTGTTTTCATAAAACGTAGACCGAAAGGACTTGTCCCAACCCTTCATGCCATTTAAATAGTATAATGTTAGCTTGCGTATATATCGCGATGCATATTTTGTGAAATATATTTTATTGTGCCGATGATCTGCACATTACTGCTATTGTGCACGGTAATAGTTTATGTTAAGCGCACAACCACGATTTAACTTTTAAGACAGTGACACTAAGTTGTAGCAAACACTGACATTTTAGGTGACTAATCTCACTTGGTGTAAATACTTCGATTCAGATAAAACATGTGACTGGGATAAACAAGTAAAAATGGGGTTGTATAAAAAACTAGTTTTTAATACTGCTGTGTCTAAAGATTAATTCACACAGCTTCGTTTTTTTTTTTTTTTTTACGTTTTCTTTCGTCACGTATAACTCAACGAAACATTCGTGTCTCGAATTGGTAGCCAAGCACAGAAGTCCCGGTGGCTTGCGGCGTAACCTTTCGTAACATAACGTAACGTAAGAAAACGGGGCTGTGTGAACCAGTTTTAAGTCCAACACATTATTTTTGTTACTTACAAATAAAAGTGGATTGTACAAACAATACAAAAATACATGTTTTACACAAGAAATAAGAAAAAAAAATATATATTCAATAATTAGCTGTTCAACCCGGTCCGAACCGGGTTGAACCGGCCTGCTATCCGGAGCTGAACCGGAACTAAACCGGAAGCCGCGAACCGACCGAAAATTTTGGTTTCGACACTCTGCATGAGGTAAACCTAAAAAAAAAAAAATTCCATGGTACCGTTGTCGATACATCAGCGCGCAAACACGAACCCCAAAAATTGTGGGCATTCTTTTTCGATAAAAACCTGCTGCATTACATGATTAAGAAAGAAGGAATAGCTCCCCTATGGATCCTTCTTTCCTAATCTTTTTTCCGAGCCTTCTTTTTGAGTCTTCATGGGGCAGTGTACCCCCACTGGATGTTGTGCAGACTTCGAGTTTTATCATATCAACACATGGTTTACAGCGAAGCTGTAGAGGGCTAGGGTTCCATGCATTTTTGGTATCCGTGTGCAAAAAAAAAAGTCAGAAATTGCATGTAAAAGCCCTTTATTGTATGGGAATGCATGTACGCCTCGTCACCTCGATATGTATTTTGATAAGGAAAGACGTCGAAACGTTTGATAATGAAGATACGTCCGAGAACAATGGGCCTTCTCCTGCTCGATTCAGGTGACGTCACTGCTTTACATATATACAAACAGCGGCTGCCGAGTAGGGCATTCTATTGTGTTCTGCAGTTGCTATGGAAAGGCCACGTATAGTTAGGACTCCCGAAGAGCAACGTGCCTATGACGAGCGCCATCGGCCATGTATAGATTTAACTTTAGCAAAGGAGCTCACCAAATTTGTAATGAAACGGATTAGTGTATATCATAGTGATCACAAAGCAATCATCACTACCGTTTCAAAATTATGTTTATATACTGTAAAAAAAAAAAACATTTGGTGAAGTGCTGTTGTACGTCTCTTGGTGAATCCTTTGGGGTGATGCTCTACAGACCTTCACAGAGAGGAATGGCTCCAAATTTTTCATATACATTTGTTCTAATGAGTCTATATAACTGCCACAGAAGTAGTCATTGCTTTAAATGTGTTAAAAAGCTGCATAAACTAATTTATATAGAACGTGTAAAACGTTGTTTCAGCTCGTTCATTTTTGTTACAAACGATTTATTTCAAAACCGCGCAGCCATTGGTCGGTTGGAAGTTTACGTGTGCTTTAAAAATGTACTCTATCTGGAATTTCTCAAACACGTTCTAAATGCACACGGAGAGAACCTGAGGGAGAGGAGGAGATGAAGGCGTGCGGTGACGTGAGAGCACCAACCTCTGATTGGAAGGATTAGGGGGTAGACACAAAGGCTAGCTGCCTTTGTCTCTACCCAGCGCCCCCCTACAACCAGATTGAACGAGAGCGCCGTCTGCTCTGCCCGCCAGACCCTGCACGAGGAACGGACGACGTTCTTGCTCTCTTTGATAGGAGTATGATGGTGGGGTGGGGACGACAAAGGCATCTATGAACTGTGTCCGAACTTCCAAAATGGTTCAATAGATATCTCGAGAATATAAAACTCCCGCGATTATCCGCCGCCCTTTGCGCTCCGCGTAGATTCAGCGTTCCTCCCGTGATCCCCGAAGCGTGTACATACCACAAGTAGGGTCAACGTTTCTAGAACTCAAAGGGCCAACTGAACGTGTTTGTAACGCATCAAAATGAAAAGCGCAGCAAACTCAAGAACGACGGACAGACCCCTAGCTGATTTCTCGGGAGCTCATCGTCTGCCACGCGTAAACTCCAGAACACCTGACAGAAGCTGACTCGTCTTTCGATCCGGAACGAGTGAACGAAGAGAAAGTCAGCGGTTGCCAGGAAAAGCGAAAAATTCGGATTAAAATAAAAGCACCCAAAGTGAAAGTTCACGGCAGACGGGGACGGGAGAAGATGGAGAGGAGGACGCACACCACGTGACCATTTGCAACCGGTGGGGTTTAAGAACCGCGAGAGCTCCCCAAGGTCTGAGCACCGTGCACACTCCCCCCATTCTCCTCCGGCGAAAGCAGACGACAAGATTTGCGAATGGCAAACAGAAAGCAAGAAATGGGGGAGGCAGGCGAGGCAGAGCGCGGACGAAGAGCAAAAAGACAACTCCGACGAAATAAATACGACCATGAAGCATCGGGGCCGGAGATTCAGCCCGAGGAAGATCCTAAAAGTAGCCCGGCTCCCCCCACCACCCATCCACCGGTCGGCGCCGGAAGAGGCTTCTGGAAACGACGGGATGTAGAAAAGCCGAAGAAGCAAAAAGGAGAGGGGATAACGAAAGGAGCACGCGGCACGCGTTCGGCACGCGCGCGTGCTGCTGGGGCCGCTTGAGGGGTCACGGTTGCGACCCCGAGAAAGAACCCGGAGCTCTTCCAGCCTCGCGGTTGGCTCACCATCTTGGGACGCCATCTTGAACCCACCGTGTCACGTGCTGCACTGCAAGCAGACAACCGCCGGAGGGGAACGAGGCAGCAGGCGGCAAAGTTCTAAGCTGTCTGAAACTGTAAACGTGCATAGTTAATCCGGAGGGTCGTGCCTGCGCCCGTGGTTGTACTCTGCCCCGCGGAACTCCAACTCAGCAGAAGAAAAAGAAGAATACAGACGTATTTTAGAGGGGCCGAAGGGAAAGCTGCTGCTGGCTTCACCCAGCGGACGAACTCTTCATCAGGCTGGGTAACGGACGAGTGGACTTTGTTTTGGCTGGCATTATTCCCCAAAAGGGGCAACCGTTCTATGTGATCTGTATTGTCAGTGTTCAGAACGCAAAGCTGTTGGGGATATGGGGCCGAAAGGACGATGGGCTGGTTAGTCACGAATATTCTCACCGTGTCTCGAATCAGCTTTGCGTACAAAGTAAAAGAGCGAAAGGGACAAGGACAAGAGAGTAGACAGGACAGGCTTTTCTCATGTCTTCTTGATTGTCCTTGTCTCTTTTTTCGATTTTCGTCTGCATACCCTAAATAGGCACCAACTAGCTTGGCAACGTACTTTACTATCTAATGATCGTTTCAGGAAAACCTCAAGATTCGATTGGAAATGATAGTTCGAGTTTATTTTGGGACTTGCCACTCGCTGATCAATAATGAATACCTCGAGAGGCTTCCAGCAGTCACTGAAGACACAGTTCTGCAGCGAACATCGACCTCAAGGGACAACGCTTCACATTCACGTGCCTTTCAACCATCGCGATGTAACTGACAAGAACCTGCAATTTTCAGCGATAGATATAAAGTTATAGCACCCCTCTTTGTCGCTAGAGGGACTTTTAGCAAAAGACATGGATACGGACACACTCCATTTTGCCGCTCGTTAAATGGTCACCGCCCTGTCGGTCGTGCCACGTGAGCTCGAAGTTGAGGCCCAGCCGGTCTGAAGCCCATAAAGCTTCACTATAGAATTTGGCAGGCCACTTTAAATACAACAGCATTTGAACTGGCGGTTCAAGTGTATACTCGTAGCAGATGTTATCGCTGCTCGAACAACGCGATCAACCGCGCGTCTTTTGTGTTGTCTATTCCGACGAAGACCGGAGGAAACATTGGTGTAATATGATTCCCGTATTTATTTTTCCTCCGGCCCTGCTCGTCTGGTTTTGCAACCGACGTGTTTGTTAGTCTGCTTGGTTTTTTCTTCTTTTTTTTTTCGTTTTAGGTTTCACAGAACACCAGCTGGGGCTGAGCACGTTGCAAAACTTAGCTACATGTTTGATTTTCTACTAATTCAACTACGGGTTAGGTTCGCGGACACGTGCCGCAGTCGGGGTGTCGTAGGACAAATGACGCCCTCGATTTCCGCAAGCCATGGTGTTGAGATTGTGCCGGCAAGGTTTGTCTGTTCAGGGACGCCGCTGAGCGAACACCTGTGGTAAACTGACCCACAAATCGTACGATAGGCGGGAGCTGTGGTGAAAACTACACGGCTTGGAACTGAGTGTGTACAGTCGTGGAACACTAATGTAACCACATCGATCTTAAATTTACAGATTTTCGACCTCACTTTTGGTGTGAAATGAGTCACAAAATACCATTTTCAAAAGCGCACGGCCTTCAGCGGCTGCTCCATCCACTATCCGAAGCCGCCATATTTTGGGCACGCGCTTTGAGCTTTCATTGGCTACAAGAGCTGCCTCGCCGTTCGGCTCTTACTCAGGTCCAAATGTACTCAACTCGATTCCTTCGTCAGCACCCGACCTGAACTCAGATTTAATCACACGCTTTGTTCAGGAAGCGATGGCCAAAATCCTTCGGCCGCTAGTGTTGCTTCATGGTCATTGGCAGAGTATCGAAACGGAACCGAACCGAACCGAAAACCGGGACAGAACCTTTAGTTTTAGCCGAACCTGACCTGAATCGAACCGAACGCTTCGCCGCCATTTTGGAACTGAACCAGAACTGAACCAGAAAAAAAAATATAACGGTAACCGGTTCAAAACGGTTCACGGTATTTTTTTTTTATTTCAAATGAATGTTTGAGAAATAAAAATGGGCAGCTGGGAAGTATTTCTATGTCGTGATCAAATTGTCATACCGAATCGCAATGTATGAGAAATTGTAGGTTTTCGTGGCGCTTTTGAATTGGCACTACGATTAATCATCTGTCACGTGGTCACGTCATGGTGTGAAGACAGGATGTCAAGTAATGTCACGTGACGTGGCCCCGTGACAAAGTCACGTGACTCACTGCGTCAAGTCGACTTAAATTTAGAACATCACTCGATTTATTAGGGTTGTTCACAACGTGACGTCACTTGGCATCACGACTTCTCACTGCGAGTCACGTGACACCGTGCCGTACTCGATTGTCATGAGCCCAAGTGGAGTGCTCGGGTTTGTGTCAATCTGTATCGCCAAACATTCGGGTGATGGCTCGTGTTCAACCTAAAATGAGAATAGCCGAACTCTAACAATCTCTAAAGTTCAACCCACGCTTTATTATTTGCCAACCCCAGCGCATGACTATGAGGAACACTGCCGGTATATAATTAGCGTCCGATCACGTGGCCGCTTGTTCTAATAGCGAGTTGACAGAAAAGCTGTTTATTTCTTTTATTTTTTCGGCGTCTGCCACCGAGGGGAAAGGAAAACTAATGGGTGTTTTGGCAAGTTATCAACGTCAGGGATTAGCTCTTCGCGGTATTCACTGAAAGTATTAAAATTGTTTTTACCCATTTTACATGCATACTTCATTGAGGCACCCAAACATATTTTCGTTGTTGTTGAACTGTCTCAGAAAGTTGTCCCCAAGAATAGAAGCATTGAAAGGACTAAAGGTGACTTATTGATCCGATGTCCAAATGTGATTTATATTATAAAGATATCGTCTATCCTTCTCGCTATTTATGTGTAGTTAGAGATATCATTGCACGCATTTCTATGTATTCATTTTTGCCGTAAGGCGTTGTTTATTGAATTATTTAGAAGAATACCATTTATTTCCTCTCTTTCTGCACATTTCGTGTATTTGCCTTCCGATCTATTATGTGAGCACACAGTCTTTTTTTGGCATACCCCGCGACCCGGTGTTTCACACGACCAAACAGCGAACAAAAAAGCACGTTTCCGCAGACTCAACAGCTGGCGTATTTGCGAGTATCGTCCTCCCGTGTCGGTCTCAAGCGGGTATGTGAACTTCATACAGTCTAAATTATTGATGATGATAAAAATATATTTAATTACTGACTGAAGATTTGACAACCTCAATAAAGGGCTAATGCCCTTAAAGTTATACATCATAAGTAAAATGCACACCCTAATCGTCTCAAATATGCTCTGAAAATCTTTTCCGGCGTTTCTATCTTCGATAAGTCTTTGTGAGTTTGGAAAGCTTTACACATTGCTTATTTTTATTTTGACGCTGATATAAATATAACTATGTGTTCCTAACACATATTTAACTTCTCAATGATATGGATGTCTGTTATTGCTTTTTTATGCGAACAGCAAATTTATGTGTCTATGGACTGGACATACAGGGGCGCGTGGCGAAATTCTGACGATTGCGAACGCAGACCGTCAGAAAGTGACAGATGAAGTAGTTGGAATGTCAAGTAAAGTATGAAATACTTCTTTGTTCTATTTAACGAAAAATCACCAATTAGCAAGGGTAATGCTTATTTGAAATTTCAATTGACCGGCATCTTGTCAAGAACAAACCACAAACGCCAAGATGCCGAAAATATTCACTTGGGTACGCGCTATTTTAGGTCAGATTCGATCTGTGTACGACGGTGCTTGCAGATTATGGTGAACAATTTTGATCACTCTTTTCTCTGTGATTATTTGCCTGCATCACGGTGCTTAGTTTAAACAATGTTGGTTAGGAAAAGAAGCGTTGTGATTGCCGTTCAGTGTTTCTATAAAAGGTAGACTGAAAGGACTTGTTCGAAAACTTTCGTGACATTTTGAAAATAGTATTGCTTTTAGTTCAGTTGCGTCGTCATCACATATATTGTAAAACGTATTTCCTAAACTAGATTTCACAAAATATATATATGGCGAAGAGGTGCCTATTTTATGCTTTTATGCACTGTGATTAATTCCTAAGTTCAAGAGCACAATAGGGATAAACTTTTGATACTGCGACGCAAAGTTGTGCCAATAACGGGCATTTTAGGCGTCCGACCAGACTGATTAACCATTCGATTGAGATAAAATATAGGTGAGGTAAACAAATATATCTTGAGTCATATAAACATGACGTTTTTTTATGTTAATCTTGCTTTCCTTTTACTGTTTCCTCTAAACTAAATAACCCAATTTCTTATTTTTGGTATCTGAAAATAAAAATGGATTGTACAAATGATAAAAAGCTATATAGTTTCTCGTTTCACGGTTCAAATAGTGCCTATTGCCAAAACAACGGGGAAAATATATTCTCAATCGAACCGGTTGGAACCGGTTTGAACCGTCATTTTTGCTCCCGGCAACTGAACCGGAACTGAACCGAAACCGTGAACCCGAAACCGAACCGAAAAAAGAAAGAATAGACTATAGTCTATTTTCCAAGACTCTTCAAAAATAATGTATTGTTTCTTCTCCTTTTTTTTTTACGCGGATTTGCGCAGCGTCACAACTCACAAGTACTTGTCAACAACCTGACGAGCAAGACGTAAGTAGTCCTTCGGAGTTTTTGCCATATCTTATGTAGAATTTGCCAACATCTTTCAATTCTTTTCCTGATTGTTTTATTATAGGTGGGGTCATTTCTTGAGCGTATTTAATACCTCATCGGCCCAAGCCTCAGTCTAAATTAGTTTAGAGGAGCACTAAGGTGGTTTTGGAGTTCGTTTTATTATGACGAAAATTGAATCTAAACGCGCCCCCCCCCCCCCCCCCAAAAAAAAAAAAAAAAAAAGTCCGATTACGTGTGATCTTTTTTATTTTTTAATTAAAAACGCAATCAAACATTGTGACATCTACCTGACGTATCGCTGAAAATGGGGTTGTTGCAATTTTGGTCGCGTAGATTGAGTTTTCGTCCTAACAAAACAAACTCAAAATACACTTTAGTGCCCCTTTCACTTAACATTCATAACATTTAAGTTTATTAATCATCACCAAGACAGAGAAATGAAAATGTAAAATAAATATGATATAACTTATTATACTAATTAAAGTCTGAACGGTTGAAAAACGTGTTAATTCAAAGTACAAATTGATGTTAGTACAACGTCCCAGTAATCCGTAAACTTATCAGCCTGTTCGATGATCCGTAAGGCTGGAGTATTTTAAAGCTATTCAAGATGAATACTGGATCTAAAAACAACAATTTCTAATAATGATGAGATCAGATTTCACAGTTAAAAAAATAATGGCCAGAATAGCTATATTTTTTCGCTTATTTCTTTGTTTTAGTATCTTTCTGTAACACTGGAATGACATTCGAGTCAGCTAGCACCCGAACCTTGTCGTACCGGAGCCGAATGTACAGTGCACGACACTCTTAACGCGAACACGATATCGGCGTTTTGTCGCATTTTGATTGAAAAGTAAAATGCGCGCACTCCATCTTATCGCTTCGGTTTGCCACATATGAGCCCTTCCCTAAACAAATACAGTAGGTTTGACAAAAGTCATTCGATTCTATGAGAAATACGTAACGAACCGGCAATACCGTGTTCCCGCTCACAGTGTCGCGCTAGGTGCACGAAGTTAAACGTCGTGAGAGGTGTCAAAGGGAGTGTCAAACGTTGAACCAGAATCACTCGCGTTCGTATACCCACATCCAACGAAATTCCCGCTTCACCTCGATTTGCCCCGCAACATTTAAAGTACACTCGGGGGGGAATGCCTGGCAACGTCACTGGAAACGGTAAGAGAGAAAGTTTGAGAGTATTTGACTTGAGGCAATGAATACTTCAAGCCAACGGCCTCCCCAGACTAAGGCAGATAGACAAAATAAAGTGATAACCGGGGAAGGGAAAAAAATGTCGGCCGAAAGTTTGCCCAAAAGCAACTCACCGAAAGCCTCGACGACAGCCGACATATCGCGCAGCGATCAAAACATCGTTCAACGCTCGATAACGCCTCGCTCTTGCCTACCCGCTGAAACGCAGGGCGCAGCAGGGAACGGCAAAGATACAGATGCAGCCTCAGGCAGCATCTCCGAGAGGGATACCCAAGGTGGTCTTCAGTCCACGAAACCTTCTGGACACTGTCGAGACAGCGGTGATGCTGATAAAGCATTCGCTCCAATAACCCCGGTAGGCTTCCCTACTGTTTATTTGGGAGTCTCAGGAGACGAAAATTGGCGAGTAAGAAGAAAGAAAAAGAAATGAAGAAAGATATGTCCGACAGCGTATTTATCTACGGTCCACACTGCGTCGGGCACTGCTCATATTTACGACGAGAGGCGCGCCAGGGGGCACTTCAGCAACTCTCATTTTGGCTGACTTGCAGCTCACGTGCTGATATTTTCATTTTTACAATGTGTAGAAGCTCGGCATAGTCCACGCTTCGTGCTTGTTTTCAACGGTAAAAAAGGTGGAAGTGAATCTTCACTTCGGGTTGAGCCGCAAAATATCTGCAGAGGATTGACTCCCAAACTTCGTGAATGGCCGTTGAAGTAAGCAAAAGTTTTATATCAAATCACGGTTGTTCTTCTTTTTTTCGTGGACGCCTTTATTTATTTATTTATTTGTTTAGTTTTACTATGAAACGCCTTCACAAGGTCTTCTTGAGCAACGAGAAGTAGATATAATGCGCCGAGCAGAAAGAAAGCGAGCCTTTCGTTTCGGGTGTCATAACGACTGCCTCTAAAATCTGAATTGCAGATTCCACGTTTTCGCAGTTGACAAAAAAAAAGTAATAACTAACAAAAAAAAAAAAAAAGCGGCGAGCGTGTTTGCACGAAATACTGCAATAACGGAACGACAAAGACTCAACTCTGTAAAAAAAAAAAATTATAAATAAAAAAAGATCTACGCCTATATTTTAGTACCCCAACTACAATAAAACAATCTACACAGAAGGTGGAGTGACATCATGGCCGACAAGTCCTACCAAAAGAGCTCGCCAACACAAACAGAAAGAACTGGACCAAGAGTTGCACCACTCCCTGCTACTTTTCTTTTTCTTCTTCTTTTTCTATGCCACCCCGTCTGAGCAGGCTCTTTTCCCAAAATTCCGTCTGCGTCTGTTTACGCAATAAGTGTGGATCTGAGCGCGCCCCCGAAGGCGTCTCCGCCGGCGGTCTCACATCGCAGACTAGTTGGCGAAACGTCTGCTCGCTAAGCCTCGCTTCCAGACTACATCTTGCTCGTTTCTCATCCAGTCACAGCAGAAGTGTTTGAAGGAAGGGGAGGCAGCGGCTCCTCGAGATGTCACTATCCCCGCGGATGTACGAGAGGAGGAAAGAAAGAGGAAAAGAGAGAGGTATGAGGAGTCTACGAGCAACGATATAACGCGATTTTGGCACCTCGCTGCGGGCGTAAGCCTACCCTAATATCTGGAGAGATAGCCCACCTAAAAACAATAGAAAATCGGGCGAAAATAAGGTGCAGGCTAACTTTCGGTGCATAATCAAGAAATGTTGAAAAAAAAAACACTATTTTAGATCATGTTTTTCTGTCAAACTTATTATCGCGGCGAGGGACAATGAAGCAAAGATGACTGTACATACTTCCCAGTCAGCAATGCTAGCTTATTTTATATTCTACCATTGGTAACTTGCCGAATTTACGCCGACGTCATCATTGATCCGAACACTATACCATTACTAGGAGCGGGTTATCTTTTGGGGGGTGGGGCATCTCTAGGGAATTAACGTAGAAGTTTGGGCTAGTTGGTACTTCATGACTAAAAATTAAAACAGCGCAAGGACACAGACAAGAACAAGAAGGTAGACGAACAAGGCGCACGCCTTGTTCGTCTACCTTCTTGTTCTTGTCCGTGTTCTTGCGCTGTTTTAATTTTTAATAATCTCAAGGTATATTACGGTAGTCACTGGGTCTACTTTGAGCCGCCTATGTTTACTTTTTGAGGCGCGTGTGTGAGCTGAAGCTTTCACTGGTAAAGTGTGGAGTCATTACCCACAAATAAAGTTTAAAAAAAAGAATAAAGAAAAAAAGAGAGTAGCGAGGAGTAATCGGATGCTAGATCGTAACCCCCTTCCCTTTGTTCGATGGTCGAGACCACAGTGCAGTCCCTGCTTTCTTTCGGACCCATGATTTTTTTTTTTTTTTGACGGAATTAATGCGCCGATGTGTTCCGAAAGATCCATACAACAGATCAGCGTTCTCGGTTTCAGTTATTTTCTTTTATGTAGCTTGTGCGCATATTATTTAGAGCGGTGTGGGGCCGAGGCGCAGGTCGCGAACGAGGAACGCAATCGCGTGTTACTTGCCATGTATTCCTGAGGCGCTCTGATACATTTAGGTTCGATCATTCCTAAGCGAAGGTTTCTTTTGGCATATAAATATACTATATTAAATGCAATGAACAATAGGTGGACAAAAAGACAAGCGCTTGCGAATAAAATAGTCAAAACAAAAGACCGGCAATTTTAATAGTGGACGTCGAATGCAGGTTGCAAATGAACTGTGGAAGCTCGCTATCAGCTCGCTATCAGCTCGCGCTCAGCAGTCGCGCACACAGCTATGGCCGCAAGTGAGTACTCCCTATAGAATATGCATATACATACGTCGACATATATTATCGATATAGAAATAAATATTTAACTTTGTTTTTGGTTTCTGTAGACGCCATCACTTTGATTGTCTCTAAAGCTTCAATTCTGTGTTCTTTTAGCATTATTATAACGAAGAAAAAAAAGTTATCATTGGTAACTTTTATCAAACCGTTACAGTGTTCCGCGTATCGTACTACCGGAGCCTTTGAAGCATGCTTTTTAAGCGCGCGCCACGCGGTCACGGTATATCACCCGGGTGACCCGGGAGCGCGCTTGAAAGCATGCTTCAAAGACTCCGGTAGTGCGGCACGCGGAACACGGTAAAGGCTGGTTCACACAGCACCGTTTTCTTACATTTTTCTACGTTACGCATAAGTCAGCGAAACATTTGTGTCGCGAATGTCGCGTGCTAAGATATCCCCTGGAATTGGTAGCCTCGCTTAGTACGAAGCACAGATGCCCCGGTGTCTTGTACGTAAGCTTTCGTAACGTAAAGTGAGAAAACGGGGCTGTGTGAACCGACCGTAACGGTTTGCTAAAAGTCCCTGATATATGTTCTTCTTGGTAACGGAACGTTATCGCGAAATGAGGAGGATCTATAATGTACCTAGGGTGAGGGCAGGGATGGTGATTCTATAAACAGGGTGATTTGAGCATTATGATATTTGAGACAAAGGCTACCAGCGCGGGCGGGTAGTATCTACGCCAGCACGAGCGCTCGTATCAGTCGAGGTCTGTTCTAAAGCGGATATACGTTAAAGGAACCATACTACATTTTATTTATTTTTATTTAATTTTTCGTTTTCACTAAACACCGCTTAGACGTTATCCCTGTTGTTCGTATTATAGCATAGGACGTTCCTACGTTTTTAACTCCACGTGCTGCCTGTTACAGAAACTATTGCAGAGAATCAAGCAGCGTTAACCTCCTCTACTCGTGGCCAAAAGCAATTGACGATTTTCAAAAAAGCTGCTGCGCATGCGCGAGCAGAGTGTGTTGTTACCAGCGCCCCCTGCTCGGTTGGAAAACAAATGGGCGTGACGGCTATTCCTAGGCGGCAACAGGCGCGGAAGCGGGTTCGATTTGTTTGTCGCCATGCCAGCCCACTGTGTTGCGCTTGGTTGCACGAATTATTTCTACGGCAGAGAGAACGCCAAGGTTTTTAGATTTCCGTCGGCCAGGCTGTATCCTGCGAAGAGAGAAGCTTGGGTAGCTGCCGTGAGGAGAAGAAACACAGACGGCTCACCATGGCAGCCGAACGAGCACTGCCGGATCTGCAGCGCGCGTTTTGTCACGGGTACGTCGATTTTGTACGCTCCTGAAAATTTCGCTTGATTATAATTTGAAATTGAATTCTAGGGCGGCCGTCAACCTTCCAGAAACACCCCGACTTCGTGCCGACAATCTTCAGCCACACGAAGATTGTGAAGCACCGGGAATCTCCATTTCCCGGTGAAGCACCGGGAAATGGAGAAGAGGAAGCACGGAGGACAGCTTGCGTGCACGAGCTCCAAGGCAAACCAAAACCATACAGCACGAGTTGTTTTCCAACCACCTTCTAGCCTCGCACCCAAGTTTCCGGCGTTGCGCGATAGGTGGCGCGCACTTTTTTGCAAATCGTCAATTGTCAGGCAGGGTGGAGAGTAAAACTCAAGATTATTTAAATACTGCTTTAAATCACACTGACTGACACTGACTATGACTTGAATATAGACTTTCTCGCAAAAACAAATTCCAAATGTATTTTTTTTTTATTTATCGCTTGTCAATCATTTTATGCTCTCTATACGGATTTGCTTTGTATATAAGTCAAAGAATCATCAAGCCAGAAAGATTTTTGGCAGGCTGAACACCAACAAAAAGCGGCACTCCTCTGAGCAAATCAGCTTCCTTTCTACCTTCCACTTCGTTGGATAATTGCGTGATGTTCTATTACAAGCAAATGAAAGCGCGTAAAAAAAAAAGAAAATAAGTAAAGTTTTATAACAAGTAAATGAAATTGCGAGAAAAAAAAAAAGCTGGTAAAGCTTTTCCACTAACTAAAACTGTCAAGTTTATTTTGTATGGCGGGGTTTATATTAATAAAGAGTTGTTAATTAAACAGTACTTTAAAGTTTTAGATAAACAGCAATTCTTTAATTTTTTACAAAATAATTACACATAAAGGACAGAACACGGACACCACATGTGTTTGTCCATTATGTGTAATTATTTTGTAAATTGTTATCCAATGGGGAGTATTCACTGGCGGCCATGTGCGTGTGCGCGGCTGCTCAGCGCGTGGTGACGGCGAGTTTCCGCAAATCTCTTGCAACGTACATTCCGCACCATCAAGATTGCCAGTCTTAGCAGGCTATTAGAAAAACACTAAAATAAAAAAAAAGTTTTTTTTAATATTTTTTTTTATTTGTGTACTCATTTTTTAGCAATACTTACGTCATTAGACACAATTTAGCTGCGCAATATGGAGGTTGCAGCCAACTAAGCCCCACCCCGTGCTTACAAAGTACTTACATATCTCATTGGCTGGTGAGATGATTGACGTGTGAAGTGTTGGTTGTAAAATTATCTCCGTGCCGTATAATAGTACTCTCATCGACAATATATATATATATATATATATATATATATATTTTTTTTTTTTTATGTTTGAGAGACAAACAATTTAGACAGAGGCATTATTGTTTTCAAAAATATCCCGAGATGGCCTTTCCGCTTCGTTTTCAAACGATAACAAACATGGCTGCCGGCGTCTGCGGAGTGATCAACGAGAACAGCTCGCACAGCTCGTCTGTTTTCATGAGTGCGAGTCGTTTTGCATTCACCGAGGTGTTTAGACAATGATCTCGTCAAACGACCTAGTTGGCAGCAAACAACTGTCACAAGTATACACGCCTTCGGATGCGCTGCTGGCGCTGTGCGGGTGCTCGGGTCACTGGCCTAAACGAGCGTCGAACTTTAACTATACGTTGGTTTGATCTAGCTTGATTTGTTCCTTTGCGCGCGCTGATGCCGAATAAAGATATTGGTTCCCGTAAAAGCGGCCCCGCTGCTCTGTGAATTGTGCGACCATTGTGATTGCAACCATGGTTTCAATACTGAGAAGATACCTACACAGGTAAGACTTTGCCAGCCATTTGGCAGGAGGCAGTCGGGCGTTCGGCTGGCATCAAGTTTGCTCAGGTATGTTCTCGTAATTCGTTTCGGAAGTAAAGTAGCGCTACATCTTGCAGTGCACCTGGCCTGCGAATGCGAATACTCTTAGGTCGCGTTTTAGTTGTGTGTCCTGACGCTCACCCACCTTGCTCGCGGATGCCATGCGAAAAAACAACAACAGAAGAGCTGAAAGCACTGCATATTTATTTTGTTTTGTTAGTCCTTTCGGTCGTTTTTTACCGAACATCGACAGATGCTGACAAACGCTTCTATTGGACGGTGGCTCGTAAACGATGAAACGCTAGAACGCCGCTTTCATGGTCACTTCTTGCAAGCTTGGCCAACATTTTAATACGGGAGCGGTATAGCAGACGGACGGAGGCGAAAATGTGCGCCGACGCGCTTTCTTGTCCGCGTCTCACGGGCACTGGCATAGCCTCCTCTATACTGACAAAGCCTGGCAGATCGCCACGAGAAGCGGCCGCAGAAATTGAAAAGGTAGAGCGGCAGACAACGGATGAGAAGAGAGCCTAGAGTTCCTGTAGAGCTGCGCATTCAGCCTTCGCGAGTGACCGTAGCGCCGGCTTTTCTGCACGTTCCTGAATGCTTTGCTCGTCACGTAACTGAATTCGGTGAATAGCGGCATTGCGCGCGCCGCCGCGCATGGAAAACAGAAAAGGAGGAGTAAGAGACAAAAGCAGGGGAAAATACGCCGGGGCGCGTGCAACGTCGGCGGAGCGACCGTAGCGGTGGCTTTCCTGCACGGCGGTGGATGCTTTACTCCTCACGTGATCGATCTCGGCGAAGAGCGGTGTGGCGGCGCAGGGAAAACAAATGCGCAACTCTGCTCCCCCTTCGGGGGAGCATATCAAGCAGCTCTAGGAGAGCCACGTGACGGGCGCCCCGCTGCGGCGAGACGCCGAAACACACTTCTCCCGAGCGATGGAATGTCCGCTCGTGCTCCTCGCGTTCCTGGCGCTATCCCTTCTTTTCTCGTCGGGTTTGAAAACCATGCTTCGGGTCCTCGCCGCTGCAAAAGCTGTGCGCTGACGTCCAGATTCCCCGAGAAATATTCTGTGCTACTAGATCCTCGTGCTCCAAATTTGCGACCGGGCACTCTATGGCTCCGTAGTCAAACTTCCAGGCTCTGTGAGTATAGATGAGGCTATGGCACCGCAAACGACGATAGACGGTGGGAAATAACAGACGATGCCAGTGACTGCCGCGTGTCTGTTCGCACGACTTGCAAGCGGTGCCCAGACTAGACGCATCGGATGTCGCGAAAGGGAGACAATAGTCTTTTTAGCGTGTTCAGCCGAGCAACCAAGCCAAGTGATGGGCGGGGCCACTGATCTTCGGGCGTGCTGTGACCCCCTACAGTAACGATGCCAGTCTTGCCTCCTACTAAATTCCGTCTAACAACGTATATATTGATCAAAGAAAAAAAAAGAAAAAGAAATGAGTGGGAAAATTTACAAAACAAAAATATTAAGCCCTTTAATTTTTTTTTTTTGTATTCACTTCAGTGTTACTTTAATGTGAGCTCGTTCTGAGCATGCGCTCTAAACATCGCCCTCAAATATTGCGTCCAGTGAATATCCCCTTATGCCAACGCACATTGTTTTCAGTGATCGGACAAATTGATGAAGCAATCTTCAAAATGCTCAGAACACGGACTGTGCTCCGGACATTGTTATATCAAATACGATATAGCTTCGCCAATGCTGGAAACTCCTCCGAAAACCCATGGGAGCGGTGGCGAACGCGACAGTGGCGCCTCTAGCGGACTCGGGGTCTACGGAAGCAGACGACGCAATGAAAAAGCTCCGCGACGTCCTCTATCTTTGTGAGCCCCGGTTCGTCACCCCAACAGCTTAAAGAATTCATTACGGTCAGTCCGCTTGCAAAGCGGAATCCACTGATTGCAACTGCAGCGACAATCTAATAACAACGTATGCAGAAACAAAAAAAGAGCAGTTCATTTAGCGGTCTCAAACGCCACTCAGGGAATCACACGCGTTTGAAGCGCATCTGGAAAGCGAAAAAAGGCGTTTAGCTGCTCGAACTACGCCATAAGAGGCTACTATTGATCCGTTACAAACTGCGTTGAATAGATGATCACCTGAATAGATGATCATTAAAACGTGCGCAAACAACATCTTAATATTACCAGGGCAAGGGCACCAGCCGCTGCAGCATATCAAAAACAAATAGTAACAAGAAAAATGACCGTGCAAATATTTTCCGAACTTTGCAGGGATATGGGGTCCCCATCCCATACGAAATTAAAAAGAAATAAGGAACAGTCGCGAACAACGGCGAATAAAACAAAAGTGTTAGCCGATGGTGCAAAGGTACAAATCACCCAGCAAAAACCTCCTTCAACGACGACGATCGTTCTGACGCTTATGGAAAAAAAATGGAAACTAGCAGCAGCTCTGGCATCTTACGCGCGGGGCGTCGGTAGGAGCATTGAAAATGAGCAAGTTGTAGTCGCCGTCGGTGTTGAGTCCACAACAAACAAAGCGGAAGCAACACGACAAAACTAAAAGAAGCTTCACTTTTTTAGAGCGCAGCTCTTAGGCGCCTGTTCCCGGCTTGAGCGGCGTCGGCGTCGCCGTCGGTGTAACCGCGCGGTGCATTATGGGTTAATTTCCCCGCTAAATCTAGTGGAAAAATTTCCCCGCAAAATCTAGCGGAAAAATTTCCCCGCTAGGTCTAGCGGAAAAACTTCCCCGCTAAATCTAGCGAAAAATTTCTCCGCTAAATCCAGCGGAAGACATTTCCCCGCCAAATCTAGCGGAAAAACTTCCCCGCTAAATCTAGCGGAAAAATTTCCCCGCTAAATTTAGCGGAAAATTTTCCCGCTAAATCTAGTGGAAATATTTCCCCGCTAAATCTAGCGGAAATATTTCCCCGCTAAATCTAGCGGGAACATTTCGGTCACGTGACCTGGGGAGTCACGTGACCCCTCCCCCGAGGTCACGTGACACCCCCAGGTCACGTGGCCCCCTCCCGAGGTCACGTGATCTCGGGGGGGGGGCACGTGACTCCCCCCTCCACGTGGACCCCCTCCCCCGAGGTCACGTGACCCCAACAAGGTCACGTGCCCTCGGGGGAGGGGGTCACGTGACCCTTTCCCCTATGTCACGTGACCACCCCCCCGAGAAACCGTGGCCCTCAGTACCCTTCCCTCCTCCTCCTCAAGAGCTGCGCTCCAATTCGGCGTTACAGGGAGTGGTAAACGGCTTTACTTTTTTTCAGCTGCTTGTCACACGTATGTTCATTTGCTTTCGCGGCGTTGGTAGGAACTAAAAACAAAGCAGAGGAAAGGAATAACGTAGCCAAGCTCACACTGCCCGGTAATTAAGAGTCGCACGCTGCAATCTGGTACCTGCAAGCAGTGTGTGACATTTTGCTTTTGCATTTCTTTTCTCAGTGACTTTGGCAGGTTGTTTGTTTACTCGCTTGACGAAGCAGTTCAAACGTACATTCAAGTACTTCTTGACATACGTGTCCAGGCAATCCTTGCATACCGTACCTTTGCTTCGACTGTCGATCAGCGGCCTCAAGTGCGCCTTCAGCTGATCTCTTGTTTGGGGCAATATATCAGTGAAATATGTGTCGAAGGCACGGCTGATGGTACCGGTTAGGTTACGAGCTATGTTGGAAGGTGGTGTCATTTTATCATGCGAATATTTCTTGATCTTCAACATAATGTTCTATGTTTCCGATTGCAGTTGGACTTGGCAAGCATGATGACAGATCTGACTGGCTGCCCACCCGGCTGCGCGTCTGGCTGTTCAGTTGTGCGTCTGGTCTGTCGTCCGTGAAGTTCTCCACGATCTGCGTGGAGTTGTCATAATCGTCTATTGAGGCATCAGTGGCGATTTTGAAGCCAGACTTGGATAACTTTTTCAGTTTAGTTTGAAGGCTGCAGTAACTTGGTTACTTATGTTTGTCCGGCTTTCGGGAAGTGGGAGAAGGAGTTTCCACCATATCGCAAAAACTTGTTTTTGGAGTGGTAGGCATGCACATGGCATGCCTGCCATCTTCAAGCATGCGCTGGTGTATGCCCGAAGGCGGCGGCCGGTTGATCAACAAACGATGACCCATATCAGACGTGCCTGCGTACACAAATAAAATCTTTATAGAAATGTATAACGAGTTTACACGTTTTAATATATTTATGAAATATCAAAAAGCACATATGAAAATTTCTGATTAGAGACTCAATCCAAGGACAAAATAGGAGGTCATCGCAGACGACAGTGGAAGGAAACAACAACAGAGTTGCAGACGGCCTCAAGAAGTTTGGGCATAGCGTAGCAGACGAACCGGCGGTAGTAAGCGCCGAAGCGAAGGAAGGAGAGTAAAAACTAAGCCAAACAAGGCAAAGCTAAATACGCGATGGTTCGTACGTCAAGTAAACAAAACAAAAAGAAGAAAAATTATAAAAGCAGTAGGAAGAAAGAACACGGCGGCGTAGCGTCGCCCCAAACGTAAAAAGAAAGTAGACTGAAAAATGGAAGGAGTTGCATGGCGGTCCAGCGGATGCTGGCCTTTATCGTAGAAGACGCGGAAGACGTTAGTCATCCCGGCGCTAACTATCGGAATTTGTGCACCGCATATAAAGGCCGATTCTCACATGCATCGAAGCGCTGATGAAGCGCTGCTCACGTGTCGTCAGCTACTTATCGTCTGCCATGAGCAACACTTCCGACGGTGCGATACGAAGCTGGTGAACGCTCCCGTCAGCACGTCCTTAGCGCGAGGTCAGTGCCATGTTTGTAGCGCTCCTCTGCATGTGTGAACAGGCCTTAACGTGACCGAAATCACCTTTATTTGCGCTACGACGCTCTCCTCGTTTCTTTTTTTTTCTTTTTTTTTTTTTCTTTTGCACGTGCAAGAAGTCTGGTTTCTTTGAAACTCCGTCTTTATTTATTTCAGTGCACAATCGACTTCTTCCAGAGCATACAGACACCACAGTAACGTACGTCATTCGAAATTGCCTTTTGCTTCTTCATTCCGAGACGATCTTAACGGGATTAGCCAGCTCGCATATTCGACAAAACGGTTATAAGTAAGGCATTCATGAGAAATGGGAATTGCAACGACAAAACAAACTGATTGATAAGAACAGTAAAGTTGAAACGTAGCTATGTTTTAAAATTTGTGTACATTGCCCCTTTTTAAAGAAAAGCGCGAGGTACATTTGTGTTTTGCCTGGCTCGCATAAGTTGTGACAGAGTCTTTTCTTTGAGAGAGCCCCAAAATAGCACCCTGAAAGCTGTAACATCTTTCCTACGCGAAGAAAATGTCCTTCACTCATAAGGTGGCACCTACTCTTTAACATTCAATACCCGTGACAATTTATTTTCATTAGTCACCTCGCACGGAGATAGGCAAAACCAATGCGTCGTGGAGAATTCGTCTGCTAGCGGAGACCCTGAGCTCGCCAGGGACGCTAAGATCACTTTTCGCTTTCGCCCGCGCTCCGCGGGAGTTGCCAGTATTGGCTTACATGGTATTTGGTTATATAGCTCGGCAACTTCTATCATTGCACGAATTGACCACGAATGCCAAGTCAAATATTCGTCGACGGATTGATTGTTACCGACGGGTGGCGCGGTGCTCGCGCCACCCGTCGGTCCTCAGCAAGCGGTGCTTTCCTTTAAAGCCCATAGATAAAATTTATGCTTTGAACGAGTCAAGGGAGTATAAGGAGTATTCACTGGGCGCCATATTTGTGGGTGCTGTTTAGAGCGCATGCTCAGAACGAGCCCACATTAATAGGCTGCTAAGACCGGAAATCTTGAGGGCGCGGAATGCACGTTTCAAAAGACTGTGGAAGCTCGCCATCAGCACGCGCTCAGCAGTCGCGCACACAGCTATGGCCGCCAGTGAATACTTCCTATAGACGCTTTCAGGCAGCTGTGCATGGGTGCCGCCATAACCGACCTTCAGGTTTTGTTTCCTCTTATTCCGTTCGCTTCACTTCACCATTGCCACAGCAGGACAGGTTATTGTCCCTTTAGGTGTTGGTGTGTCCTTCTCCCTATAGCAAAGGCCTTTGTGGAGGCTCGTCAACGCCCGCTTCCGTGGTTCGGCATCTCGGTAAGACACGAGAAGGTCGGCAACGGCGGCTCCACTTGGCGCGTGTTTAAAGTGTCTCTACCTGCCTTCAGAAAGCACCATCACCTGGCAGGGCACTGGAGAAGCAAAGTAGTGAGCTCCATGGCCTCCGTGATTCTTGGCGCGCGGGCCATCTCGGCGGCCATGGTGCGCTCCTCCTGTTCCGCGGCCCAATGTAACGTAAAGGCCGGAGGATAGCTTTGCTCACCGGAAATCTTGGAAAACTTTTTCGATAAAGTCAAAACAAAAAAAGTTAAAAACTCTTTTTTCTTTTTTTTTTTTTTACAACGAAAATTATGTTTTTACTTCATTGCCTCGAGCTAATTTTCTTATGTCTCTCAACACAATACGCAGTTGTCACAATTCAAACTCATTATTGTATCGTGGTTCCTTTCCCCACGTGACTAACGTAAGCTCTTACAACCACGCGAAAAGCACCAGTACTAACCAAGGCAAAAGGAGAAAATTGCCGACTTGAGCAAAGCGATTGGAATCAAGCGCGGCCAGACCACGATGTATTAAATCATATAAGGCCATCTATTCATAGCCCTTGTAAAAAAAACTGACAGTACCCCGGCGGAAAAAAACAACACAAAAAACAACACACACACAGCCGTCAAGGGAAATTTAAAACATACCACGATACGCCGATACCCTGTAGCGCGAGCAAGGAGCTGTGAGTCATAACCCGGAGGGACACAAAACGCACCGTCCCAGGAGTTACGTGCAGTTTAGACAAGAATGTCGGTTGCTCCGGTCAACTGGTGGATCCGACCAGCCCAAATGTAAGTTTCCTCGCCACCACGAGCCTGTGCCTTATAATGATAATGATAATTATGCTTTATTTGTCTCGTGCCTCAGAACAACCTGTCGGTCGCAGTATGGTGGCTCATACAAAGAAAAGTACATTAAGTACACCAAGACAATATTCATACTATCACATTGCAATTCTTTTGCAAAAACTAGCTCTTCTCGAAAATGCAATGATTTGAAAATACATCACCATGAGGTGTCAGGCTTTAAACAAATCTACATACTTAACAGGGGTGACAGTTTAGGTGACGGGTGGCCGGACGGACATGTTCGAAGAGCCATATAGAGATGAACCATTTTAAGTGAAGAGCCGGAATAAAAAAGAAGGTGTAGCACTTTTTACATTTTTCTTTTTTCTCAGTTGGTGGTCATGGAGAATTCCACTCATAAAGGGATTCCTTAGTATGCGTCTTTGTTGCGTGTCCGATGTGTATGATGGCACGAACTTGACAAAATGCAAGCTGCCCTTTTTGGAAGGGGAAAGAAGTGGTTGGTGTATCAGGAAGCCGCCAGCAGCACTTGGGCAACACCATCTATTCTAGAATAATGAAGGCCTTAGGACGCCCCACTCTTGCTCCATGGAAGGTCATCACAGTCGGAGGTTACCAACTCGCCGATTGTACTTGAGCCCGATGCCGAGCGTCCTTCGACGCGTCGATTGGACACGAGACCCAGCCGAGCACTGACGTAACACTCGTATCCAATCTGCGCCTTCGCTCGATCTCACTGTGATCACGTCGAAATTCTAGTGCCTCTTAGGCTTTGATTTTTCTAGGTGGTGTTGACTTAGGTCCCGGAGAGTCGTATGAGGCTCGCGAGGCGCGGTTTGGTCGCAAACTGACATTATTCACGGAGAGCGCAACAACACTAAGAGGCTCACAAGAGAGACAGTTCGTATCAAATCCACCGGTAATTGTATCAGCCATGCTTCGATGCAACTCGGAAGTAGTAGTTCCAAGAAGTTTCTTAAAATGTAAAGGTGTTTTTTTTTTTTTGTAATAGTTGTAAGTGAACGTGCAATGAGTCATTTTGCGGGGTCATAGCAGTTCTCGTTTTCCGTGTGATTGTTTTGTTCAAGATCCTAAGCTTTCAGATCGGGATTGAGGTCACCATTTACGGTTGAGGTGAAGACCAGTGTGCGTAGTACTGTATAGATAACAAAGGTTGACCTTGTGACGTCGGTGGTTAGGTTGTGGGTATATAAGACATTGTGGAAATAAACGCAGTAGCTGAGTTTGAGACGTTCTCTTCCCCTGTCTTTCTTCTTCGACCAAGTTTCCCTGCTTTTACCACAGTTTCGGGTTTTCTACATCATGATCAACATCCACCAGCTCGCCTGCGCACTCACTGTTTTTTTCTGCGGTTTGATTGTTGTTTTCAGCGATATAAAGGTATAAAACTGGATGAGATTCAATCGTGCAGTCGTTCGGGACAAATCTGTAATTGACTCGTAAAAAAATCTTACGACGCCGGGAATCGAACCCGGTCCTTCTGGGTGAAAGCCAGATATCCTAGCCACTAGACCACGCCGGACCCTTCAATAGTCAAACCTTTTCGGAACAAGAGCGCACATTCAGCAGAACAATCAATTGCTCACGGTCCATACCGGACCGTGAGTTGGTCGCCCCTGGTTTTAGATTACATAGATGATTAAGGATGCATGAGCCTCTCAATACGCGAGCCGGCGTGTGAAACTGCAATGATGACTATAATCGTGAAATCTAAGTGGCCGTGAACTTATTTGTGGAACAATCAACCGCTATGTTCAGTTCTTCTTTTCGACACGTTTTGTACGGAGAGTTCATTCAGTAAGTATTCATATATTCGCTGAAACATCTCGTATCAAAATCGTTGAGGCATCCGTACCCTAAGTGCAGGCACGGATGCTTCAACCTCGCGCTTTCAGAGCGCACGCCTCCGCACATGCGCTCCATCCTCCGCAGTCTTGCACCGACAGGTTCGAAACAGAGCAGAAGCCTTCTTTTAAACGGCGAAATTTCTTCCGCCACTGAGGCGGCCCCAGAGTCGCTTTAGCAGAAGCGACTCGTAAAAAGGAGGCGGGCTCTTACTCCGCGCCCGTTATTTAAAGTTTGGGGGCTGATGGGCAGCAGCAACATAAAAGCATGAAACGAACGGCAGAACGCTGCGACGTTGGCGCGTCGGCCTGCACGCTCCGGATAAGAAAATAAGGAAACAGGCTGGGAGAAAGCAAGTTGGTGTTTTGGCAGAGGACCACGCATGCGCAAGGCGACTCGATCCCAGAAGCAGCCGGTGGTGGCGAGGATGGCGAGAGCGCAGCACTAAGGCGCAGACTCCGAGAAGGTGGTTTCCAGCCTTCTCCACCTGTTGGAAAGTTATTTCCAGTACCGTCTGCGACGGCGCCACGGTGGTTCCTCCTGCTCCGCACTAGACGGCAGCGACGACTCCACGTCGAGTTCTGCTGTACCGTTTCGGTGGTCCTGTCGTTTTTTTTTGTCTTTTGTTTGTCTCTCTCAATTTTTTTTTCGCCAGTCCTTGGCTGCTTGAAGCGACTCGGTGTTTCCAGAAATTCAGCTTTTGGGCCATGCGAAACGCGTTGTTGATGTTGCGGCGTACCTCTGCTGTCAGTGTACGGCGATGTGGTTTTCTGCGGCGTGATTAGGCCTAGTGCAATTTAGGCCCAACGGAAACTTTTCTTTTCGCCGTCATGGCTGACGGCGTTCCGCTCGACGAAGAAAGTGGAAACATTATGTCCGTAAGTACGAAATTGCATGTGTCTTGCGACTGGTAACGTTGGTGTCACTTGTGGAATATCTGTTACATGGAGATTCCAGCTACAGCTGTTGCATGCTCGAGTAAACATCCTCTATAATTCGATAGATATACATTCTGCAAAATTGTTTTTGTTGTTGTTCTTAACTGTGGAGCAACCTGAGATTTTCATGACATGTGCGAAAAGTTACCTTACATGGGTTTTTATGCATACCCATACAGCATATATGGCCTTTCGAAAGGACAGTGCTCACTGTTGATGACTCTCGACATGGCAGTACGGGCGATGCTCCGAAACATGTCGCTCCACTCGTGTACTTACTCGTGATGACGATGAAGCGCGAATTATAGCATGTGTACGCGCGATGGATTGCAAGACATCTGGCCGCCGCCACGCCTCTGCTCATGTGCACAAGCACGTGCGATTGCTAGTCTGCCAGGACAGTCAAGGCTACCTTGACGGGCATGCTGCGCGTACTTGCACGCAAACAATGACCCGTATCTTTCATGTCCGCCATTGTCGGGGATTTTGATACTGCATGTTTGCAAGTTGTGCGCAGTGCTATCTAGCCCATGGGCCCTAAGGCTTCGCTCTATACAAAAACACTTTGTCCCCGTGAGCATTCGGGTGAAATTATCCACTTTCTGAGACCGCGAAGTGCGCAACCTATTCGCGACTCCAGCCCGTTGCTCGCCCTCCCGCGGCGGGAACGGGAAGCACTCTAGTGAGGGTCCCCCGGTTCTCCTGCTCAGCGGGCACGGCGGAACTGCTCACGATCATGGCTCGCGAAATGACATTTCCGAATGCAAACAGCACTCTTCACTGTCCCAGTGTAGCGCTGCAGCCGGTATGGGATGGCACCTTACTAGAGGGTTTTAGGATTGCGTATAGAAACAAACGCAAGCGCTGTTCCTTTGCGTTAAGAGTTGCGTGCTCCGCGCTGCGCATGCGCGTTGTCGCCATGCTCCAATCCAAAACCGCAATTTTGGGCTCCGCGCACGTGCAGTGTGGAACACACAACGCTAACGCATGATACACAGTGCTTGCGTTCGCTCCCGTATAGGCAGCACTAAAACTCACTACTGCTTCACCGGTTTCCAACGCCAACGAAACGTGCTGCAGTGAGCAGACGTGCAAGCGGGTAGGTATTTCTTCGAACTGGAAAGGTTGAGATTGGCAAAGCGACGGCGCGTAAACATTAAAGAAACTATATGTTCTTAAAAAATGAATAACCTTAATTTTTTTTATTGCATTTGGTTTGGAATGAATTGCGGCGACTTTGAAAGCTTTCTTGATTGTCAAAAGTCGCGACTTTGATAGCACCAGATGCTTCGGCATATGGTGCTAATTCGGCGCTACAGGGCTTTCATTTTTAATAATAATAATAATAATGATAATAATAATAATAATAATATTATTATTATTATTATTATTATTATTATTATTATTATTATTACAAATTGCGGCAATGCAGGCCCCCAGTTAACGCCATGATCATAAAAATACGACATTTAACCATAATAGTCTTTCCAGAAAGGTCTCATTTTGTTTTCTTTTAAGTGTATGAAAAACTCTGACATCGTTATCAAGATAGACAAACAGACAAACACTGAATGTAATATTAACTCATATGCGTCACGCGTTGCTTTAGAAAAACACACACAATCCTGGTGTCTCACTCGGATTCCGTCTTTGGGTTTTCGTGGTGAGAATAGCGCTTCTTAATTTGTACGTTTTGTGAAAATATTCTAAACTCATCACCCGTGGTGATATTTTGTAAAATTTTCATTGATTGTGTTATTCTTATGCTGCAAAAAATGTTGAAGCATTTTATCATCTAAATACCCAGAAACCCACTAAAAGGCCCGCAGTTCGTTATTTCACGTGACATTTATCTGAGCGAGAGAAGGTAGCCACAGCACACAAATATCAGCCCCGATTTTTTAAGCAAATACAATATAGTATGTTGCCCCTACGGTGTATGAAAGACCCTGTCTTTAACACTGAACTCTCCAAAATATTTTGAGTGCCTGAATCGGACCCATATGTTCCAAATAAAGTTTCCGAAAACAACTTCTTTAGCTTAATAATTATGCTGTGAGACGCATCTTGAGTTACGAAAGAGTCTGAAATTAACGTCCATTGTGAGAAATTAAATTCAAAAGAGAGGTTAGTTTTCGTTTCGTTCAAGAATTAAAACGTACCTCCTCCGGGCGTAGATATCACGCTAAACACCGTTTTTATCTCCAGAATACGGGAGTGACCTGCGCTCGTAACACCCTAGCTTTCTCGTATAAGCAGGAATAATTTGTGCCGCTTAGTGAAGTCAGCACACTGAGGGGTCGGCATTCTAGGTCGTCCTCACTCACCCTCACCCTCACAGCCACACTCACCTAAGCCCCTCACTCAGCCTCACAGCTACACTCACCCTTAGTCCCTCACTCACCCTCACACTCACAGTCAGACTCACCTTCAGCCCTTCAGTCACCCTCACTGAACCTCGCGGCCCCCACGCACCCACCGCCCTCACGGCCCTCACGCACTCATGACCCTCACGCCCCTCACGCACTGAGGCCCCTCACGGCCCTCACGCACTCATGGCCCTCACGCCCCTCAACCACTTGCCGCCCTCACGGCCCTCACGCACTCATGGCCCTCACGCCCCTCACGCACCCATGGACCTCACGCCCCTCACGCACTCACCGCCCACAGGCATTCATAGCCCTCACGCCCTCACGCCCTCACGCCCCTCACGCGCTCACCGCCCTCACGGTCCTCACGTGCTCATGGCCTTCACGTCACTCACGCACTCACCACCCTCACGCCCCTCACGCACTGAGGCCCCTCACGGCCCTCACCCTCACGCCCCTCACGCACTCGCGCCCCTCACGGCCCTCACGCACTCATGGCCCTCACGCCCCTCACGCCCCTCACGCACTCATGGCCCACACGCCCCTCATGCACTCACCGCTCACACGCACTCATAGCCCTCGCACCCTCACGCTCCTCACGCGCTCACCGCCCTCACGGTCCTCACGTGCTCATGGCCCTCACGCCACTCACGCACTCACCACCCTCACGCCCCTCACGCACTCACCGCCCTGACGGGCCTCACGCACTCATACCCCTCACGGCCCTCACGCACTCATGGCCCTCACGCCTCTCACGCACTCATCGCCCTCTCGGCCCTCACGCACTCATACCCTTCACAGCCCTCACACCCCTCACGACCTCACGGTCCTCACTCACCCTGACACATGAATTTTCTTGGTTCAGAAACTCACTCACCCTCACATCACGTGGGATGAAGAGTGTGAGTGCGGGTGAGTGAGGGCCCTCATGAGTGAGGTTTGCCGAGGTATGAGCACACTTGGCAGGCTCAGAAAGTGGTATAGGAGGTATTCACTGGACGCCATATTTGAGGGTGATGTTTAGAGCGCATGCTCAGAACGAGCTCACATTAATAGCCTGCTAAGACCGGCAACCTTGATGGTGCTAAATGCACGCTCCAAAAGTACTGCAGAAGCTCGCCGTCAGCACGCGCTCAGCAGCGGCGCACACGGCTATGGCCGCCAGTGAATACTCCCTATACTGGCACGCATCTCCTACTCCCACTAAAACCGCCATTTTGGAAAACGAGTGGCGCCACCTATAGTGAATTGGAGTCGTGAATAGGTCGTGAAAGTTGCGATTATCGAAACTTTCACAGCCTATTGAGTGCGCCTGTCAAAATGGCTGTCACCTGGATAATCGTCGTGGAACAGCAGTACGAGGCTATAGGTCTGCGACGCGTAAGTAATTATAGTTTTGCTGTATACGAGCAATATCAGAACGTTATTTTTTTTTTTTTTTAAGTCAGGAAGGTGTAGGCAAGCACTTTTATTGTGACACCGATCACCCAGGAGCTCGATTCTCACACCGAGGTACCAACATCACTGGAAGTTGCGAATCCAAACGCTACACAGAACTCTTGAGAGGAAACACACATCTCCCAATTAAGGAAAGGCTATCTAAAACGCTTCATTAGGAAAGAAGCACCTTCGAATGACGTTCTGGAAATACGCAAATTACATCATCGAGAGTCAAGACATCTGAAACGCCAGAACACACATACGCAAAGAAACTCCCAAGGGTCTCCCATCATTTCCTCGTGGCAGATGCACTTTCTCTGCTCCAAGCAACCGCTATGCCGCATAACGACGCTTTCCGACTCTCACAGGAGAAGACGTGCGCGACCATGAGCTTCGCTGTGGTCGGCCTTCCATGATTGGCCGTGAGACCACTGTGAAGTCTTTATTGGGACATATTATGATTTAACCGACGGAAATTAGAGTTATGTCAGATCGGAAACTTTGACCGTATTGCAGTTCAGCAAGCGATGACTATACAAGTGAAAAGGAGCACAGACATCTCTTTCATAGCACGAGCTAAATGCAACCTAAACGCTATATGTATTTTTTTTTTTTCCTTTTCACAAGGTAAGCGTGTCACGTCTGCAAGCTGTGGTTCCCGTTTATTGCAGCTCTGTAGTGGCCAAAAGCCTTCCATTGGAACAGTGTATTTGTGACACAAAAATAGAATAAACAGCGTCAAAGGAACGATAGTGAAAATATTGAGAGACATGGAAAAAATAGAACGGCGGAATGGGAAAGAGAAGGGGAAGGGGGGGGGGGGGGCTCCAAATTCAAATGCTTTCTGATGCATAAACAAAGCGAGCAAGATATTTTAGCGCATATCACAATTCTTTTTTTTTTTTTTTTTGTTCACTGTTTTTTTTTTTGCATTGCTAGCGGGAGGTCGTGTTATGAGTTTGAAGCATCACTACTCGCTGAAATTGCCACGTTAAATATTGCAACTGTGTGTGATTGCCTCGCAACTTCAGCGGACTCCTGCGCGGTGCTGTCGAGAAGTGAAGTATGTAAGTCAACAGATAATCGCTCCCTAGAAACTGTTCATTTAAGATGCGATTAAACACTGGAACATATATGCGAAAAGCCTAAAATCGCACGGAATTCAGATTATGAGACGATAGTTCTGCACTATATTACTAAAAGAAGAATCAAGTATGTAGTATACAGAAATCGCAAATATGCTTTTAGCAAAATCATGTTTGCGGTCTACGAGGTGCGATCAAAAATTTTCGAAACTGATATTGGAGCGTAAAAAGAGAGGACAGCACGGCTAAGCGCGCGCAGCAGTCGAAGCCAGTGACCTTCCTATATAATTCTGTCAAATGGCTTCGTTCTGTGAACATTGATGGACGCTTTGCAACAGCTGTGCATGGGCGCCGCCATAACCGACCTTCAGTTCTTGTTTCCTCTTATTACATTTACTTCACTTCATCGTTACCATGGCGGGGCAAGTTATTGCCATTTTAGTTTCTACATTGTTCTCCTCCACAGCATTGGCCTTTCTGGAGGCTTGTCAACGACCGCTTTAGTGGCTCGACATCTGGGAAAGACAAGAGAAGGTCAGCAATGGCGGCTGTAACTTGGCGCGTGTGTAAAGCGTCTATAACTGCGCTACACGAGTTTTTGTGCCCACGTGCACAAGCGCAATGGCGCTCTTACCGTGACTGCAAACCAGAGCGAGATCAAACAGCAATTCTGCGTTAAGCTCGGCAAATCTAAAACCGAAACCTTTGAAATAATTTAGCAGGCTTATTTCAAAAAGCAGTAATTTTTACGAAGTGCTTTGAGTGGCACTCGCGCTTCAAGAAGAATGGCAGAACATTGCTGGAAGACGAATAGAGGTCGGAGAAGGTCGCCCTGCCCACGTCGTGGCCCTGCCTCTCTTCGCCTTTGAGCGCTGTTCCGTTTATGTCGAAAATTCACTGATTTTTCACATAAGCCTCCAGAATCATTTCAAAGGTCAATCTTATAAATTTATGGCGTTTGACGCAGAACTGATGTACGCTGTCGCTCTGGTTTGCAGTTTAGGGTGAAATCCAGATTGGTGCTTGTGCACGTGGTTACAAAAACTCGTGTAGCGCAGCACCAAATTTCCACATAACACCGCCCTTTTGGCATAATGTGACACAAAAGTTCCTGCCTTCGAATGCTGAGCGCGCATCTCCGTGCTGCAAAATAAGTCTCTGAACTGTTTGATCGAACTTCGTATGTGCTGTAAATACCTTGGTTGTGTTTAAAAAGAACGTCGAAAATATATTTGTGTTCGGATTTTCGTCGTCCGATTTTCGCTTGGTGCAAAATGCCGAACGAATATCCTGCACATACGTTTGTAATATTCACGGAAATGCACACTTTCAGAAATGTTGAGGTAGGTTGGGGGATCGGTGGCCGAGTGGCATACGTGGCTAAATTACTTTCGAAATGTAATTTAATTAAAATTAAAATTACTTTGCTTCAAAAATAGTTTAGCTCCAATTACAGTTATTACTACGTAGAAAGTAATTAATTACAATCACAAATCACTTTTAAAAAGTAATGCAACTACTTTGCCATTACTTATTTCTGAGAGTGACCCGACTTGGGCCATATAACATTAAAGGAGTTGTATAGAGTGTAATGTATTTGGTCATTCCTTGCCCCAATGTTTGAGGAAGCTTAAGCATCGCTGCATAAATGCCACCTATTGTACTTTCCTTTCATGAATTTTATTAAATTCATGATGGAACTTGACAGTTTGAGGCAATGAAGTACTAGGTTCTTAATTTTTTTGTTATAAATAATGATAAATTAGTTCATATGCTAGAAGACGCCAGATCGCTAATCATTCCTTGCCCCAATGCTTGAGGAGGCTTAAGCATCGCTGCATAAATGCCACCTATTACACTTTCCTTTTATGATTTTTGTTAAATTCATGATGGAACTTGACAGTTTGAGGCAATGAAGTACTAAGTTCTTATAAAATAATAATAAATTAGTTCATATGCTGGAAGACGCCAGATCGCTAAAGAAAAAATTGGTTTGATAAAGTTTTGTTAGCCCAGTAACTAAAAATGCGACAATTAGTCATATGGGAATATTTTACACGTGTTAATATAAAACTAAAATCTACACGCGCTAATACGACCGCATTCACATACAAACATCATGGTATTGTAAATTATTTACATTGAGTTGAAATTATAATGCCTCAGAAATATATAAGAACCTAATCGGGGCTCCCGAATGATTGGTAACAATATTCACAGGTGGGAGGTCAGTCTCCAAAATGCTTAAGCAAAAAATATACAAAGTGAAACCGACAGGAAATGAGCTTGAAAATAATACAAAGATACAAATATGCAACAGTACTAAAAAAAAAAGAACTAAAAAATGCGGGGGGGGGGGGGGACTTCATAGACAATTAAATTTTTTTAGCTCAACTGAAAGCTGAAGCTCAATTTTTTTCCTTCAATATTTTGTCATGTTTACGCTCTTGTTTTCTGCTCGCACAGCAGACGGCGCAACACGGCACCGTTGAGGTAGGCTCCAAAGAGGATTGTCTCTCAGTCCGCAGTGTAAGGAACAAAACAACAAACAATGCGACGCTATTTATGTTGTGCGTGTGTGTGAGGGCGTGTCTCTGTGCGAGTGTTTCACCGAGAGCTAGGCCGCTTGTGCGAGCGCTGAGGCTTTCAGAGAGGTTCCGTCGGCGAAGCAAGGTATTGCAAAAGTGATTGTAATTGTGCCTTAAATTTTTCAATTACTAACGCTATAAAGTAATTAAATTACAATTTATTTTGGCCAAAAGTACTTAATTACGATTACAAATCACAAAGAAAATTATTTAAATTACAGTAATTCAATTACTGTAACTGAATTACTACCCAAGCATGCAGAGTGGGCAAGCGCACACCAGCTCGGAGCACGTGGAGCGAAAGCTCGCGCTGCAGAACCCTGGATCCTGGGATGGCCGTTTCGATCTGGATGAGCATCGTACCGGCGTGCGGTCGTGTATCACTACTGCGTGATGCACGTTAAAGACCCCAGGCTAGCGGCTGTACCGCACTGGCTAAATTTCTCATCTACAGCTGGGAAACTCGTCGCCCGTTGAGGCAGACCAAGGTCTAGGCTGTATAAAGACATACACTACCCAATTTTTTTTTGTAGGTTTAAACAGCAAATGATTATTACGATGAAGCCAGAGGTGTCTAAATGGTTACACCTTTCTTTCGTTTGGCGGGAAAACTTTTAAAACACGCCGAATATGAAATCCTGTCAATTTGGAGAAAATTTAGAGTCCGTTTATCCAATTATGTCTTACTTTCACGTGTTTAAAATTATGACGCAGCAGCACCGTAGTGTTTCTGCGTCATAAATGAAGAAACAAAAACCAAAAACTTTGTTTACGATACAGAGATAATAATCTCTGTATCGTAAACAAAGTTTTCTTTTTTTTTTTTAAGAAAACCAAAATGACAATTTACGTTAATTTGGTCACAAAGGATTTTAGGCAACGACTCCATAACAAAAAGACCTCCTGTGGCGAGGAAAAAAAAAAAGAGAACGACGCTCAGGTCCAAAAACACTACACCCCCCTGGCGGTCGCTTCCCCCAAAAGCGGGAGAGTTTCGCCTTTCACCGCCGATTAGAGCGCTTGCGCCCACGAAACAAAAACGCCGCAAAGCAAGAAAAATAATAAATAAACAAAGAATAGTGAAACACGTGTGTGAAAAACGCATTAGCACGGGCACACATGGCGAGGAAGAAACAAAAACAAATATATATATATAAATGACACTGAAAGTCGCTCTCCCTCTCTTCCCTCCCCCACCCCCCCTCCCCTCACACACTAACTTCTCTTTCTCTTAGGGAATACTTAGTAGTAAAAAAAAAACTAGCAATAATAAAGAAACAAAAAAAAAACATAGTGATTAAACATTGGCGCAAAAAAAAAAAAATACGCACACTGTGCGACACGTGAGCCGGTCTAAAAGTTAGACCCAGGCGGAGGCCTACGGAGACACTTGTTTCGCGACTTCGGTGTTTGGCGTCTGCGTATTTCGACGTGCCAAGCTGACTTCGTCCGGCGCCGATTCTGTATGCGGCGAATGGCGGTTGGTGTGGAGCCAATAAACGAAGATAAAGGGCAACATTACTGCGTAGACTCTTTATATAATAAAAAAAGGCATGTGCGTTTTATTTTTTCGCAGAACACGGAGACAACCAACCATGGCGAAAGATAGAAGGATCAGAGCGAATGACGAATCTCAGAATACGATTTAAATTTGAAAAAATGCGATGTGCGCAGGGACAGCGAACTTGGAGACTATTTTGGGGTATGCTCCTGCATGTTTCTCTGCATATGCTCACGACATATAAACCAGTCGTAGTCATCACACCGTCTTTCTCATGTATCAGCCGAAGCTCGCTCCAGCCAGGCGACGCAATTTTCGAGGCAAACCGGCTAGCTTCCTCGCCCGTCCACATTTACACCTCACACTGCGTCAGTCGCCGCCTTCAAAGTGCGCGAAACGACTCTTTTCGGCTCGGAACGTGCGAACATAAAAAAACCGTAGGTTTGCTTCCCATCCCCGCCAAAAAAAAAAAAAAAAAGAAAAAAAAACTTTTTTTTTTGTTTTGTGTTTTTTTGTGACTACGGTCTAATACAGGCGCACATTTTTCAATCTGTACTTTCAGGAACCGAGAAAATGTCCGTCTATATGACAATTTAAAATGAATGCAGGAGCTCCTCTAAAACCTCTCAAAGGCTTTCACAAGAAAGACCCCCACAAACGCCACGCACACTCACAAAAATGAAAACATCCCAAAAAAACAAAGAGCACCAACCTAGTGGATAGACCACACGATCTCCCTTCCTCCCGTACGGTACCTCTCCCTCCTCCACATTCTCCTTTCCGAGCTTTTACGATCCGTACGCTCGCTTCTCTTCTTCACCACTGGCTCCTCCTCCTCCCCCCGCTAGAATAAGGAGGGGGAGGGGCCTCCGACGGAGGATCTGAACCTTCCGAAACGTCACTTCTCTCCGCGTTGCAGACGGCGCCAGACCGCGTCTAGGAGACTCGACCCTGGCCGAAACCGGTGCAGAGCGACAACGACAAAGACGACGACGACGACGATTCCCCACCTGGACCACTACGCACCCGTCGTGACGTCTTCGTGAGGCCCTCGTCGCGACGTCCGGAAGGGATCATGCCGCGTGCATTCCTCATCACCAACAAACGATACAACTCAAGCGTCGACCACGAAGACACCGACCAGCCTCAGCGGCCAGTCCCGCCGAGAGGTGAGCCGCGCCGGCGCTTCCTTCTTTTCGTGGCAAAGAGTAAAGCCTGATTCATGCGGTGCGATTCTGCTGGCGATTTCGCGGCTGCGTCCTTAAGTACCGCCACTTCCTCTGCGATTTTTCCCCCGCACAAGTGACGTCGCAACTACGAAATCGCACGCAAAATCACACGATATGAATAACGCATAACACGAGACGTGTCCCGCAGGAATCGTTCCCAAGAATCTTGCGAACTATTCCCGGTGGAATTTGCTGAACTACTAACCATTAAGGCTACGGCTAAGAAATCACCACATTCTTCAAGACACCATATCCTCTCCATCCGCTAAATTACAATGAGCGTGTGCACTTTTTTTTTTTTTTTTTACATTTTTGTTAAAATACATTTCGTTATTCCTACATGTCGGTCGATCGCCAAGCTATTTTCATTTCGTGAGTCGGCTGCAATGTCACGCTGACAACAATCACTATTTTTTTACGCTATACGGGTGAATACGTTGTAGCATTAACTTCTATCCAAATGGTAAAAAAAAAAAACTAAAAGACTCACCCAAATTAAAGCGATGTTGAATTTTATAATAAGTTCAAGATCGCCCAGGGAAACTACAACAAGCAATCTAATTCCTAGATAGAATTAAGCTCCATTTCAAAACCATACAAAACAACATCTAAGAAAATTATTCTAAGGTGTGCGCAGCCTCTCTGCCCCTATTGACCGTAGTAGAGTACACTCGGGTAGTCTATTGCAGGTCAAAAGTAGTAGTTACCATAGTCAAGATCGAAGCGCGCAGTTCATACGTTGCTCAACTTACCTGTTTTAGCGAAACGGCAATGGCACTTTCCCGCATAACGCGCGTGTGATACCTGACAGGTAGGCTCACAGGAGGAGCTGTCGGGTTCGGAGCGAAGTTTGGGGAAGCTCGGCTTTGTCGTCCGCTTATTCGTTCACTCGTAGAATCAAGACCGATTACCTTAAATTTTATTGAATCAATATGTAATAAACGTTCAACTCGTTTTAATTTTTTTTTTATTGAGTATGTGGACTTTGCCTTGATCTAAATTAGTCATCGAACGATCCGTCGCAGCTCAAAACTTCGTGTATTTTGTGTTTATTCAACGGTTGTACGAAGTACAGACAAGCATGAAAGAAAATTTGAACCGCAACGAGGAAATTGAACTTGCGCGGAACCCGCAAGTTTCGTCAGTATAGTGTCACGTCTACGCCAGACTGGCCAGCCGGTGTCACCAGCTGACCTTTCGTATACAGTGGCAGACGCTACAGTCGTGTCAGCTTTGTTTCCCGTTTATTTTCGTGGCCGCCCAAAAGAACTCTAATGGAATAAAATGTGCTATAAAGTCATTCATATCCGGCCAGCCCACCGCGATAATCGGAACCATTTAATGCCTTTCCTAGCGTGGCTTCCATAGAGCTCCAACGCTGTGAAAGCTACTTGCGCGAGCGTCTGTGGCTTCGCTTGGCGTCTCGTTCGCACGAGAGCGCGTACGAATGAGACGCAAAACGAAGCCACGTGCTCGCGCAGCCGTGCGGGGCACCGTAGGAACTACACTAGCCTCGAGAACGTACTACTGAACAGAAGTTGACATCGAGTACTGGCGACGTGCACGACCAGAAGCGTCGCCGTGGGCGGCATTTGCGGTCGGCCAAACGCTCACTATGGCGTCTTTATTTGGATTAATTTCACTTTCATCGACGGCAATAGGAAACACGACGGACTGTCAACTTTGACGGTGTTGGTTTAAGAATGCGATGACTCCAAGCTTCCATCGCGTTTTTTACACACACCATCGAACTTGTACTTCGCAACTGATGATAAGTAACCAGGCATACAAGTAGTGACGACACGGCGATTCAAAACCAGCGTTATTAGATTACCTCAGTTGTGGAACTCCCTCCGGGGGGGGGGGGGGGGGGGGGGGGGGTAGCCTCCTCACTTCCTTCAGTCTCAGCCTCCCGTCGATTGTAAAGCCATCTATACCCGTTTTCACCTCAAGAACCGAAGTAAAAAAAAGTCCGGCTCCTCGCGATTACTAATTTTCCCATTTTATGAGGAGAATTAATATATATGTAGGTGCATTTTAGATTAGATATATGTTATCTAATCAAGACGTATCCGTTTCAAACGCCAAAAGGATCGCTTCTTCCTCCGACAACCAAATCTTGTCAGAACTACTTCGCCCGGCGTATGAACAATGCGCATAGCGTCCTTTTTTCTTAAGGTGAAAACGAGTATGGATTTTTGGTTCGAAACTGTGTGCTCCATCATACAGGATGGTGAAACGCCATCTAGATGCTGCGCATCGAAACATACGTATATTTCATAGGATGCACTGCAGTTCCCACATCAGCGGTCCCCCAAAGAGGTGGCGCGTCGAACCGACACCTCCTAGACAAGAAAGCCCAAGTTCTCAATTTGCCTGCCTCACTCAAAGGAGCGACCGTAGGGCACGAATGGGACACGGCTGTGGCGTCATCGTTCGGCTCGGACTCGGTTTCTCTCTGATTAGACACGAGTTCCGGCCGAACGCAGACGCCGCAGTAGTGTCTTATCTGCGCCCTACGGCCGCCTCTTTGAGTAACGCAGGCAAGTTCAGCACTTGGTATTTCTTGTCTAGGAGAGAGAGAGAGAGAAACACTTTATTAAAGCCGCCCATGTCCGGGCAGTGGTTGCTAGAGGGTATGGCCTTCCGGAAAGGCTTGGCGGGTCAGGTCGGAGCTTGGGGGAGGGTTGTTGAAGTCAATGGGTCTCGCACATGGAAGATGTGCTGCGCTAGGCGAGGCCAGAGGGCAGGGCGGAGGTCCGAGGGGGGAGTGGCCCAGCTCTCCCAGGTAAAGGGCATGTTGGGAGGGAGGAGATGTGGAAGGAGAAAGGGGGGAGATTGTTGGGCGCGTGGACAAGACCAGTAGGTGTGTCTCACGTCGGGATAGGCACCACAGACCTGACAATGGGGGGTTCCGGGGCGGTTCATAATGTGGTGGGTTATGAGGTCGCACGGCAGGGAGAATGTCTGTGCCTGACGAACGTATGTATGTACACTCGCGCCGTGTGAGGTTAGGGGTGGGAGGGGGAAGGGTGCGGCGGGAAAGGCGGAGGTCTTTCAGGCGCTGGCGTTGAGCCTTGCGATGGGCGGCACGTTCCACTTTCGGGTTGTAGTCCGGGGGCCAGGATTCAGGGTTGCTCAGAGTCTCGTTTGCGCGAGCAAGGGCGTGGGTCCTTGTCTAGGAGGTGTCGGTCGAAAGACGGGAGGCGAGGCGCCGCGGGGGGAGAGGGTTGTACTACTCGTGCAAGAAGCGTCTAGGAGCAGTTCCGCAAATGAGCTAATCTATTAACGTTGGGCAAAACCTGGTCGTGACGTCACCAACGAAAACCACAAGAGGGCGCCACCAATACATCTGGGCGCTAATATTGTTTTGCAGCTTTCGCACGGAAACGCGTTAACGCAAATGTTTTTTCCAGCGGTGAGTCACGTCTGTCTCGCGCAGTTCGAAGGCTACTTTCGAAGCGAAGAATGTACCGGAATGCAGATCCGCGCCCAGAGTTAACTGCTCCACCGAATAGCTCTCAGTTCAAGTGAGAAACTTGCAAAACTTAAGCCTTTCGCGGGGCGTTTGTATACCCACTCTACCACAATGTATAACTCTAGTGCGCCTATACCTTCCCGCAGGGCCCTTGGGTATGCCAGTCGCCGCCATTTACGGAGGGAGCTCGGCGAACGACGAAGCTAGAAATACTTATGTTCAGTCCTGAAAAAAAAGTTTGCCCTGCTGTGACATGTGACACAGCGTGACGTAAGCACGTGAAACTTCACGCTCAGTGTCACAGCAAAGGCTGTTTTTGGGGATTCTAAACATATTTTCAGTCTCGTCATTGCGGCGATGGGCACTCCCAAGTGCCTTGCAGGAATGAAGACCTACCAGGATTTTGTATATATAGCAGGGCTAGTCAGGAAGTCTGCAGACACGAATAAGCAAACAAAACTCTCCAGATGTGATGCAGCGAAGTGTGAGTGTGAAAGCACGAAGCGTTCATGGCATTTTTTTCTATGAAGAGCCTTAACCAGCCTGTATTCGTGATACGAGAACTTGGCGCACACATGTTCCGCGGAAAAGCTGTCGATTGAACGATACCCTTTCGCAGTGGATGGATACGGCCGAACTATTTTAATTGGGCGGCTGCTGGTGCCATCTAGCAATACTCGAGAGGAGGCAACGCTACCAAACGGCAAAGACTTGACTTCCAGAAAAGGAAAGCTCGCGTCTGACAAAATGTGCAGCGAAACCTTGCGCAGCCTCGTGGCAAAATTGCGAAACAAACGAACGGGGAATAAATGCGCATCGTTGAATTCATTAATACAATTACGCAGCCAACCACTGGTTATCACACTCATGCTAGATGATATCAAGTTTCAAAGTTCCGCAGTTGAAACGTCACAGTGCTGGCTGTCGCATACTGTAGTAGTGAGTGGAACGATAGTGAATTTGGGCTGAATACTCTGAGTGCAAAGATTATTAACTTATTTTATCGTATTGCAGACTTCTTCGGGGCCTCGGCAGAGTAAATAAAAACAGTACCCACGAACACACTCGTGAGTTCGTGCACTATAGACAATAAATAGCGACACTAACCCGTCGTCCTGTTTGTTCGCACCTTTTAACCCTTTGAATATATATTTTATCTAGTACTCACAACCCATAGTATGTACTCACAACCCAAAGTATAGAAAGATATACTCCCCTTCATACATAGTGTGCAACGCTGTCTGGCGCGAGCGCCTGGCTTTGTTTAGCTTTTGATTTGGACGTGCTGTACACTCTACATGTATACGGAGTGTCTAGGGAAAATCACGGGTACTTGCTTAGAGTGTACTGGAAGATACCTTGACAACTAGAATGTAGCAAAGCGCAAGCGGAGTTCACACGGAATAAAAGGCAACCTTGAAACCCTAATCTGTCAAAAAATTAGAAAGGGAAGTTTCGAACCCAGAGTTTGCAACTTCAGCTGCGGGGCTTGAGTCGGCAAAACAGTTAAACGCATAAAGTTTGCGCTGAGCCGTTGACAAATGCCGTAACGCAACCTCCCTCTCCTCCGCATTTTCGTTTGCCCTTAAAATATTATGGTCTTGGTTCTACGCGGGCACAGATACAGACGCCCAGCTTGCCTACAAAAAAGCCGGACGTGGTATGTTTACGTTTCACAACATCAACGCGACAACTGAAAAAGAGAGAGAGAGAGAGAGAGAGTACAGAAACCCTAGACGACGTAGTGATTTCTTTCTTTTTGACGAGAAGGGTCATAGGTCCCTCCAAACTCGGTCTGCCGGAGGGAAAGGGGGGGGGGGGGGGGGGGGGGAGAGGGGTCTTGTCTTGTGTTTTTTTTTTTTTTTTTTTGGAGGGGGGGGGGGGTGTTGTGCGCATGTCGTAAAATGTTTGGCCGCGCAAAGACAACGGACGCCGTCTCGAGATTCATTGGGTGGTCGAAACGGACTGCGAAAACCGGCTAAAGCAACACCGAAGACGACGAAAGGCACCTCCCGCCGCACTAAAAAAGTGATGATTTCGCTGACGGAGCTCCCATTGTTTACTTCTGCAGGAGTGGTTGTGTCGGGTTCGGGGCTGTCGTGAAATAGCCTCCAGGGTGCTCGCTTACATTCAGACAGCGTTCTCTTTGCGTTCGCTGGTGTGAACAAATGGCTTCCAGGCGCGCATTTCGCCTCGGTGCCTCGTTTCAAAGCTGATAGTTTTGTCGGCTTCTGTAAATTACAACGACAACAAAAAAATCTACAGGCAATGGCGGAAAGACTGGAAAGGAGGGCCGAAATTGGAACCCCCGAAAGAGAGACTTGCTTCGCAGAACAAGCATATTCCGTCTTCCGTTGTACCAAGCAGTATAGTGACCGGGACAAATGAAAAATAATACAAATTATTCAAACGATGTCCGCCATTCGATCATTTGTGCGTCTTTGCGATCAGTCAAGAAAGGAACAGGCGAACGTTTCCCTTGCCTTGGGAAGACGACCGATCCCTCGCAGACAAATCAGAGGACGTGTCTGACAGGAACTAGGAGGACACGACGAAAGAAACTGACTTATCAGAAGATGAGGACCCCGAGCGGGTCGATCATAGCCGACTATCCCAGAGGCACAGTTGAACTTCTGTACGCCTGGTTCTATTCGCTAAGAAGGCACATGAAGCGCAGCTTAACAGCACTTGCCACTTAAGCGAAAAATGCTGAATCACTGATTGTGGACGCGTACGCGGCGTCTGATATTCCACAGAAGAGAGCTACTGCGTACGCTCAGAACCAGTGTTGTAGGCGTTACCGAAAGGAAGTAAGGAAATACGTTGCTCGTTATTTAAAAATAAAAGGAACGCGTTACCGACCCACGTTACAGTAAGAAAAGAAACGCGTTACCTGTTTTCGGCAAAATGCAACGCACGTCACTTTTGCGTTACTTTTTTTTACTCGTGAACTAAAACGTTTGTCTGTTTTGACGGGGTTTTCCTAAAGGGGGAGTGTTTCCGTGGGGAAAAGAGAGGCGAATGTGTCTGGGTTATGAGTGCAAGAATGCATACGACTTGGTGCCTACAAACACGAAAGAATTAATTGAAGTGTATGAACTGTATGTAAGGGCGCAAACGAGCTGGTGAAATATTAAGCATGACGAAAACCCCAGGACTGCGGGAAAAAACGACACCACACTAAAAGGGGAAATTGCTTCATTACGTTTTAGTGTCTGTCGTTTTTACCGGCAGGCTCGGGGTTTTTATCATGCTTTAAACTTTTTTTTTTTTTTTTAAGTTTTGGGAAGATGCAACGAGTAACGTAAGTATGTTATCCGTTATTCGAACTACATAACGCAAATACCTTATCCGTTGCCGTTTTGAAAAATCATAACGAATACGTGACTACGTTACCGAAAAAAGTAACGCGCTACAGGTGACGCCGTTACCTGTAATGCGCTATCGCAAACACTGCTCAAGACGCGACCTACAAACTCGTTGACAAAAAAAAAAAAAAGAAAACGGCAGCGAATGGTTTATAGGTTATTCCCATAATCGAATTTTGCGCGTAGCGGATAGTCCATAGGCCATTTCTGTCATCGCCTTCGGCCATTTTTCGTCTACTGGACTGGGGAACGCGTTCTGAGCATGCGTACTGGCACTCTTGTGCTGAGTGTCACACGCCGCGCATGCGTCCACAGCTCCGTGACTCGGCATCTTTCGCCCGGCTTTCAATTTAAGTGCTGGAAATGTGTACAGAAGCGCGCTTTACAGAAAGGGGGGCAACGAGCAGTAATAAGACAAAAGAGCAAGGACAAGCTTCGACAAACCATACCTGCTGCAACACCCCATACCCAGACACAATCCAAGAGGGGGCACAAGTCCTCCTTGCCAAAGCTCGCTCCAGCTATGCCCGAACTTAGGACATCCTTCGCAAGAACGAAACATAACAAGAAGCATACAAAACACACAGAACCCTCTCGACCAACTAATCTGCAAGCAGCGTCGGCAAGGACCCCCACCAACGATAGCCCCCTCTCCGTTGGTCCCGTCGGGCTCTGGAAGCCATTCGCATAAACCACAATCCGCACTCTCCAAGACTGGATACAGAACACTGTAAAAATCGCCTTCTGCTCGCCGCCATCTTTGTCTGCTGGACTGTGGAACGCCTTCTGAGCACGCTCTGTTGCTCTGCTTTGCGGCATATTAGACCCTGCGCATGCGTCCACAGCTCAGTGACTCAGCATTTTTCGCCCGCGTGATAATTAAGCGATGCAAAGTTCTATACCCCACGAACAATAACGAAGGGAAACTGCTGGCTTCGTGGGCCTTTGCCGAAGGAGGACCCACTCGTCAGCGTAACCCAAAAAACGCCCCTTCCCCACCCTCCCCCTCTCCCCAAACAGGCCACAGAGAGCCATCCTAATCCAATTAATGAATTCATTCATACATTCGTTCTGATCATACGCAATCGATTCCTCTTACTCAGCACGCAAGAGAAGTCCACTTGGATTAGAATCGCAGAAACCGTGCCGGAAACACCCGAGATTCGAGTCGTTGTACCTCATAGAAGCGGTCATTACCGCAATTCGGGCAGGGCGTCATTCTTTAAATCTGTTTCACGTCGAAATACTTTTTTTTTTTAATTATTCTTTTATTGTGGCAAGCGTAGCAAAACATTAGCAATGTTTTCTTTTTTTAAAGTTTACAGAGAAACATGAATAGAATGGAACTCAGCAAAATAGACCGTTCCAGAAGGTTCTCCAGGAACTGCAGTCGTTGATCCGCGGACGCACTGCTCCTGCATCGGACAAAAAACAGTCTCTAGACACTGTCTGAGGGGAGAAGACAAAATTTTATAGGTAGTTAATGTTTCATTGTGTTTTAAGTGTCTCCGAGCCGCATATTCCTTGAAACCGAAAATACCTCGAGAAAGTTCGCAGCCTTTACCGTAGTAACGCAATTGGTCACTAGCAGTTCAACGTCCGGGTGCACTTGCTAGTCAGCGTTGTGCTTTGTTCATATGAGGTCCTCAAAGAGCTCGGCAGTCCTCTGAACCTTTTTAAAGCATGTTTGCTTTCCAATAACTCTAGGGCCGGTTTACCGATCACTGCCGGCGGTTAACTCACCCGCAAGAGGGATTTTGAGGTCATGTGACCGGCTCCGTCGGGAGAAAGTACCCAGCGTGCCAGCCGATTCCTCTCAGTAGACTACACTCTGTTTCATACTTATGGCGAATTCAGGTGGCCAATCGCCGGCGAGTCCTTGCCGGTGGCACCGGTGACCAAGAACACGCCAGCGGCGCACCACGAGATTCTCTCCATCCGAACACGAAGCGCCGGCAACTGGCGTTTTTGTTTGCCTGGGTCGCGAGTGAGCTTTGTTAACTTCTTCCTCGATTAATCTACAGTGCAATGAGCAGGCTGTATTCGTCAACAACACAAATACCAACTCTCTCAGATCTGTGTAAACACAAGTGGCTTCGCAATAGTTTTCAAAATTAACATTACCGCAGTCAGCACAGCGTACAAGATCCTAAATTATAAAATTAATGGGACGGTAGAATAATAAATCGGTGTGGAACACGCCTCGAAGTTCAATATATTTTGTTTGGATTTCCGAAGAACTGTTGCTATTTTACAGAGATCTTAAGGAGGCTTGCCAGCGTCGCTTTTCACATTTTATATTATTATTATTACCTTTGTTTGGAATCTTCAGTTAGGGTGCCTACATGTCTGTCTGTCTCAGGGTGAAAACATCCATTGTTGCCCTGAATCTGCCGGCGCGTGACTCTCTCGCGCACTCGGTGCGTGACTTGGGCGGTAAAATGGCGTCTATGCATTAGCCAAAGCTACGCGCTCGAGCTGAGTGACAGCAGATTGCGGGCGCTCCAAAATGCATAAAAGAACGATTGGGTGGAAAAATGGCTGAGATGTCACCACTCAAGCAAAAGCGCTCGTGTGTATGAAGGCACTCTATCTTCAGTCCTCTCGTTGCGCCCCCCCCCCCCCCCCCCCCCCGTTTGAAATTGTAATTCGTGTTCCACTGTCGAGCTTCATCACTATCCATGCAATATATATATATATATATATATATATATATATATAATAACACGTTATGTCCCAGAGCAAACTGAGCTTGCGCAAGCTGGACAAATTCTTCCGACATTTTTGGCTTCTTTTAAAACAATATTTATCGTTATCTTCGTTTTTTTTTTTTTTTTTTTTGTCTTTTTCTATTTTTTCTTGGACCGCAAAAGCGTGTCTGCCTCGGTGGCTGCGTTTGCGACTCGAACCCGCTATTTGCCGCTGTCGGCGAGCATTGTTTCGTTTGGTCCACTTTCCCGATTCGGATGTGACGATACCGGATGCAGTCCCGCCGACAGTCTGCCCGACCTCTTGGAGCATGGGCAAAAAAAATGTGCAGGTAAAGTGCCGGCTCGCGCCTAAAAAGTGCCACTCGACGGGCTTGCATGCACTCGCCAGCCTTTGATCACGCGGACGCTTTTGACGAAGATACGGCAAAACATTTTGCCAGAAAATGACCACCTGAATAGACCTTTTTGCTAAATTACCCAAGCACCAAGGAGCATGCTGCGAGTATAGTTACACGTGCTGTCCTCTCCAACAGTAACTTTTCTAAAGTAAATACCTAAAACAAATGGCATCTTGCACGGGTGTTCCTCAACGCTTTATTTTGCTTATTTACTTCGAATCTTTTATACGGGGAAGGCGAGCGCGTGTGGCGCGTGTACCTGCATTCCCAACGTTCTCCTTGATACTTGGGTAATTTAGTAATAGGTCTATTTGGCATTAGTGTACAACGCTGCCAAAGCTGCTGGCGCGAGCATGGGGTTTGATCTGGCAGATCATTTGTAAGCTTTCTCGCGCAAACGAAACCGTAGACGAAGCCACACGCTCGCGCCAGTAGCTTTGAAAGCGTTGTATACTTAGTATAAAACGGAATATAGTAAGCCTTGCCTGTCAGTATTAATCCTCGCTTAACACGATCATTTCGAGAATAACTTTGCACGCCGCTGCTAAAGTACATGAATGCGGTTCATATATCGCCTACCCCCCATTTCAAGTCTCTTCACTCTTTTTCTGCTCGCAAAATTTAATAATCGAAGCGAAAGCGGACTTTCGGCAGCCAGTTTTTTGTCCTCACGGAGCCGGTCAGGTGACCTCAAAATACCTCTTGCATGTAAATTAACCACCGAAGAGACACTCGTGTTCATCAGCAAACAGACCCAAGGAAACATGCGTGATCACGCTTAAACTTCTCTTTTCTTGATTTTGCTTTCCCGAATATAGCAGTCACATTTGACAATAATCCTAGTCTTCTTTACTGTTTACGCTACGAGTACACTATTTGCCGGCGTTGCACGAAATGACGCATATATGATAACGGTAAAACATCGAACGATCACACACGAGAAATGTTTTGTTATGCAACCTTCAACAAAAGGAAATTGTTCTGCTAGGATAGCATAATTGCTGTGTACAAACTTGATCTCGCTGTTTTGCATTGATCTATTTTCGCGTACACACGCACAAAACAACAAAAGGGCACGTGAATTTAAAAAAAAGAAAAAGAAACAAAGAATTATTTGCGCATGTGCTCGGGGAAGGAAATTATTGTGCACGACAACGCTCCCCCGGCATTGATAGCCCTTGCAATGACCGTCGCAGCGTCGCGCGTCATCTTTGAGCGCGTGCCAACTGAGAGCTTTCATCGTGTGTTCATTTGCTTCATTAAACTTATTACTGTCAACCTTCCTGTTCCTTCCTTACAAGCTAATTAAATTCCATTCAAATGTTTACAAAATTCACAGCGCCAGTAGCGTAACTAGGGGGAGGCTTATGGGGCTTCACCCCCCCCCCCCCCCACCCCTCCCGCCCCCGAAATAATCAGGCGATTCTAATATATACACATACATTTTGAACCCGCTACCCCTCTCCCCGTCATGGACATTTCACCATCCTCAGCACCTCAACCGCCCCCCCCCCCCCCCCTCCCTCCTTAAAACAATTCCTAGCTACACCACTGCACGGCGCAACGCGCATACTCTACAACACAGCTTTCGTGAGTTCGCCGCATGGAAATCACACGTTCAAACACTAAAGATGGCACAGTCCAGGAACCCTTTAGTGAAACGGTGCAAAGGTCATTGAACAAAATGGTCTCTGTTGTTTCGCAACCTTCACGACCTCTAGGGGCGCACCGGTGCCTATCATATCAAAATGGCTTTCATCTGGATGATCATCGGAGAACAGCAGTATACGAGGCTGGGTCTTCGACGCGTAAGTAATTCTAGTTTTGCTGTATACGAGTAATATTAGAACGTCACTTTATTTTTCCACGTCAGGAAGGTGTAGGCAAACAACTTCATTGTGAAACCGATCATCCAGAAGCTATAGGGTGCACGATTCCCACACCGCGGTACCACCATCGTTGAAAGTTGCGAATAGACTTTTCCGGAAATATGTGGCGCCCCCACCGCCTCCTTGACGCACTGTGACGTTCCGGTGTACGGCACGCGAGATTATCCAGGAATGGAACACGAGGTCGACGTTGGTTTGACATCTTGCGATTTCAGAACGCAGGGAAGGCAGAAGAAAGGCAAAACGGAATATGAGATGTTCTACCTTCGAGTTTGCTTTATTCTTTGCGTATTCTGAGCTCCTAATGATAACATTGATAAGAGATAATTAATCGTGCAGCTTCCTGAATACACGAAGCGTTCGAGTCGGCACGAGCGTGCATCTGAACAGCCCCACAATATCCCTCGCCGCGAGATATCCTGGGATTTTACGAAAAGGTCTATTGCAAACCTATACCGAATCTCACGAGTTGTGTGCAGGGCTGACAAATGCATACGCGTGAGTTGTGCTTTCTACGAGCGAATGCTCTTACAAGCATCGCATTCGCAGCTTTCAACGATGGTGGTACCGCACTGCGAGAAACGCGCTCCCTAGCTCCTGGATGATCGGCTTCTCAATAAAGGTGCTTGCCTACACCTTCATGACGTGAAAAAAATAAAAAAAATTAAGGCTTAATACAGCTTGTATACTAGAATTACTTACGCGTCGGAAACCCAGCCTCGCACTGCTGTTCTACGACGATCATCCCGATGACAGACATTTTGATAGGCACCAGGCGCCCCCTATAGATCGCGAAAGTTGCAAATTATGCTGAGTTATGCTCTCGCGCCCGTGCCTCTGCTAGCACTGAACAGGTTTCGCAAGATGTTTTGCACCTGTTTCCTTCGCTTGTCCAAGGGGCTATGGTTTGTTTCGCTTTATGTGTGACAGCCAAGTCGAAGCCACAAGCGCGATCGTGTTGCTCTGACCGATTCATGCACTGCACGATCCTGCGGATCCTGCGTGCCTGGCTGAGACGCTGGAAGCCCGGAGCTCGCTCTAGCAGCTTCTGCTTCGCTCACACCAATGTTACTAAAACACTCAGTCAACTCAGTTGGGAAACTCACCCTTGAAATCCGGGCCGCTTGCGTTCACCGAGACCAAACTAAATATGATAACAGCGCCGCCCTTTTGCGACGAGTCAAACCATGAAAGATGATTTATATAGGTACTGCGAAATAGCGCTCCGAGATGGCGCCGCGGGCCCTCCCGCGACTCGACCTGAACCAATACGTGCAGCCGTGCAGTTCCCGGAGTGGCCGCTGCAAAAGAAATGGCGGCGCTGCGACCGCCATCAGTTTGGTTGTCGAGTACGGATCGCAGCCACTTTTTCAGAGCAGGCTCTATGGCAGTTTCTCAACTGAGTTGTTCTAGTAACGTTGACTCACACCTACGGCGAAACAGAGAGCCTTCTACGCATGTGCAGTGCCCACAGTTGTCAAGCTTATTTATCAACAGTAGGTTAGTATAGGTGACATTCACTTGACGTCACTTGCTAGGTTCTCTGGCATCGCCTACTACGGTCGCCATCTTCGAGGTCTCTTTCTACCGCGGGTGTCGTCTGGCCGGACCTTTTGAGCGTGGTTTAGCAGCATTTTACAATTTTAAAGGGTCTTTTTGACCGAAACTAGGGGTTATTCTTATACTTTGGTGCTTTGGAAAAGTCGTAGGAGTATTTTTTTTTGTGTGTTTTAGTTCGTTTCTGTCGCTATCGGACTCGTTCACCGCGGCCGCGTTGCTCCCTCGGCTCCATGAAGCGCTCCGTGTCGCCCGCCGTGCCCACGGCGGTAGCTCTTGCAAGAACTGATTTTTCTACTTTGGTGCTTTTGTAGCACGGTGTGATTACTCTTTGTTTTGTTTTTCTAGTTTCTTTATTGCTTTTTCTCTCGCGGATTTTCTGCACTACGGCCGTGTAACCGTGTTGCTCCATCGCCTCTGTGTCGTACATACGTCGTGCCTTCGGTGTTCGTTCCTGTGCAGAAACATACCGTGCGGCTCACAGAGTGCGCAGCTTATGAAAAATGCGGCGAATTTTTCATTAGCCCAAGCGACTTAAAAACCGCATGTAAGCGATTTGGCGAGCGGCGAGACAAGCGACGGCGACCCGCTTCGCTGTTGCTTTGCTGCCGCTCGGCCACACGCGCGACGAGGCAAACCGCATGAAAGCGACGGGAGCACGCGACCAACGCGGTGAGCGCGAAGTTTTCTAGAAATCCCGAAACCGAGCTACGCGACGAGCGACAGTGAAGGGTGAACCGCATGTAAGCGATTTAGCGAGCGAAGGCGACAGCGACGGTTGTCGGCGACGAGCGACGGAGATTTCTCAGGGTCGGTCGTCTGGTCGCTCGGTTTTTGGATTTCTAGAAAACATCGCTAATCGCCTTGGTCGCTTGCTCCCGTCGTTTTCATGCGGTCTGCCTCGTCACGCGAGTGACCGAGCGACAGCGAAGCAGGTCGTCGTCGTTTGTCTCGTCGCTGTCGCTCGTCTCGTCCCGTCGCCCGCTAAATTGCTTACATGCGGTTCAGCCTTTACACACGGTACTCGGCGGCAACAAGGAAACTAAAACGGCCCGCCCCCGAGATAAACCTTTTTCTCCCTTTTGTTTAACGAATTAGCACACACTACCAACGTACGACCGCGTACCCAAGCATGTCAAACCGCGACCTCGAAGATGGCGGATCGACGGTGGAGCTCCCTGGCAAACTCGAACCTGCAGGCTCAGTGAATACCACCTATATATACTGTAAACAACTATATTTTCGCGGGTGTACGTTTGGGGAATACTCGTATTTAGCGTTAGGAAGTGATGTGCCAAGGGGTGAGGATTCTCAACCACGGGGTGAGGAGTTCGCGTGGTTTAAGTTTTGCACGATTTTTTGTTCTTTAATTATGAAATGGTGCAAAAATTAGGTCATCGTTAAAGTTAAATTGTTTAATAGTATAGATTACGACAATGGGTTATTTTCACAATCTGGGATGTTACTTTTCGTTAACAGCGCCGACTGTGTACGAGTTACTCGGTTCCTTGAAGGGGCATTGAAGTGGATTTTGATTTAGTCTTTTTTATGATCCCAACTCAATCTAAGTGCCCTAAGCGTGTTAAAAAAATTACATACAATTATGTGTGATCTTTTTTCCTACTAAAACAGCCCCCAAACATCCCGACACACCTTTTTTTTTTTTTTGATATATATTAGAAGAGGGGCGTTCCGCGATGTTAGGTGTTTTTAATGAATAAAAAGGTCGCGCATGATTGCTTTCTGGGATGCTTCTAGGGCACATAGATTGAGTTTACGCCACAAAAAGACAAACTCGAAATCCATTTTAATGCCCCTCTGATCGTCGTGAACGTGCCAAAAATACCTCGACGCATCGCTGCAATAATAAATAAAGGTTGCAACGAGGGGACATTTAAAACCGTGCCCCGTTTCCGTCGCAGTCTTCGTTCGCTCCCTCTTTTTTTCTTTTTTTTTCCCCATAAGCTCTAGTGACGTCACATCCTGTGTCAGTGCACCTCGTGAGGCACTTCGTCGACGCACACTTGCGCGCAAGATGCAACCGACGGGAAATCCGTGCGCTCACTTACGGGAAAAAAAAAAAAAAAAGAAAAACAAGAAAAAAAGACGCCGAGCAACAAACATAGATATCCCTACCTTAACGAAACAAAACCAGGACGTAAAACGCGACGCAAGACCGCGACCGGAAGTGGCCACATGTTGAATGCCCCTCAACCGGAAGCCCGTCCGAAAGACGAGCACGGCGATGTTACGGAAAGGAAGTGCTTGAATTACGGCATAGTTCAACAGACCGCCTGCTGTACGGCTGTCTGCGCATGCGTGATATGCGTAAGTGCGGGGCGACGGCGGGGCCGGGCGCTCCCGCGGACCAACTTTCGCCTGTATATCACCTTAACCGTAGCGGGAAGTGGGGTGCCTGTTATCGCGCCAGATAAGGGGAAAAACTACTCCCCCTTTCAATTGGCATCTTCCTTCGCGAGAAAAAAGAAATACTATAATAATAAGGGAGTAAAACAACGCGAAACCACCCGATTTCCCTTACATTACCGTAAGTAAAGTATGTCGACTTTTGTAGAGCCTCAACCGCATGCCCTGGGAGCGAGGTTTCTTTTTTTTTTTTTTTTTGTGTGTGTGTGTGTGTGTGTGTGTGTGTGTGTGTGTGTGTGTGTGTGTGTTTTCTCGAGTAGTTGTTTCTTTATTTTCCGTGACCCATAACGCGTGCGAACGTCCCAGGGGCAGCAAACATATAGTTCAAGCACAGCAGGAAAAACGTCGCCTGAACAATTCCTATGATAGCGCATACACGGGCTCAGTTTGGCGCGAGACATCAGAAGCCACATAGATGTAAAGCACCTTCAATAACATGAGTAACATGAATATAGTTTATTCCTATCATCAGCAATGGAAGAGACCAGTGGAAAAGCTGCGTTACACTGCTTGACGAGCCCTAGGTATCCCGAAAAAGCGAGCAGCAACAACTCCGAAAGGCATACGTGTATTACGAATAATAAAAAAGGACGATTTATCCATTTGTACAATGTTAATCAATGAAATAATGTCGATTCGCAATGATGCAATGCAATTTGACACTTTGAGAAGTACACGCATAATCGTTTGCATCCGTAGTTCACGCTTGAAGGATATTTCATGACTCATAAAAAATAATAGGTAAAAAAAAAACTTTGTACATATTTGTTACTGCATGGTGAGTGATACAACACACGTCCAGACAATGCTGTGCCCGTGCCAAAGACGTCGTTTGGGGTATATATACATTCAATCATCACCAAACAAAATGTGATGTCAAATTTTATAACGTGCTATACATTGCACCGATTTCAATTCAATAAACCATTTCATCTTGTCCGCTAAATATGTGGCATACGTTACAAACAGTTTTGGGAAGGGATACATAGCTTGTTAGCTGCATGTTTAGTTACAGCTGGTGAATCGTTCCAAGTTTAGAGCAACACCAGCCCGATCACTTCTTTTTGGTCAGTACGCTGACAGCTGGAATGACGAACCGCGTTAAAGGAGTCATGAAACGATATCGGGTTGGAGTGCTTATGACTTTGCAGAGGCGTACTGGTCCTAGTCTGGCCCAAGCATACTCGCACGAACCACCACTGATTCAGAAGCTTCTTTGTCGGGATGAAATTGCGAGGACAAAAGGGGACCATTTCTTTCAGTCTTTCCTTCGCAAAGCTTGATGACGTAATTATGGGATCGAAGCCACCCGTCTGGCGACAGACGAGCGCGGCTTGTGGATTGGACACGAGAACTGCGTGAGCACTCGACTTCGGCTCGTAACAATCAATGCCTCGGCGGACACTCGGGTAGTGGCTCGTGTCCAACCACTGCGGTGATGAGAATAGCCGAACTCTAACAATGCCTTGAGCTCAGCACGCGTTCTCTACTTTGCCAACCCTAGCGCGTGGCTATGATTAACGTTGGCGGCTTACGATAGGCATCAGGCCACGTGGCCGCTTGCTCTGGCTCCGAGCTGAGGGGATGAACGATGCTCATATGGCCTAAAACCTTGTTTGCGGCAGCCCTTGCCTAGAAAAAAATAATAAGGCAATTTTATTCAGTTAATAACGTTAGGGAGTGATTCTAAGTAGTATTTAGCGATAGTAGAAAATTCGTTTCATGGCTACGTCTTCCATTGGCGAGCATACATCTCTGGCTGAATCTGGCGGCCGCGATGTAGCATTGCCGCCTCGTCCTGTTACTCATCCACGTTCTTTCACAAAAGCAGACCAACAGGTACTTGCACGCGCGAAGAAACACTCAACGACGCCAAAATGGAACAAAGAAAACAAGCGCCTCCTGCTAAGTCGAGAGACGCTGACTTTACTCGGCAACGGTATTTCCCGTTCAGTGCGGTGGTCTCTGGCCAGGCGCCAACCGCGTGTCGTCTGCTCGAAGCCCCTCCAGCAGACGACGCCACAGCTAAATCGAGCAGGCGGCATTCCAGCTTGTACACCGCAACGTAAAGCTAAACACCAACAAAGAGGAAACGAACAACAGCTGCATTAGCAGCACGAGTAGCTTCGCGACTTTTTATGCGCATATTTATAGAATACTCCGCTCGGTTAAATATAACGAACAAATGTTACAACAGAAAGCGTAATTCCGCGCGAATTTAAGAAAAGCAGAAATTCGGCCATTCCTTTCGTCTCATATACACGTCTTGTCTGGGAGTGCCGCTCGGCTTTCAAAGATATGTCCTGTTCTCAACGTGAATGAGAGCCCATCCAGAGTGTGACGTCCAACGCGTATCTGATCCGGGGGCAAAGTTGGCAATATAAAGCAGAAGGAAAAAAAAAAAGAACACTTATAGGAAACCGCCCTGTATTTCTCGTTTCTGACCCCCAATTTTTAATTTCCCTCCACGCGCCGCTCGTTGGACAGCGATGAACATAGCGCCCGAAGCCCTGACTGAACAGCATCTTTCTTGACTCTCGATGCCGCCCGCACGGCTGGAGCCATGGGGGTATAGGCCCTCCTGCATCTCGTCATCAGAATTTCTCTGCCCGATCCAGAGACCACTTTTGGGGTTGTTGGGTCCCGAAATTGTGCCTCAAGGTCAGCCGAAGAGCTCTCGAACCGATACGACACGTTTATCGCCACCTGCGCCAGACCGCGTCCCATCATTCTCGGAAGTCCGCAGTCACCCCTTGATCGAGTCGAGGGCCCCAGAGTTTCGAGTGTCCTTGCGCCAGAACACTGTCCCAAGCCTCCTGCTTATCGGTGTTCGTGAGTTAGCCATGTGCTGGTAACAGAGCTACTCTGGGTTTTGTTATACGCAAGCTCAAATTTCAATATAGCATATGGCACAAAGACCTCTGGTCAGGTCGCGCATTCGAAAAAAGGTCATCAATAAAATATAATAACTTTAGCCAATAATTTGCAGGAAAGCTTTGCGTTCATCGTTGATTTCAAAATATATATTTATATACACCTTTCCAGCGCTTATCATTCATGCAAAAACGCTGAGTCACTGGGTGGTATGCGCAGCGTTTGATATTCTGTAGAAAAGGGCTAGTTCGCATGCTCAGGACGCGTCTCACAGTCTAGTCAATAACGATGACAGTGCGTTGAAGGCGATTGATAAAGAACGGACATTTCTGACGGCCCCGGTAAAATCATGCACCGCCGTGAAGCAAATCGAAGCAGGTTAACTCCGAGTTGGCGAACTTCGATTCCCGAAGCTGTCACTCATGTGCACAATTTATTATCGTGCAGAATACAGCCCCGAGCGTCGAGTGAGCACTGCCGAAGTTCCTGCCGAGCATGACACAGCGAATTCAAGGAGCTCCAGCGGAGGCGACGCCAGCGCGAGTTGCTGGCTCGCCTGGAAGCCGGCGAGTCCTCGCTCGCCAGCGAGCCTCACTCGAACCACGACCCCCGTCATTGAAGAGCCTTTGAGCCTCACCGTCCATGACGTGGCCCAACTTCAGCCGCCCACTTCGGCCGCTGCTGCGGCGGCTTCGGTCAGCATTCTCGCGGCTGTGCTCCAACAAGTCCGGACGTTACAGGTGAGCCTCTTATCTACTACTTGCGATTACGAATTTACGAGTCGATACCCTCGATAGAGACTGTGCTGGGACCACTGCACAGAAAGTCACAGCGCGCGAGAATCTCATGCGAGAGCTCTCCGCTATGACAGGCGAGCGAAGCACGCACAAAACGTACGATCGTGCAACGGTCAGAAGCCCTTTCTTGGAAAGATTCATAGACCGTTCCACTGTTTAGAAAACGAAAGTAGCAGCACGCCGTGCGTTGAAAGCAGTCTGACGGCATAAGCTTGCGGCCTCGTCAAGCGAGGCAAGCATGCATGCGCCAAGCCAGCCAAACGCTCCAACGTCCTAAATGGCAACTGCCAGAAGTCTTTTTTTTTTTTTTTTTTTTTTTGTGGAAGGTTTTTTTTTTTAAAGTATATCTTCTGTGGTAGTTCCAGTTTAGTAGTGAAGAGTGAGTGCTCATAACTCTGATCATGGTGGAAGAAGAGAGAGGTGTCTGAACGGGCACCGCCTCGCCATGGAACAAGTGTGTCGAAGATTCGCTCGCATTCCTGCAGCAAACGCCGTGAGATGCGCAATATGGCTATAGTCTGTTGCAGGTTACGAAAAGCTGGACAAGCTCATCCCACTAAGCCCTCCACTTTTCCCACTTTAGCAGAGCGAACGCTGGAGAGGAGGAAACCATCATGGCAAGCAGAGAGGAGGAGGAGGAAAAACTGTATTTGTCTTAGGGTGATTGTTGAGCGGGCAGAATAGGGAGCTTATCCCCGCCTGGTGGCTGGGAGTCCATGGACCCCAGCGACCCACTCAGCCCGTTGGGTGACCCTGTCCTGAAGGACCGGGTCCGAGCTGAGCAGCGTGGCCTCCCACTGCCCCAGGGTAGCAATGCCAGGCCCGTCGGACCAAGGGTCCTTCGGGCAGTTCCAAACAATATGGGTTAGGTCTGCCCTCCCATGGGGCATAGCGCACAAGAGGGTGTGAAGATGCCTGGGTGTATATGGGAGTACAGGACTGAAATCGGGAATGAGTTGGTCTGGAGCTGGTCACCACGTAGTGGCTTCAGCTCGATGTAGGGGAGGGTGTGGGGGAGGGTACATGCGCCTCATTAGTCGATAATGGTTAGTGGTCTCGTGAAAGGTGACCAATCAGTCCCGGGCCGTGCGAAGCTCCATCTCAGGAGGTGCGGGGTCCCAGCCCGGTCGGTGAGTCGTCGGGCGGAAGTGTGGGCGGCCTCGCTGCCACGAAGGGAGGAGTGCGCAGGGGTCCAGATGAGGTGGACGGAACGGTGAGGAGGGTGTTTAGTGAGAAGGCGTAGGGCGTAGAGGGAAACTCGCCCCTTCATGAAATTACGGATAGCTGTTTTGGAATCGCTAACGATTGTGGTGGCGGAGGTGTGTGTCATCGCCAGAGCAATGGCGAACTCTTTCGCCTCTTCTGAAAGTGGTTGCGGAGGTCAGAAGGGAGCCTGCATTGTTAACCGCCGAGAGGGCAAACGCCTCTCGGCGGGTGTATTCAGCGGCGTCGGCGTAGGCCACGTCCTCTCGGCCGCCGAGGAGCTTATGGAGGGTCTCGGCGCGTTTAAGGCGCCTCTGTTCATGATATTGAGGGTGCATGTTTCGTGGGATAGGAGAAACCTGGAGTGATTGGCGGATTTCGAGGGGTAGGGAGCATTTGTGAGATGGGTTGGATGGGAAGTTGATCTGGCAGCGACGTGAGGATGTGTCGGCCCGCCTGAGTAGTGGATAGCCTTTCGTATTGTGCGGTCAGATGGGCCTCAGCTAATTCCTCGGCCGTGTTATGGACTCCTAATTTAAGGAGTCTATCGGTGGAGGTAGAGGGCGAGAGGGTGAGGGCCGCCTTGTAGGTTTTCTAATAAGGGCGTTAACTTTGTTGAGCTCTGCTAGTTGTAGGGGAAGGTAGGGAGTGAAGAAGACAAGTCGGCTGATCACAAAGGCTTGGACCAGCCGAAGCATCTCCTGCTCCTTGAGGCCATGATGTCGTGAGGAGATTCGATGAATGAGTCGGAGCGTTTGATCTACGCTTATTTTTAGTTTTTGTAATGCTTGTGCATTCTTGCCGTTGTTTTGGATTAAGAGGCCCAGAACTCGTATGGTAGGAACTTCAGGGATGAGATGGTTGTTTACTTGCAATCTGATTTCGGGAGGGGTCGTGGCCACTCTGCTGGGGCGCAGTAGGTGGAGTTCGGACTTTTGTGGAGAGCAAAATAATTTGGCCGCTCCCGCGTGTACTGCTACGATGTCCACGGCGGACTGTAGCGTGGCCCCGATGTGTCCATCGCTGCCACATCCCATCCACAGCGTAATGTCGTCTGCGTAGAGACGATAATGAAGTCCCGGAAGGGTGTTAAGTTTAGCCGGAAGGGGTAAAAGGGCTAAGTTGAAAAGGAAGGGGGAAAGTACGGAGCCTTGGGGGGGGGGGGGGGGGGGGGGGGTACCGTAGCTTCCCAGTTGTATGGGATCGGAGGTGAGGGACCCTAGTGTGATGGTTGCCTGTCTGTCAGTTAGGAAAGCATTGATGTACCCGTACATGTGGGGGCCTGGGTTAATGGCGGCTAGTTTAGTAAGGATTGCCTCGTGCGCGACATTGTCAAAAGTCTTGGTGAGGTCGAGGCCTAGGATGGCTCGGGTGTCGCGAGAGGTAGTGGGTTGTAGGATTTGATGCTTAAGTTGTAGCATCACACCCTGTACTGAGAGGCCGGCTCGAATGCCCACCATCTGCAGAGGGAGGAGATGGTTTTCCTCCACGAACGCCACGCGGCGATTCAGGGTGACGTGCTCCATCACCTTCCCGGCGCAAGACGTGAACGAGATCGGCCGGAGGTTTTCTAAGGCGAGGGGAGGGTCTTACCCGGCTTCAGGATAGAGATAATTTTTTGCGGTTTTCCGGGCGGGGGAAGATTGCCTGTTCTCCAGCATTCATTCATGTATTTCCTGAGGGCTTCTGTAAATGGGTCGTCCAGGTTGCGAATTGCCTTGTTAGTGATTTGGTCGGGGCCGGGCGTCGAGTTGGTATGGAGCTGAAGCAGAGCCGCACGAACCTCGGGGACCGTAATGTTCGAATCCAGGAGGGGGTTACTGGACCCTGCATACGGGGGCAAGGAAGTAGTCCGGGGGCGCCTATGTATCGAGATTGGAGTATCTGTAGGAGTTCGTCCTCAGTCCCTGGCCACTGGTGCAGGGAAGTATTAAGTCGATGCTGCTGCTCGTGCTTGCTTGAGGTTGGATCAAGGAGGTGACGAAGCAGAAGCCATGTGCGCTTAAGCCCCAATTGCCCTTGCATCTTGTCGCATATCTGGCCCCATCGTTGGGTTAGTAACTGCAGGAAATATTGTTCAATTTCTCTATCTAAGTAGGCTAGTTTGCGGCGTAACTTGCGGTTGTGCCGCTGGGTTTTCCATCGCTTATGTAGGCTGGACCTCGCCTCTCAGAGATGAAGGAGGGGGCCTTCTATTGTTTCTAAATCGGCTTCGTCTGGGATATCCGTGGTGTTCAGTTGAATGTCTGTCAGGAGAGTGGAGGTCCACTCTTCTAGGTTGGTAATGGTTTCGGTTGCAGATGCCTCTCTACTGGCCCTAAAGTCGTCCCATCTAGTAATGCGGAGGCGGTTGCGACGGGATTTCCCAAGGCACCCCCCTACCGTGGTTTCTAGTATGTAGTGGTCACTACCTAGCGGTTCTCGGAGATTTCGCCAGTTTAAGAGGGCTGTGTTGTGTGTGAACGTTAGGTCCGGTATCTTGTCTACCGTTACGCTGGTACCTATTCGTGTTTGCTGGAGGGGGTCGGTTACCAGGGTTATATGGTGTTGTTGCGCTTGGGTCCATATATCCCGACCCTTGGGAGTGCATGTCCTGTAACCCCATGCCGTGTGGGAGGCATTGAAGTCTCCCACTATGACCAGGCCGTAAGGACCCGCCTCCATTAGGGCACGAGAAAAGAGAGAGCCAAATCAGACCGGGGTCGCCTTTCCGCTGGAGAAGGATCTCCAAGAAGTCGTGCTCGACGTCAACTCCGCTAAGGCTTTTGTATGAAGCGGTTAGATGTCTGCGTGCGAGGATGGCGGTAGTGGGTTCCTTATTGTCAGGATTTTGGAAAGTTGTATAGACGGCAAGTTTGACCGGGCCGCGGGGTTTCTGCATTGCTATGATATCGGGGGGTGTTTCGAGGGATTGTATGTAGTGTTGGAGATTGCCACGCTTCCGTCGGAAGCTGCGGCAGTTCCATTGCCAGATAGTGGTTTGGTGTCTACTGAGGCGTGGCGGGTGCACTCTTAGAAAAAAGGGTCAGTATAGTCCTCCCTAAAGGGAGGAACGCTCTTGACACATATGTTCCTTCAGAAAGGGAGAAACTTTCGTCCCTTAAGCAGGGGAGGAAAAGTTCCTCCGTCGACTGCATCTCATTATGGCGGCCACGAATCGAGCAAATCGAGCTCGGTAAGGCTTAACGAGAACACTAAGTCTATTGCACGAAGCGAGAGGAGCAGGAAATAAAAACGTAACACGAGCTTTCCGCGAACTGTATTTATTTCCGAAGTTTCTTTACCTCTGCAGGTAAAGAAACTTACGTTCCGAAAGCATGCAGTCACTCAGTCTTCTCATCGTCAGCACTGCGATGTTCAACGGAGACAACCGGCACTCAGTTCGCGCACTTTATGTCCTACCTTTGCTATTCCTCGAGCCACAATTCCTTCGTCAACCGTAGCGTCAACCGCACATCACGGAGGAGTGAAAATCATTCGCCCGCAAAACCAAAAGCCGCTCTCAAAAAAAAGCAAATCCGAAGCAACCTCTTGGCTTATCTCAGCACGGTAACACGAAATTATGGCGTAGCCGCGTAGCGTAAAATGATGTTAAATCGCTTGCCACCAGATGGCAGGGTCAAGCAGAGTAATCGCACGTAGCTAGGCTAGGTAGCGCTAGGTACCGCCCAATTCATGTTTTACAAAAAAATATTTTTATTTTCTTACGCCACAATTGCGTTTCCTTTTCTTCGGAATCGATAACACATGTAGACACGTTGCGCACACTACAAACATCAGGTCAACATATATTGAACGCATACACAGGCATCGCACATACAAACATCAATACAACAGCACACTACCCCGATCACTACTAGCGAGCCCTGCGTTTCCGTCTTTTATAGTGGTCGTTTTGAACGTGCGGAATTTTTCGGTGACTCCCTAAGCAAAAAAAAAATATTCCGAACATGTTCATTTTTTTCCAGCAATGTCATACATCTGAGGCTATTTTTAATGGCTCAGGGGATGAATCTCTTATTAAAAAGAAGACGCTCAATCATGCCATAATTATTTGAAAGCCAATAAATCGAGCCGCTCCAATGTGGTTCCAAGCCATGAGTTTGTTTTCCCGCATGGCCCTTCGTAGCCAGTATTTATATTGTAGTGTTCGTTTTTCTATTTGTGCTGTTCGCGCAAAGCTGCAATTGCCGTCTTGAATTAATCTCTGTAGAGCGGATATCCACTCAGCTGGAAGTGATGCTTCACGGGCACAGAAATCGCTTTTCGATCAACTTGAATGCAGTCAAAGCCGCGACTTCCGACAACTGTTAAGTGTACGGGGTGTACGGAGCTGCGCCGTTGCGAGCTCGAAAACTTCTAGCGCTCATCCCAGCGCGCCACTTAGAGGGCAGTTTCTACAGGAACCGTAATATATTTAAACAGTAAAATAAAGGATAGCGTTGTTTTTTTTCGATTTTGCCTGTATTTTTTTTTTTATGCTAAACTTCCATTATAAATATACGTACTTTCCGTCATACTTTCGTAGTGTTGTCTTTTCCCCAGAGCGCAATCGCTCTCGGGGACCGACAGTCACATTGGCCACTGTACGATAGGAGCTTACCGTTCAGACCAGCGTTCCAACATGACTATCCACACGTCGATCGACTGCACCTAATCCCTCAAGTGGTTTTAAACTCTTTAATGTAAAGCGAAATGTCATCCTGCGACACCCCGGCCCCTCCGATAACGGCCCGACCAGCGGCATCAATGCCCGACAGTTTACGTCATCTCATCTTGTTGTTACACCACTGATACGCGAACACACGGTCACATCGGCGACAATTCCAGTCTTTTGTTCACAACCCACAACACTGCCATCACGATGTCGCTGACACGAAGAAATACAGAACCACGTTGACGATGTTGCTGACACGCAGAAGAATCACGTTGAACGCCGGTTGGCACTCGGCACGGGACAAAGGAACCGAACTCAGCACGGAAGGCACCCAGGCAGCCGGCAGGAAAACCTGCCTTCCTTGGACGCAGTTCCCGCGATTTCCATAACGTCGAAAACGTCGACACAGTTCCTCGTGGTTTCGCTGCCGTAGTTCCGCGTGTGTCCCGCAAATTGGAGACGGCCGTCTTACCCAGTGTATGTAGCACTGCTGGCACTGCTCCGGAACTTCGCTGTTTCTAGCGGCTTCGTTAGCTCGTTTGATAAAATTAGTGGTAAAAACGTCAATGCAACCGAAATGTTCTGCACGTTTGGACTAGAAGACGGAATTACAGGCGGCCTTCGCTGCCGCTGAAGCTCAATCAACTCAACATTAATTTATTAAACAACGTGCGCGATGTGCTCGAAAAACGAAACCGAAAGAAGATGGGTCGGGAGGGCGAAAGCTTTCTCCGGTCTGCCTGGAGGAGGAAAACGTCTCGGAGAATAATAAGGACTTTAATTTTCCTTTCATCGGTCTGGGTTTGTTTATGTGTGTTTTGGTAAATAAAAATTAAAAAAAACTTTACAAAAAAAACAATAAACAAAAAAAAAACCACTTTCCTGGGGATCGAACCGTTGACCACTTGGTCAGTAGCGCGATGTTCTACCCCTGCGCCAACTGAACAAGGAGGAACTCGCTCTCCTCCTTTCATCTGAACTGCCGTTCCTCCCTTCTCTGGGCAACTTGTCCGCAACAAGGAGGAACAGTCGCTTTTGCTACCTTTCTCCTCCCTTTTTTCTTAGAGTGTGGGGGAGAGGTAAAGCCATATTCAGGGATGCACTGTTGGAGGTAGGGTATGGATTGTGGGTGTGGTGGAGGATTGGAGGACCCCGCCTGGGATGAGAGGTTGGTGAGTTGGTCCATTTGACCGGCGAGTTGGGCCAATTCAGAGGAGCGCTTTGAAACAATGCCTTCGATTGCCGTAAAACGGCTGTGAACGTTTTGCTCTAGGGTTTGTAGTCTGGCACTGAAAGCGCGAGACACTTCGGTCACTGACTCTGAGAGTCGGCGTAATTCGTCTACGATTTGACGTCATTAGTATCGATTGCTCTACGCTTGGTAGGCTGGGCGGCGCTATCAGGCGAGGATATGGCGACCGCAACGGGTTGTGGGAGAGGGATAGGAGTGGGTGCTGGAGGGGTAACCTCTTTCTGTTTAATTAGGGTTCGTAATTCTGTATTTTCCTTCTGAACGACAGTGATTAATTGCGTGAGAGTTTGAACCTCTCGCCGTAGAGCAGCGAGCTCGTTGTCTCTGGCGTCACCACTCGGGGGGCCGGAGGCCACACTAGCCCAGCTCACCTGTTTGGGGGCCGCTGGTCGTCGGGGTGGCTCGTCTTGAGGGGCCTGGCGCGGTGTGGACCTGGATCGGGATCGTGGTCGGGGTCTGGAGTGAGTACGGGGCCGGGATCTCAATCCGGGCTTGGAGGGTACTGATTGGCGTTCCCTGGACCTGCCACGGGGGGGGGGGGGGGTTGAACTCTTGCTGGAATCGTTCATCGGGCGTTGTGCCTGACGGCGGCGAATGGCAGGGTGTTTTTGAAAACGTTTCTTGCACCTCGGGGATCCGTGGGGTGGGGTCCTCGGCATACGGCGCATTTCACCTCACAATCGTGGTCAGTGGGCGGATTGTCCATCCCGCAGCGTGGGCACTTAATGGTTCTCGGTCAGGGACGCACATCTGCCCTATGCCCGATCTTCCAGCAGATATTGCAGGCCTCCGTCTTGTGTTTGAAGAGTACGCAGCGGTAAGGGGCCCCGTGGTAGCTGACCCAGTGGGCCACCTCCGGGCTGTCGAAGACTATTTGCACGGAGTTAGTTTTTCCTATCCGGCGGGCAATGAGAATAGAAGGGTCGTGATTGTAGTCGATTAGGTATCGGCTGATGTTCTCCGGTGTAACGTATTCTGAAACGTCAAAGGTGATGCCGCTTGAGGTGTTGGCAGGATCTGCCACGTATGTGGCCAGGGGATAGTTCTCTTCCCCGATGCGTAGGGTGTGAAGGTTGAATTACGTGCGCGCCCGCTCTTCGGAGGGGGTGCTGATTAGTATAGAGTTTTGAGTGGCGTTGATTCGGATTTGGTCGGCGCGTGCGGCGTCGTAGTTGGTCTGGACAGCGTTGAAGATAAGGTCTTGCAGCTTGCCTGTGCTCATGGAGCTTAGGTTGAGGCTACTACGTGGACGAATGACGATCTTGTAGTCGTCGTCAGGTAGTCTTCGGAGCTGCGGCGAGCGCGGCTTGGAGCCAGGCCTTGGCGAGCTGCGGGAAGCCAGATGCTCGCTTGGGTTGGATGGCTTCGGTGAGGGTATTTTCGGCTGTCGAGCCTTCTTTCTGGCCGTATGAACTGGGGTCCAGTCGGCATTGAGGTCCTCCGGGGCGATGACTTCTCCCTCGACGACGACCTCCATGTTGGAACTAAGGACTGGCATATATTCGCCGCTCGTTGAACGAGACGCCGATACGTGCGGCGGCGGGCCGACGGATCGGGGCGGTGTTTACGCCAGGATCACGTTCTCCTCCGGGGTTCGAAGTCGTCCGTTCTCGGTGGTGCCTAAAACGCGTCCAGCAGAGAGATTTATGGGAGGGGATTATCCCGCTTTTCTTAACCTACAACAGAACAAGGAAGCGTCCTTATTTGCGCACACAATTTCAAGGCCGCATGACGCGCGACAGCGCCTACGTGGGAGCCCTAAACCGGCAGTGCCCCTGCCGGTAGTTGCGCGAAGCCGAAGTGAAATTTCGACCCCTTTTCTGGCCTTGTTCAGAACCCTCTTCTTCCATCGTGGCTCTGATCGTCGCTCGGTATGTACGAGCACAAGCGGTTCTCGTTTAGTTAAACTTGTTTGTAACCAAGCATTCGTTCGCGTGCTCTACTTAAGCCTCTTCACGGTGCATCTAAATTCCCACAGATCCGTTGCTCAGTGGGAACGCTTGAACTATATCAATCCGATCGATCTCTCCTGCATCACCCGAAGATCTCCGTGACGTTATCCCACGCGTCCCCAGAACACCTCATACAACCAAAACACTGCCTTCGTATTGGCGACGCGCACGACTAAAAGCGTCGCTGTGGTCGACCTTCCACCACCATTTATCAGAAGCTCAGTATAGTGTCTTTGGTACGAGTGATGTCAGAATGTCAACTCTGGTGGTGTTGGAGAAGAATAGAATGACTCCAAGCTTCCGACGTGCTCTTTACACAACATCAAACTTGTCGTCCCCAACTAATATTTACGTGGCTAGGATCGCATGCATTAAAAAAAAAAAAAAAAAAAAAAAAATCCTGGTCGTTACTTCACGAGTAGGAATCATTAGAGGACACCACCGAAACATCTCACCGATCTCAACGCCATCTGACTATCAACCGCAAAATTACAGCTTGAAAATGAATTTGTATAGTTTTACGTACGTATATCAAACGTCGGTACGGTAGATGCACAACATCTAGAGTTAATTTTTACTTCAAAATAAATCGAAACGTAGATGACCATGCTTTCATGAATAAAAAGAACACGACAGAATGGATGAAGACACCAATCAGAGGGTGGTACGTCAGCTGCAGGGCGCCCATCCCTGGACAACATTCAAATGAACCTTTTTCGAGTAATGAGCGCTGTCTGGCGGTTGGTCTGCGAACTACAAATGATGCGCAGCCCAACAGGATCCCCGTCGTCAAACCACATTGACATCGTGCCGTTTTATCGGTTTTCATTGCTTTGAATGCCGCATGCTACCGATACCCAAAAAAAAAAGACTCGTCAAAAAGACAAATTACGCGGAAAGCTGGGCGCTGACAATATTGGCCGTGTGGGATGGTGCCCTGCGAAAATGGAGACAGCGGGAAGCAAAGCCAGGGGAGAGGGTGTGCGCATGCGCAGAAGCTTACTGGGAAAAGGTACATTGCGTAACTCCAAAGACACTTGACTCGATTCAATTTTCTTTTATCGATCCTTCCAGGTTTTCTTTAGAAAAATTCATTTAAGTTGCTAAGCGTAGCTTTCTTTTTATCGAACATCGAATATTTTATAATAAAGAAACAAGAATTGGGGGACCAATACGAGATTTATTTTCCTCCCCTCCACCAATATATATATATATCAGTGTGCCGAACCGAAACAAATACGGGTTCGGTTACGGTTCAGGTTCAGGTAAATTTATTTTGTTCCGGTTCAGTTCCGGTTCGATTAATTCGATCCGCGAACCGGTTCGCGAACCGGTTCGCGAACCGGTTCGGAAATTATAAGTGACAAATTCCAACATCAAAATAAATTACAAATAAAACATCTGAAATCAGCACATACGAAACGGGATACATCGTAGTGTAAGGCTCAGGGATTTCTACCAGGAATGGTTTCTTTATGTGCACTCAAAGGTTACCTCACCGACGTTTACGCATTCGGCCTTCATCTAATTGGGTCCGACGCAGTAGCTGTAAAATCCGCGACCTCCTTACAAACCCACTTACAAGTAGAACTCGCTAACTATCCCGCCACCTCGGCGTGTAAGCAATTGAAGGAACAGTGGGGAGAAAATACAGCTTTCTTTATTTGAACTAGCCTTCGGTAACTCAAATTAGACCCTTAAAGAAGTTTTCATTAAACAAGATACGGAATATGAAAAACACTTCACCGAACGCAACGCCAGAAGGACGTAATAGGATAAATATTAAAATAGAAGAGTTCGCTGTCTCACAAATATGTTAGCTTCTAAGTGCCTATACGAAACCGGATGCATTATTATCAAACTCCACAGCCTTTTCTTTTCTCATTCCGATGGAAGCAAGCTTCTAGAACTCGCGCGTTCTAGAAACGTGTTATGAAATGAGCACACAGCAGCATTTAGGATTTACGAGATTGTAGAAAAATAAAATCCGGTGACGCGATTTTTTTTTTTTTTTTTTTTTTTTTGCACAGCCTTTTAATTTTTTTTCTTCCGTGCAAGCCGCGACCAGCGCAATACTGGTTCCTATGTCAAGATTCATGGATGCAGCGTTTGTCAAGATTAATGGATGCAGCTTTTATATTCCTAAGACTGAGTGGAGAAGAAAAATATGTAAGCGAGGTGTGTGTCAGTTGACGGCAATTAAAAAACAAATGGCATTGATAGCACATTCATTGTCAACAGCGCGTGGCCGAACCGTTTTGACATGAGCGGGTAACCGTTATTTTTTTTCCAGTTCAGTTCCGATTCGGGTTCATCGCGATAACAATATAACGGTTCGGGTTCGGGTTCAGTTCCGGAAAAAATATCGGTTCGGTTCCGGTTTTCGGTTCGGTTCGGTTCCGGTTCGACACCCTGATATATATATATATAATCTTGTTTAAATGATCCAAACTCGAGTGTCGGCGTACTCATTACCGTGATGTATTTTCGTAAGTTGAATGCAAAAGCCACGTTTTTATACCTTTTTAAAGAAAGTGATCGAACCAAAAGTTGTTCCAGAATGTTTCGCAATGATCGAGTCATATAAATCGTCAACTAAAAAATAGTGCATTCAAGGACACTTTGCCGCTTTCTGACAGCCAGTGTTTCAGTGCTCTTGCCACGATTCCAAAGAAGCGTCTTTCCTTTGCAGCAGGATGTGGCTCCACCCTCGGCCATGCGCACGACGCTCTCGAACGGCGACGCGTACTACGTGTGCCCGGAGTGCGGCAAGCGGTACAGCACCTCGTCGAACCTGGCCCGGCACCGGCAGACTCACCGCAGCGTGACGGACAAGAAGGCCCGACAATGCCCGCACTGTTCCAAAGTGTACGTCTCCATGCCGGCCTTCTCGATGCACGTGCGCACGCACGGCCAGGGCTGCCAGTGTCCGTTCTGCGGCAAGTGCTTCTCCAGGCCCTGGCTGCTACAGGGACACATTCGCACGCACACGGGCGAGAAGCCGTTCAAGTGCAGCCAGTGCTCGAAGGCGTTCGCGGACAAGTCCAACCTCAGGGCCCACATCCAGACCCATTCGCCTACCAAGCCGTTCGTGTGCCGCCGTTGTGGCAAGGCCTTTGCGCTCAAAAGTTACCTCTACAAGCACGAAGAATCCTCCTGCATGAGGATACACCGGCTGCAAGAGCCCGACGCCCAGTCTCCCACCGGCGAAGACGTCTCAGTTCCCAACGCCGTTCCAGATCTCCTCGATACCGTTTAGGTTTCTCCTCCATGTACGGCGGATATCTGTCCCCGGCTGCTTTTACGCCTGGGGCCCTAAGCTGGACGCTTGGCGAAAACGACGGCGAAAAATTTGGCGGCCGCGATTGGCCAACGCCACACTTGCCCTTGGCGCCGGCCAATCATGGCCGCCGAATTTCTCGCCTACTTTTCCGCCAAGCGTCCAGATTAGGGCCCCTGGTCGAAAGGACCTGGGAACTTCCATGTCCTTGAAAAGTTTTAAGATCCGTCTGCCGAGAACGACTCAAGAAGAGTGTCGTTGCGGTCTTGCCCGGCTCCTTCAAAAGTGAGATATCAGAAATAAGCTCCCGAGACCAGTGTCGAAATCGACATCGATTTAGGCGCACGTCATCGAACCATCGTAAAGCCATTCGCGCTCAAAAGCAATGGTAATGCGTCACACCTGTTGTGGGGCATATATGGTTGGTAGTGAGTAGTTGCGTACCTTTTCTTTTCTTACAATTTGTAAAAATTCATTGCGTTTTTCTAGTGAAGCTTTTCAAATGGTTGAATCGAAAGAGGCTTGACGACCTTATCAATATCCGTCCACTTTCTTGACTATACTATTAAGTCTGTTTTTTTTCTCTCCTGAAAAACTTTAGACGAGTCAAGTCCTTTTTTATTCTTTCTTTTTCACCAATAAAACTTTCTAGCCCACTTGCGACATCGAGGTCCAAGGGCCTGCCCAAGGGCTCTGTTAAAAACTTCCCATTGATGGGAACGCGGTATACCTCACGCCAACCAGAGCAAGGCTGATTACATTTACGAGTGGAAGGTCCCATGTCGACAACCCCAGCATTCCTCACCATCGTGACATCGCAACAATCATGTCTTAGTAGCTAGAAGATCACAGTGCGCCTTGACGACATCACCTCAGATTACTTATTTTTGCAGGATCTACAATTTTTGAACATCGCCAGACATCATCTTTGTTCAGGGCAGATTAAATTATTGTCTTACGATCGATATTTAGCCCATTGAAACGATTGAAGAGAATACTCTTAGAGGTCCTTTTGATATGTCTTACAACAAAAAGGGATCTCTCATTAATGAGCTCGAGTGTGTAGGGTATGCAATAGCGATGTTTTTTTTATTTTATTTAATAGTGTATACTCATCACTTCTTGACTTGTTTCTTTGTGTGTCTTGTACGTCCCGTGCCGCCAGGTGCCGCGACTTTGAGGTCGGCGCGTGCAATATTTAATATACATGTTGTGATCGTACGGCATTATTTTATTTGAAGTGTCGACTCAATATTGCCCTCGTTTATAGCCCAGCCATCTCCCTAAACCGGGACATTGTTTAATCTATAAACACTTGGAAGGTTTCGTTTGTCTTTGGCTGCCACCCGTCGAATAGCAATCAATGCGGAACTGGCAACAGAGCGGCGCGCACTAACGAGATGTTCCCGAATAACCGGTGTCATAAACATGCAGATTTTTTAGCTGGCTTTCATAGGGAAACAGGTCTCCAGCTAGAGTTCTCTCCTTATTGTTTCTGTGTGCAATTTGTACCGTTTATATGTACATTGTCTGTAGCCAGTATGTGTAGGCACACATTGTTGAATACAATTGATGGTTGATGCAATTCTTACGGGCTTTTACAATCCTACAGTGCCTTATTTTTGGTCGATCACCATAAGTGCCTTAAATGTATACTGGTGAAGAATGCCTGGTATCATGGTTGTTATTTTTTTTTTCGGTCTCGTGTTTTGTTTTTATTTTTGTGTTTCCAGCAAACCTTTCTCAACCATACTGTGCCTTATTTTTACGCCGAGTGCAAACGTTTTAACAGTCTCTATATAGAAGCGACTGATACAGTGTCTGCGTCATTCCGTCCAAGCGACGATTGATACCAATGCCAGACGGCTCTCCCTGTGCAGCTGATTACGCGTATACACATATATAGATATATAAATTACTATATACTATATATATATACAGGCGCGCCTCTTTTTTGTGTGTGTATGTGTGTGTGTGTGTGTGTGTGTGCTTTATAGTATTCTATAGATCGCGCTTTAGTGAAGTCAGAGGAAACTAGTCCTTGTTTAGACAGAAAACCTACTACTGCAATCTTTTTTTTTTTTTTTCGAGTATTTATTTGTACGAGTCTACGCTGAAATAAACCCAGTGTCTTTGGGATTAGTTTTAAACCAATAAATTATGACGTGAATTACACCAACCTTGTTGCCTCTGTTCTTTTCGATAACAAAAAACAGAAGAAGAAAAAACACTGATGTTGCGTGCACGATTCGCATAAAATCTGATTGTCGCGTTCCTTCGTTGTCGTGTCCCTCACCAGCACACCTTCAAAAAAAAGAAAAGCATACCCCCCCCCCCATCTTTTTTTTTTTTTTTTTTTTTTTGCTGGTACAACGGTACGTGCACACATCGAAGGGCACGCGATCGGCCACTTATAACCGCCATTTCTGGTTGCGTGAGTTTGAACACTTGATGTCGACAAAAGCGACAGCTGCATCTTCTTCCAGAGCGCGCCGCAGGGGGAAAGACGCCGGTGAATTTGCAAAAAAAAAAAAAAAAAATGCCAGAGAAACGTGTTTATAATTTGTTTATGTATTTTTATCGTATCCCCTTTTTGGTTAATAACGTAAGATACGTGAAAAATATACATGCGTTATGCAAAGAACTTAACCAATGGCAATGTTAAAATTGTTTATAAAAGTTATCACACTCAGCACAGCCCCGACATCAACCATTAGTTTTCAGTTTGAATTTCAAATCAAATAACTTCGTTCAATGACTTGGACGAGCTTAAATAAAACATTAAATGACCGTGAATTGATCGTCAAAGGTTGAGCATGTAAGCCTTGTTTTGCAGTAATATCAGTTCTGCGCCCTCGTTTTAATACTGAGTATATGATCACGTCACTTCAATTCGGGAAATCTGTGACCGAGTGTGTTAGCGCACGGCGTCTCGGAACAAGTGGAGCGAAAGCTGGCGCTGCAGACCCCAGCGGTTTGTGTTCAATCCCCACCCCTGTCCGTTTCGACCTGGATGAGCGTCGTACCGGTGTGCGATCGTGTATCACTACTGCGTGGTGCTAGTTGTTTGCAGTGCAGGTGAAGGCAACACCAGGCGAAGAGAGGAAGGGCAAGCACTAGGAAGGCGAGACGGGAGAGGAGTGCAGTGGCGGGCGAGAGGAGAAAGGGAGAGCACTAGGAACGTTAGAGAGGAGAGGAGGTTTCTCTCTTCCTCCTTAGCCTTCCTAGTGCTTGCCCTTTCACCCCTCACCTGGCGCTGCCTTCGGCTGTACTGCACGCAACTAGTGACACGGAGTATAGTAGTCATACTGCACTGGCTAAATTTCTCATCTATAGCTGAGACACCAGACGCCCACTGAGGCTGACTAACTCCGGCTGTCTAAACATACCGATCTCACCAACCAGTTTGACTACGCCACCTCTGCCGCAACGCATCGAGGGAACTTTAGTCTTTCTGCACGTGCGACAACCTCGCTCAAGCTCTGCGCGTGAGGAGCACGAGACAGCACGAGCCCCCTCGTGCACTGCCGTTTGCCTCCTGGGAACGAAAGTAATGGCGGAGTTACGCAAGCACCGAACGCTTGGTGAGATCGGTCTATTAAAGTTGAGAAGGGGTTATAGAAAAGAAAAAAAAAAAGCTTTGAAAACTTGTACTATGCAAAACAGAAAGGAAACAACAAAAAAAAAAAAGAAGAAACATGGCAAATTGTTGGGCAATTCTGTTGCCCGTGAAACGCTTGGTTTCAGACCGATTCCTCTGGGATTGACGTCTACGCTCTCCGCGCTCTTCATCGGTGAGTTTAGCGACTAACTTAACCTGTGGCATGTGTGAACACCCGTGAGCGATATGAAGGTGGACAGCCCTCTTCTTGTTTTTGACGCTCCTGCAAGTTTCGGAACAAGCTCTGTTCCAGAAGAGGGCTAGAACGCAAAGTTTAGACCCCAAGCCACGTACCATTTGAGACGTTGAGAGAATATATAGCTTTAGGGAGCAGTAAAACAGGCAAGAAACCAGGCAGTGTGTTTACCTTCATATTGCCGGCGGGTGTACACTCGATAGCAATTCCCGGAATGGGAACACCGACGCTAACCGCGGTTTAAACCCCTGGAGCTCTTTCAGAACCTTCCATAGCCGCAAATGTGTTTTCGGACGACATCCAATCCAACCACCGTCTGACGGGCGAGCGGTGGCGCGTGAGTGATTGCGCAATCACAAGCCCCGCGGAGTCGAGTGAGCGTAGCCTCGCACGTGACGTAATACCTGAACCAGCCAATCAGCGTCCAGCTAAGGGGTGTGACGTCATCAGCTGGTTCGGCCAATCAGCACCGAGTTCACCGGCGGCTTCACTTTTCGGCTTCACACATTTCTAGACCCTCCTGATGAGACAAAGCACCTTTCACGTGAAAAAGAATGTCAAATACAAAATGTGGGCGGGAAAATCTTTGAAAGTTATCACTCTAAGAAATCTGGTGAGTCTAATTTCCCGCAAAGCACGTCCGAGACAATCGCTGCATTATACGAAAAGAGCTCGGTGCCAGGACGTTTCCTACACTCTAAAAAAAAAAAAAAAAAACCGTGAGTCTGCTTTCCCGCACAACACCCTTGGAGAGCCAATCTCCGCAACTTACGGAGGCAGCTCAGCGAATGACAATGCGGAAACATATGTTTAGACCAAAAAACGCAGACTGAGTTGTGAGATTAAGCAATGCATGCAAGCGTGACGTTTTTCATTGCTTAATGTCACAACTCGGACTGCGTTTTTTGGTCTATTCATATGTTTCGGTATCGTCATTCGCTGAGCTGCCTCCTTAAGTTGCGCTGATTGGCTCTCCGAGTGTTGAGCGGGAAAGCAGACTCACGGTTTTTTTTTTTTTTTTAGAGTGTATTATGTCAACGTTTTCTCTTTCGTGGTTGGTTCTTTTGTGTTCTCTTTGGCTAATACCGCAATCTGATTGGTTTCAGGGCGATAACGAAATTCCATGAACTCATCCACGCCGTACATTTCTTAGCTGTCCACGACTATAGGCGTTTTTTTATGCTAATTTTATCGTTTAGTGAGATCTGGTGAAATTCCATTGAGAGTCTGATATTGCGACCACTTCTGATATGGCAACGCTGCTTTATCACCGAAGAGGTCATCCGGACACTATCCCAACACCGCCTGGTGATATAGTTACAAAAAGACAAGGAAGAAAATTGGCGGGGAGGAAAAATCATACTTTTGGTTTCTAGCAGTCTTAAGTAGAAACGCGTTACTAGTAACGCGATACTGTAACTTTGTTACTGTTTTGGTAACCCGTAACTGTAACAAGTTACTTTTTTTAGATGTAACTTTTAACTGTGGTAATATTACCTTTTTTCAGGTAACGATGAAAGTAACGACGTTACTTTTGTCGTTCCTTTTCAGTTTTTATGAAGAATATATCACTGAACGAGTACAATGTACAATCTACCTATCCCTTACACTTTCCAAATTGTCTGTTCGAACATTTCGAGTGTCAAGTTGGCCTTGCACAAACTTGGGAATACGTTATTTCTCGCGAGTCACGACCCGAATATAGGCACGTGTAAATTTGATGAAAAAGAGAATTTAGCTATCGTTATACGCACGCGTTTGTACTTGGTGACTGAACACTTACATCTCGGTATCTTGAAGCATAATCTTTGTTGCGGTTTTCCTTTTTTCTGCGCAAACGCTTTTTAATTGGGCGAATCAACCGTGAAACAACACTACACGCTGAGGGCACTGCGCATGTTTCGTATTTTGATTAGCGCCACTACTTCGGCGTGGTGTCAACTTTCGAGGCAAAAGTTTACTGCTGTTCGCGCGGGGTTTGTTTCTGGCTTGCCGGGTACGAACTGAAATACGTCCAAGGACCCTATGAATCCAGCGCAACCGTCAACGAGACAGCAATACACTAATTTCGAGAAGCAACCGTTGCTCAGTTACGATATTAAGTAAAAAGTCTACTTTTTAATTTTATGCAATAAAACTTGGTGGGAGGCGTTATGTAGTTGTTCCTAATTGTTTTTTGTTTCAGAAAAAAGCAACTGAAACGTAACGTCGTTACTTTTTAAAAGTATTGATAACTGTAACGACTTACTCTTTTGTTGCGGTAACTGTAACTGTAACGAATTACTTTTTAAAAGTAACTTACCCAAGTCTGACTTCTAGACTAAGTGGCGCAAAGTACCGCCTGTTATAAAGGGTACAGTTGTTAGCATCCATCCATCCAGGTTCAAGGATATTGACCACAGATCTCTATTGTACTACTAGAATTGAGATCAGTGATCTCTACTGCCGTCAGCTCTATTGGCAAGATCGGCAACGCCGCAACGCCGCTTTGCAACGCCGCGTTCCTGATGATGGTTTGGTTTCTGCTGATTACAAATCAGCAGCTAGTTTCTCCATCAAGAAATCATGATAGGTTCTGCTGATCACAAATCAGCAAGTCAGCAGAAACCTGCTGATTTGTGACGTGGAGATCCTTCTGGGTGTTTTAAGACCCACGTTGCACTTGATGTAATCTCCCTTTCTGTCTCAAGAACTTTCCAGCTAAGTTCGGAAGACGGCATCGTTCAGGCATTCGCCCCATTTGACGATGCTCTGGAGACATCGCCGACAGGGTGTGCAAGGACGTGCAAGGGCCGTCCAACCATCGAAGCCAGAGCCGACGTAATGAAAATAAAAACGCCGATTTAGCGTAGTAATAAAATGTCCCGAAGACTTATAGCGCTTTCAGCTGCCTTTAGCTGCGAAGCGGAAAACGCAAGCAAGTGAGAAGTTGGAGTTCTTGGAGGGGAGGCCAGGATGTATTCCCGAGTGCGACCCGGCCGCCGATGTGGCGGTATGTTCAGCAACAGTTGCTGTAGCGTGTGGATGCTCTCGAACCTCAGGACCTGTCCTGACCGTCGCCTTTCAGGTGTCTAAATCCGGACCCTGGAGAAGCGGGGTTGCTCGAAACGAGGGCGAACCTCCTCGAATCCGCACTTCTCGCTCTTTTTCATTTATTTTTTTTTTTTTTCTCCCGGTTTGTTTCGTCTCGGCTCCCTTTCTGACATAACTGTACCAGGGGAAGGCCCGCGTGCGCGCAGCCTGGGACCATAAATAACGAAAAATGTGGGGACGCATGCCTCGAAAAGGTCAAAGATGATAGAAACATACAGAAAGGGAGGCGAGCGAGAGTGGAGCAGGGGGTGGGGGGGGGGGGGGGGGGGGGGGGGAGGGGGGGGGAGGAGTGTGGAGGCATGCACAAATGAAGAACACCTGGCGGAGCTAAAACTAGACCTCTCAGTTCTTCAGCCTCCGGGCAGAGAGCTAGGTAAGAGACGCGCAGGGCATCACCACGAAAGTGATTGGCCTTGAAAAGTTGTTTCTATTTTATATATGCTTCAGCTGAGAAGTATAAAACGATAGCATGGTACTCTCTCGCGGATGTTTACAATCGGCCTGTGTTCATCATTTCCGCCAAAGGTAATTGCAACCTGAAAGGTTCGCGTACACTTTATATCGAGACACACCCAGTAGAGCCCGTTCGCGCATGAGTCCTGCGAGAGTATTCACCTCTGAGTCGCGCATGCGTAGTTGTGTTCACTCATCTATAGATGAGTGAACTCATCTATAGTGAGTGAACGAAATGACTCGTGACTAATATATTAGTCACGAGTCATTTCGCGAGAGTGTGGTTAGTTTTGAGGTTTGTGCTTTTTAATAATTGTGTTCAAGTCAGTACCATGATGTGATTGGCCAGAGTCATTTTGAAACACCTTCTGAAGCAGTTTAAAATTAAATTTGGGGCACAAGAAAAAAAAAATACCCCCAAAAACCCCCTTTTCAACATAAGCGCACAGTTCATTTTAATCATGTCACTGTGAATGTTATGTTAAATTTCCTATGCTGGCCTGTACAAATAAACTACAATGCCTACTTTGCTTTCTGCCCTCTGTGGAACATTTTGTTAGCTCTTTAGTCGCGCGTAGAAGCGTCAAACAAACCAACAAGATGCTTACTGATGAAGGACAGTATGAATTGCTGTGAATGTTTATTTTACGTATGGAATTAAAGGTAAACAAACATTATATCCCAGTGCCAAAATTTTAGAGTAGAATAATTTTGAGGACCCAAATTTATGTTTTGTTGAAATTCTGAATTTCGTGTGAACACATATTGCTCTCTGAATTATAAGTGTGCCTTCCTGAAACAATCCAGCCGAACTTGTTAAAATTTCCCAAGCTTCCATCCACTGCTCCAGCTGATTTAGTTTTAATTTGCTCAATTGACTGTGCCGTCGAACAGATTAAAGGTGATAACTAATCAAGAGAGCTGTTTTAGATACCAAGAACACACACCTAACATTGAACCACCAACTTCTGCAAAAACATCTTCAAGCTTGATCACATGTGACTTGATGTAAAAAAAAAAAAAAAAAACTTGGCATGTCACTTTCACTTTTTCCCAAAACGTTTTCGTTACTAACATTCATAAGAAAGAAAAAAAAAGACACTTCATGCCTGAAACTTGCTAACCTCAATCATATATTGTCATTGTGATTTCTGTATTAAAAGAAATGCAATAAAAAATCAATTTTTAGAGCAGTTCATAGAAATGTTCTCGCAATACCGAAGAATCTTTGCTAAATTTTAAATGTGAGAACTATATCATTCGAATATCGCAGTCTATCATATAATCTAGCTGCAGTTTTATTATGAATTTGCTGTTTGGGTAGAGTTCTTACATCTCCACTCACCCTTTTCGTTTTCTTTTTTTAATATACCCAACGTCTGCGTGTGTACACTGTCCCGCTCTGGAAGAGTGCTTTCCCTTTGTACGTGGTTACGTTGAGGCAAAGCAAGATACACAAAATCACGAGGCCTACCTTGCGCATGTCGCTGCACTGCAGTACACCAGATTAAGGTGAAAAGCGTACTCAACAAGGCTAACTAACCCCCGCAGAAGTAGACGTTGAACAGACGAACTTGAGAGATATTGCGAAACATTTAAGCCCTGCCAGTGTTTGATGCATAGATTAGATTGAATGGTACGTTATTTGAGGCGATAATCGAAAGCTATGAATCCTCGCACAAGCCTACCGTAGCGGTCCGACCGTGTAGCGGCTAGAGGGTCCTTGGCTGTTCTATTGTCAGTATCTATACAGGTTTGCAAGTCCGGCTTCAGGGCGCCGCCATCTTAATCGGTTGGGGTGCGCTTGGACGCGTCATAACCCAATTACGAAGCCTTGCTAAGGCGTCGTAATCAGATTATGGCAGCGCCCAAGCGCACTCCAACTGAGCAAGATGGCGGCGGCTTGAGACCGGACTTGCAAACCTGTATAAAGTAAAGTTAAGTTTTGGGGGCAGAGTGTTAGCACAACTTAGTCATTATTTGGTGAAATGGAGCAGGATGTAGCAGGTTATGTACTTCAGTGCAGTTTAGCGCAAATGGAGCAGCAATCACATCACTGTCAATACAACGGCCCTCTGTCTCCGAAGTTCAGTCTGTCATAATATTCCTTACTGTGACAAATGTCAGGTAATGCAAACCGTGAAAGATCCATCGAGATACTTGCAAAATTCATAGACTTCTTGGCGCTTTGCGGAACGTTGTGCTTTCTCTGGTCAAGGAAGGTGTGGGGGAGGAAGTGAATAACTAATGGAGAATCGACGGTTTACAACTTCTGATCTCGCAAGCAACTCATGAACCTAAAGTTTCGAAACCATTACTCTGCGAAAACATCAAAAACACTTAATGTTGCGCAAATTGTCTTCATGGTGTATGCCATAGATGTCTGATTGAGAGTCAGGCAGCAGACTATGGGGAGGGGATCCAAAAACCTGTGTCAAGGTATGAGAAATCTCTTTTAACTTTGAAAATTACCTCCAATCATAAATGAGGTACGCAAAATTAATTTAAAATATATCACTTTGCAACAAGTTTTCCCATACTTGTTCATTTAAATACAGAACTTTCTGAACGGAAATGTAAATAAATTTTCAGCGTTTATCCAAACTCTTCTCGTACAATATATTCCTTACAGAAAAAAAAAAAGAAAAATCAAGAACCGAGTGACTATATTCACCACACACCACCGATGTAGCACGAAGCATCAATTGATCTGCCCTTATAGCTTTATTAAGAAGGGAAACAATATAGGTTCTTGGTGAAAGCTTCCAAATATGCTTTGAAAGAGCATATAGTTCAAAATTCATTCCCGCCACGTGATCATAGCAAACTTGGCCGTATTAATAGACTCTTCCAAAGTTCAGTTTACCCGTTAAGCGATGAACGTTTGTGATCGCGAAGATCTGACATGGCAACGCCTGACAACAGCCTTTTTACTTGTTATGGCATGTTGTCCCAATAAACAAACAAACAACAAGCACATGCTCGCCGTTACGCGGACATATATACCTCGGGTTTTTGTAACAACCTTGCTTACACTCGTGCCTCGTCATTCAACGGCAAAAGAACAGATGTGTCATCAAGCGAAATCCCTGGGGACTGCCTGGTTGCCAAAAAACTACAAGTTCTCATGTAGGTAAGCAGTGTTGGTTGTTTGTTGGCCTAGTGCGAGCAAACATTTTCCATTTTCCATCAGGTCACGACATTTCGACCACTGCAAAATAATAGCGAGAAAGTTTCACTTGATTCATCCTGCAGAGGTCTTGATAAAAACACAATATGAGAACCGAGAGCTGCTTGACTTTATTATTGTTATACTTTCTATATGGTGCCTAGAATTTTTGTATGAATTGTGTGCATGCAATGAAGGACGAGAAGAAAGAAAATGGAATGGAATCACTCAACAACTGCAGACAATTACTAGGACAACGTGCCTATTGTCGGCGGCGCGCCCGAAAGGAAACAGCGTTGAGGTTATTTTAGATCGCCCTGGCCAACAAAGAACTCACCTTTTAGATCCTAAAAGTGCTCAGTCTTGCACCTGAACCCCGCGCTTGAAGTTATCTTGAACAGCGGTCTTGTTTAGTCTTGAAACCAGTCGTCTGGGCGCGAAAGTTTTACGATGTTGCTAATAACAGCCGTTGCGGGCGAGGGTAGCTAGCCAAGCGAGTGGAAACTCTAATCGGAACAAAAAATCTCAGAAAGAAATTACCCAGATACAAAAGTGGCATAAAACCTTTCAAAATGGTCTTTAAATTAGAAACCTTTTCGTTCGCAGAAACAAACTTTAATCATTCAAAAACTCGCTGGCTCGTTGCATCGTCGCTGTCTTCTGGCAAAATTGTTGTAATTAAACGAGGCAAGAGCGCGGGAGACGTTCCCGCGAGTGAAAGAGGCGCGAACAAAAGCAGCCTTCGACAAAACAACACACGACAAATCAGCACACGAGAAATCAACACGCTCCAAAACGGCCTCAACGACAGCAAAGGCCACTCTTGATCGTGCTGTTTTGTCACGCGCTATTTTGACAGGTGCAGTTCTGATGCGCTCCCACTGAAGGCAACGATGAAAGGACAACAACGAACATGAAAACGGCATGATCTGAGTTGTCATTTGTGGGTGTTGTCGCCTTTTGTTTTACAGCGATATTACAGCGATAGCTGTTAGTGGGACACTTAACGGTTTCGCGCCGTCGTCGACCGCGCTCCATATCCGACGAGGTGCATTTTCGGCTTTCCGCCCAAACATTCCGCGGGCCCCTGATAACAAAATAACAAGCAAGCAAGATAACATGCATGGTCATGCATGGTATCAAGGTAATATGCTCATTCAGTAAAACAATCCCCACCGAGCAATCGGGCGCACTGGGATAGGTAGGTGCCCATGTGACCCAGAATTAGTACGAACAACAATTCTCGGAAGATACGCAGATAAAACTGCCTTAGAATTTTACGACGCATTCTGCATCAGAAAGCAAGGGGAAAGTTAGTGCGTTGGTGCCCCGTGAATGCACCTGACAGATACTGCATTTTATTTTCTGAACGATTAGCCAGAAAGATGGTATTAATAGTGTGCGTTTTTTCAATAAACCTTCATTTGAGAGTGCATTTCGTCTTGTCTACTTCCCTGTCCCTGTTTATTCGGCGCTTTTCGCTTAGCACGTGTGACTATTTGTACCGAAGTGACGTACGAAGACACATCTTGCGTGTACAGCTCAAGTGCTCCGAAACGCTGTGGAATGTTCGTCCGGTGCGTTACTCCATTTAATAGGAAACACCTACATACGGGCACTATGGTGCGGGCTCGCACCTTTACCGTTCATTCAGCCCGTCCGCTCCAAAATAACATCTTAGCGGCTTCGATGTCACACCTCAGCTGTCACTGTGTTTCACCTTGCGCAGTCTGACGCAGTCTGAGTTGTGACATTAAACAATGCAAAACGTCACGCTTGCATTGCTTAATGTCACAACTCAGACTGCGTTTTTTTATCTAAACATATGTTTCGGCATCGTCATTCGCTGAGCTGCCTGCGTAAGTTGCGGTGATTGGCTTTCCGAGTGTTGTGCGGGAAAGTACAAGCGCGGGCTTTTTTTTTTTTTTTTTTTAGATTCTAGCGTGCAAAGGGCACACGCGCTAGGCTGCACACCCAAAGGGTTGTTAAGGTTACAAGACCGGCCGCCCCCGCGAGGGGGCAAAGGCCCATCATCCAGCAGGGTATATCTGCGTCGCGTCCGGACTCGGGTCTATCAGTCAAGGCTCAAGCCCCGAGAGGCTCTTCCCCTCTCCTCGCTTCCGCCAGGAGAGGGACGACGTCTCGGTGAACTCTTTGAGTTGAGTGTGCTGAACGAGCGACCCCGAACCCGCTGCTTGGCGCCGTGCCGAGAAGGGCGTGCAGCTGCTCGGCCGGGAGATGTCAGAGCGCTCGGTGTGCGCACCGCGTGCGGCGTCGGTGAGCCGCGGGGCCAGGTCGGGTTCATCTGCGGTCGGGCCGTGATCAAGATGGGCGTCGAGCGGTGCCCCGCTTCCGGCCACGTGACACCCGACACTGGGCTCTCGTGCGCCGAACGTCGCGTCGCTCTGACTCAGGCACAGCGACTCAGCCGGATGGCTCAACAGGCGCCTTGGGCATCCTCCGGCCACCGTCCCTCCGCGCCTTTTTGTGCCCCCCCTTTGGACATCACCTGGGCCAATGGACCCTTTCCGAAGTCCAGTCTGACCACTCTGACCGCCATCATCATCTGATGAATGAAATGTGTGCCTGAGCCGTACAGGCGGCCTCTGGTTACTGGTGAAAAAACAAAGGTCGAATGAGCTCCTAAGCGGATGATGCGAGGCCTAGACATTCGAGACGTCATTACGATATGGGGCAGGAGTTGAATACAAGAGCTGCGTAAGCGCTCATTTCTAACTCGGGTCCAGTCAATCTGTTGGGAGCGTAAAATTGACTCTAAACCTCATTAATGTAGAATTTCATCGAGACGTCTACGTGGGTTGTCGCTTCCTTGTGACTGTGTACCTTTGTCACCATCGAAACTGAAATAGACCGAAAAAGGACTGCACAGTCAAGTCCACATTATCGTCTGCCGTTGGCTTGCGAAAGTGACGGTGTCCGATAAACTACTACAGACTACAGGGTCGTTACCGCCATTACTATACGGTAATAGCTAAACTGTTGGGTGATTTCAGATAAGATCGGCCAAAGAGTAGCTGGTCGACATTTTTAAATCAATTGATGTTCTTATATGCCATTCTCTAGTGTCTGGTATAAACGAATCCACGCTTAGTTTTGACCATAAAAAAAAAAAAATGGGGACAGGAAAATTCGCCCTGGGCGCCCTCGGCGGTCGCCCAGGGCGCCATCAAAAGGGGGGCGCCACTGCGTTCCTTTTTAGATTTTTTTTTTTTTTTTTTTGCTCTTTAATTTTTTTTTTTTTTTTTTTGACACGCCGTTCGACACGATGCTATATGGTCGATCGCCGTTCATTTTTAGAATGGGGTTTTCGTCTCACAAAGCGCTCGTTATGAATCACTACTCCCATGTTTACTAACAACGTGCTGTCGACCTAGTAGATAGCGTATAAAAAAAAGAAAGGGGAGGGGCGCGGGGGGGGGGGGGGGGGTGGGGGGGGGGGGGCGCCACGGCCGGAGTTTGCCAGGGGCGCTTGATGGTGGAAGGCCGGCCCTGGCGCTCACTGACGGAGGGGGCACGTTTGAAACTGAATAACTAAAACGATAAAATTAGGAGAATTTGAATACTTTTAGAAACAAACTATGAGTACAGCTTGTTTGTAATGTATAGTGATAATATTTATTTAAATTATATTTATTTTTCTAAAAATTGCCAAACATGCCAGCTCGAACGACAAATGGCAAAATTTCGATTTGGAGGCCCGTATCTCATGAAACAATTTATTCATAATCATATACTTTTCAGATAGTATTCTACTTATATATGGCTATTATTAAAAATATATAGTAGGTATCTGAGTGATACGATAATCGTGATATATTTAGGCAAACATGGGGAAAAAATCAAACAACAAAAACTTCCGATGCGAATGAAAAAAAAAATCGAATTTTCTTAAATTTGGTTACCTTGTCATATTCTATTTCGGCATTCATTTCTATTAAAAACACGTTGCATTATTTTATTGAGTAAGAAGATATAACTCCCAAACGGTAGAGTTCTTTTTCAAAACGTACAATTAGCAGTGCCCTATACAAGAAGTGACTCTGAGTTCCAGTTTCATGAAACTAACACACATCTTTCATATACAGTCAAACGTCGATGTAACGAAGTCGGTAAAATTCGGAATTTACTTCGTCACATTGAAATTTCGCTACATAGAAATTCGAGACTAACGGTAAAGAAAGTTTCCACAAATGTTTCTCGGGTGCACAAAACTCACCGAGAACGTCTCTATTTCGGTTGAAAGTAGTCCGTCACTTTTTTCTGGGCCACTCTTGGCATTATCAGTATTATTATTGGCATCACACGACGTTCGCATAGCCAGACGGCCTGCATCGCGTCTTCGTCCTGCTGTGTGATCGCGAACCGCCTCAAGACATCGATCGCGTCCACCACCTCACGGTTACTGGGCACATATTAGGTGTCTTGCTCATCAGGCTCGATGTCGTCTACATCTTGCGAGTTTCCACGAACATCGCTATAGCTATCGTCTCGTCAGTTACCTCCTCCGTCGCAATGACAGCAGAGTCGGCAGAGTCGTCGACGTCTACGTTGTCAGGGACGGCTCCATCGCCTTCAAGGCTCCATCGCCTAGGACAATGAGAAACGCATACTTTTAGTTAGGCTTCGAAACTAACTACGCAGCGCGAACGAAGCCGACGGACGAAACGGCGGCAGCTCTAGTGTCGTCTAGTAGCCGTTCTGTAACCACACTCGCCAGATTCGGCCTGTTTCACCCTTCGCGCTTTATCGGGGGCCCATTTCAGCGCATGTGCTTCCCGAAATCTCCTTTGGGGCCCACAAATTTGTGACATATTGTACATGAAATTACATCGAAATTTCGCGTAAATGGGACTTCGTTACATGGAGGTCAAAAATACATGGCGTACCTACACTTAAGCTTAGAAAAAGTTATGTACTTCGTTACATCGGGGGTTTCGTTACATAGAAGTTTGTTGCAACGAGGTTTGACTATTTTTATTCAGCTGAGGTCATTGAGAACTAGAGCTATCGGTCACACAGTAAAAGAGGAGAAACTATATACAGCATTTTATATACAGCGTAGCAAGAGGTATCATATTAAAGACTAGCGATTCGAGAAAAGAGATGCAGTGTGAAGTTTTACTTTCCGGTATATTTTATATTTAGAATAAAAAAATAACTTTACTTTCACTCACAAAAATAAATATAGAATACTATAATTGTTTAGGTCGGCTATGTATTTCTAGGGGACAAACCATTTCAGGTGAAGAGTGCCACCGCGCCGGACAGTGGCAGCTTCGGTACTCTCGGTGTAAAAATGGACCGTAGCAAGCCGAGATATTTTATCCTGCGCGAAGATAACGTTTCGTTATTCTCGTATGGTGATCAGATAAAGAATTTAACCAATTACCAACTAAAACAGTAGGTTACATGCCCCGCGAAAAAAACTGTGATAAATGAGATGTGCCTGATTAAAAATGAGCAGTCCTTGGGGAATCAAATTTAACACTTTACGCTAAGGGTTTCCTCGCTGTACCGATTTAATAGACTTTCCTCTAACCAGATCCGACTGTCCGTGCTACATATATGTCACAAGTTCCTTCTGTTCATGATTTCCACAGCCGCCACGCGTGCAGAAACTGAATACCAGGAAAGGCGCACAACGTCAACCACTCTACTTTTTTTTTTTTTTTTTGTTGACGATACCGAATAATTTCATTTTCGTCCGGATACACAAGATGTACGCCTTTCAGTTTTTCGGATAGAACGCTGACCATTGTCCTGGCCGTCTGAGTTGCGTTTATTGCATGTTCTCTCAGGTTGTTCAGCCTTAATGCTTCACGAGTCCGCCAACTCCGTCGCATGCATTTTCCCATGTTCAGATGCAGAAAATAACCACTGGGCTTGTGGGCAATCATTCTGTGGAAACTGGTGAAGCTGGTAGCGATTCTTAAAATGATTGGCGGCCCCGTCACTTACGTACGTAACGTACGAGTATACCGCAACGTTGCCTTCAACCCACTCTTTCACTTTTTCTAGAGCCAAGGACGTGTGAGCGTCGTCGTCACACAGGTACTCACTGAAGATAGAAAAGCTGTTTGTAGATTTTCTTGTCGTCATACACATGTAAATATCGTAACCTTTTTTTTTTTTTCAGTGGTATGCTTGAACTTTGTCAGGAAGCACGATGTTCCAGTTTTCAGCAAAGTCAAAGTGAAAGACAATGCTCCCGCGTTGCATGCACCGCTTTTCATCGTAAATCACTTTACCTTGCGTTTGTCGGGTATGGTTGTGAAATATCCAACTTCCAACCGTTACTTGAACGACGTTTAGGAAAGTCTCAGGATCCAAAGTTTTTTTCACAAGGTCGCCGAACTCCCAAGTTGTAAGCACAATCTCTTCATCCTCTGGGATATGAAGCTTCTCGAGAGTAAGAGACTGGGATTTTGGGCAGTGATCACAGTCTCCTTAAAGACACAGATCTGTCAGTGGGTCGCATAGAAATGCTGAGTGTTGAGCCTATAATGTTCTCTAGAGCGGCAATACAAAGGAAATAATTGGCGCAGCCCACACAAACGCACACTTCCTGGTGTGGAATAAATTTGACCCATCTAGGGCGCAAGGAATAAAATTTCGTTAGCCCAACGCCGGAATCAGGATGCTTGTCTTTGTATACATGAAAGGCGTCTCGGATTGAGCGTGTCAGGAAGCGCTTTGGCACGAACTTTTTCTCCCCGTCGAGCATGAAACATAGATCACGTCCTTCTGGTTGGGACCTTGGCGCGAACATTGTAGCTCGTCTTTCGTGAAGTACTCTAGGGCAGCAGACACGTCCTCAAGCCTTACCTTGCGCCTCGTGTAAGGATCCGGCTTATACCACACTCCCTGCTTTTTCTTACCGAGAGCGTAAACACTGTCGCCATGTGAACCTTTCCTAAATTAACATGCCGACAGTGTTCACGCTCTATTTCATTTAGGCGGGGCTCGAATATTTTGGGATTCTGCTGTCTGTCGGTGTGCCTCTTTTTATCACTGCCTGATATTATCGCTCGTGACGCCAGCGAGTGGGATGACGACAGGCACGACTTCTCAGTAAACAGGCATCGGCGGCCATTATTTGCTTATTTGCTTGTTGAAGCGAATTCCCTTATCCTTGACAGCGAGCGGGGAAATGCGAACAAAGATTGTATCGGCCGTTTTGCCAGAACTAGCGAGAAGTGTCGTCTGCTACTTCCGTCAAATACTGCGCCCTAATCGTGATCTTCGCGAGAAAAATATTGTTGCTAGTAGCCACAGAACACTATCACGCAGAAAGGGAATGCTTGAATATGTTTTTATTCTAGATTCAAGTCAAGGATATATATAAGAGGGAGAGAGAGAAAAATGGAGATGTAGGGGAAGAGAGAGGAGCATATAGTGGGGGTAGTAGAACAATAAAGTAATCAAAGTTCCCAGTGACCGATGGCTGCAGGATCTTTTGTCGTATCATTAGTCCGTAATATGATAGCTCTCTGTACACAGTAGTTTTTCCTCACTTTCGCTGTGTGAACGATTGCTATGGTTGTCAGTGGCCTCATCTGGATAAAAATATATAAAAGATCTGTATTAGTTTCATAAAACTGGAACTCAGAGTCCCTTCTCGCATAAGGCACTGCTAAGTGTAGGCTTTGAAAAAGGACCCTACTTTGGGGAGTTATGCCTCCTTTGTCAATCAACTAATGCAACATGCTTTAATAGAAATGAATGCCCAAATATAGTATGACAGGGTACCCAAATTTAAAAAAAAAAAAATAGAAGATGGTGTTTGTTTTTGTTTGTTTTTATTCGCATTAGAATTTGTCGTTGTTTTGATTTTTCCCCCATGTTTGCCTAAATATATTACGCCTGTCGTATCACTTAGATACCTAATATATATTTTTAAATAATAGCCAAATATAAGTAGAATGCTATCTGAAAAGTATATGATTGTGATTAAATTATTTCATGAAATACAGGCCTCCAAATTTTACGATTTGTCGTTCCAGCAGGCATGTTTGGCAATATTTAGAAAAATAAATCTAATTTACATAAATATTGTTACTTGATATTACAAGCAAGCTGTACTCATAGTTTGTTTCTAAAATGTATAAAAGTTCTCCTAATTTTATCGTTTTAACTATTCAATTTCAAATGTGCCCCCTCCGTCAGTGTGCGTTAATGCAACTGTGCACCTCTTCATGCCTTACGAATTTTCCTATCCCCAATTTTTTTTTTCTGATCAAAACTAAGTATAGATTCGTTTATACCAGACACTAGACAATGGCATATAAAAACATCAGCCGATTTAAAAAATGTCGACCAGCCACCCTTTGGTCGATCTTATCTGAAATCACCCTGCTATGTGAGTCACCATGCCGTCATCAGCCTGAATTTTCCTCAGGTCAATGATTTGGAGGGAATGGCCACATTAGCCGACCAGGTCTCTATAATGTGACGTGTTTCATTGGCATGACCGGCCTCACAGAACGCTGCGCGATCATGACGTGTTGTGGGGAGCGCGAGCGATTTGAGTATTTTGGCCCACTCTTTGCTGTGGGGTCGCTTTTCTTTGACTCACCCGAAAGTAGGGAGGGGAAGATGCAACAAGGCCCATAAAAAGAACTTGAGAGAAAGACAGGAATGGCAGATCGATACAATCACGCAGGTGCCGATGTCTTGACCAAGCATCGGGGGCCCTGACCAGGTCTATGTTTACAGCACTGCTTCCACATGCATATAGCCACGCCGCTTCCGAGTTAACCGTTGTTTCCGGCTGCCACACTCTTAGAAAAAAGGGTCAGTATAGTCCTCCCTAAAGGGAGGAACGCTCTTGACACATATGTTCCTTCAGAAAGGGAGAAACTTTCGTCCCTTAGCAGGGGAGGAAAAGTTCCTCCGTCGACTGCATCTCATTATGGCGGCCACGAATCGAGCAAATCGAGCTCGGTAAGGCTTAACGAGAACACTAAGTCTATTGCACGAAGCGAGAGGAGCAGGAAATAAAAACGTAACACGAGCTTTCCGCGAACTGTATTTATTTCCGAAGTTTCTTTACCCCTGCAGGTAAAGAAACTTACGTTTCGAAAGCATGCAGTCACTCAGTCTTCTCATCGTCAGCACTGCGATGTTCAACGGAGACAACCGGCACTCAGTTCGCGCACTTTATGTCCTACCTTTGCTATTCCTCGAGCCACAATTCCTTCGTCAACCGTTGCGTCAACCGCACATCACGGAGGAGTGAAAACCATTCGCCCGCAAAACCAAAAGCCGCTCTCAAAAAAAAAGCAAATCCGAAGCAACCTCTTGGCTTATCTCAGCACGGTAACACGAAATTATGGCGTAGCCGCGTAGCGTAAAAGGATGTTGAATCGCTTGCCACCAGATGGCAGGGTCAAGCAGAGTAATCGCACGTAGCTAGGCTAGGTGGCGCTAGGTACCGCCCAATTCATGTTTTACAAAAAAAATATTTTTATTTCCTTACGCCACAATTGCGTTTCCTTTCCTACGGAATCTCTGACACATGTACACCGTTGCGCACACTACAAACATCAGGTCAACATATATTGAACGCATACACAGGCATCGCACATACAAACATCAATACAACAGCACACTATCCCGATCACTACTACCGAACCCTGCGTTTCCGTCTTTTATAGTGGTCGTTTTGAACGTACGGAATTTTTCGGTGACTCCCTAAGCAAAAAAAAATATTCCGAACATGTTCATTTTTTTCCAGCAATGTCATACATCTGGGGCTATGTTTAATGGCTCAAGGGATGAATCTCTTATTAAAAAGAAGACGCTCGATCATGCCATAATTATTTGAAAGCCAATAAATCGAGCCGCTCCAATGTGGTTCCAAGCCATGAGTTTGTTTTCCCGCACGGCCCTTCGTAGCCAGTATTTATATTGTGGTGTTCGTTTTTCTATTTGTGCTGTTCGCGCAAAGCTGCAACTGCCGTCTTGAATTAATCTCTCTAGAGCGGATATCCACTCAGCTGGAAGTGATGCTTCACGGGCACAGAAATCGCTTTTCGATCAACTTGAATGCAGTCAAAGCCGCGACTTGCGACAACTGTTAAGTGTACGGAGCTGCGCCGTTGCGAGCTCGAAAACTTCTAGCGCTCATCCAAGCGCGCCACTTAGAGGGCAGTTTCTACAGGAACCGTAATATATTTAAACAGTAAATTAAAGGATAGCGTTTTTTGTTTTTTTTCGATTTTGCCTGTCTTTTTTTTTATGCTAAACTTCCATTATAAATATACGTACTTTCCGTCATACTTTCGTAGTGTTGTCTTTTCCCCAGAGCGCAATCGCTCTCGGGGACCGAGTCACATTGGCCACTGTACGATAGGAGCTTACCGTTCAGACCAGCGTTCCAACATGACTATCCACACGTCGATCGACTGCACCTAATCCCTCAAGTGGTTTTAAACTCTTTAATGTAAAGCGGAATGTCATCCTGCGACACCCCGGCCCCTCCGATAACGGCCCGACCAGCGGCATCAATGCCCGACAGTTTACGTCATCTCATCTTGTTGTTACAGCACTGATACGCGAACACACGGTCACATCGGCGATAATTCCAGTCTTCTGTTCACAACCCACAACACTGCCATCACAATGTCGCTGACACGAAGAAATACAGAACCACGTTGACGATGTTGCTGACACGCAGAAGAATCACGTTGAACGCCGGTTGGCACTCGGCACGGGACAACGGAACCGAACTCAGCGCGGAAGGCACCCAGGCAGCCGGCAGGAAAACCTGCCTTCCTTGGACGCAGTTCCCGCGATTTCCGTAACGTCGAAAACGTCGACACAGTTCCTCGTGGTTTCGCTGCTGTAGCAGGCTGTAGTTCCGCGTGTGTCCCGCAAATTGGAGACGGCCGTCTTACCCAGTGTATGTAGCGCTGCTGGCACTGCTCCGGAACTTCGCTGTTTCTAGCGGCTTCGTTAGCTCGTTTGATAAAATTAGTGGTAAAAACGTCAATGCAACCGAAATGTTCTGCACGTTTGGACTAGAAGACGGAATTACAGGCGGCCTTCGCTGCCGCTGAAGCTCAATCAACTCAACATTAATTTATTAAACAACGTGCACGATGTGCTCGAAAAACGAAACCGAAAGAAGATGGGTCGGGAGGGCGAAAGCTTTCTCCGGTCTGCCTGGAGGAGGAAAACGTCTCGGAGAATAATAAGGACTTTAATTTTCCTTTCATCGGTCTGGGTTTGTTTATGTGTGTTTTGGTAAACAAAAAAAAAAAACTTGACAAAAAAAAAAAAAAAAAAAAACACTTTTCTGGGGATCGAACCGTTGACCACTTGGTCAGTAGCGCGATGTTCTACCCCTGCGCCAACTGAACAAGGAGGAACTCGCCCTCCTCCTTTCATCTGAACTGCTGTTCCTCCCTTCTCTGGGCAACTTGTCCGCAACAAGGAGGAACAGTCGCTTTTGCTACCTTTCTCCTCCCTTTTTTCTTAGAGTGCATCGCGAAGCTGAATCACTCATCAGTCCGCGCGAGAGTTGTACCGGCGTGCATTGGGGCAATCACTGCAGCGTGCTTCACTTTCATTAAAATCTCCAAGTTAGCATCTAAAGCGGGGGAGTCCCAAATCGACATGTACACTTCTATACCGATGAACTTTCCCGCTCCACAGACGTTTTATATCATAAATTTTAACTTTGGCTTCATATTCTTGAGATTGGTTCTATTCGGCAATAATGCGCCCTACTGGCTCATTTTCTTCTCCTTCTTTGACAATCACTGCACCCGTAGTCCGGACTCCGTTACGAGTCTCGCGCCAGTGTTGAAAGAAACACTCTTTACAAAAATCTACTCGGGATCAGAACACGTGATCGTAGCAGTCAACTGCTGCGAGAGGGCGGTTCTAGGCGAGTGCTAAGCCTATGCAGAGTTACTCTAAGTGCCTCCGCAGCAGAAAAGAATTTAAGATACTAAAATGGAACGAAAGAACCACCCTGCGAAGGCAGACTGTGCAATCCGATTCGCAATATTTAGGCCGGTTCGCACATTCATCGCAGCGCTCAATCAACACTAGGAGGAGAGCTGATGCAGTGCTGACTTGAACGTAACTTAGTACTAATGCAGTGCCATATGTGCATTGGATCACTAATATAGCAAGAAATCAGCGCAATATCAGAAAGCTCAGCCTTATTTTCAGCACTGAATAATAGCACTGAGGTAGCCTCGTGGTGTATGTGTGAAAAGGTCTTTTGAGTGGAAGAGAATTATCATTATTTTCCATGCGGAGATTATGGCAGCATTTCGACAACCACCCGCATGTTTTTCCGGCGCACGTGGCTCCAATCTCGTCGCCGAGACCGCCGCTAGTCTAAAAAAGATAACTAAGTCGTCTTAAACAGAAAAAAAAAAGGGGGAAAACAAGTATCTGTTTTTTCTCCCCTCTTTGGAGCGAACCTATCAAATTCTCGTCACAAAAACCGCGAAATCGGCAGATATAACGTTCACGGAACGAAACACCGCAATCCGAGACCAGCGTCCGAAGAATTTGTCGTTTCTTTAATTTTTTTCTTCGTACAAGGACCTGGAGCACCTTAATGCGCGTTACAGCCCCCCCCCCCCCCCCCCCCCCCCCCCCCAAAGGTTAACGCAGACGCGCAGAAGCACCCCACAAAAGGTTGCGCAAGTCAAAACACAGCTTCTGGAGCTGACATTTATCTCCACTACCAGGACCGACGAGTGTCGTCGTTTTCGCGTCTCGCAATGGACGAAAAACACGTGCCCCCCATTTTTCCCGCATTAGCGGGTTTCGGCTCCTCCCGCCGGCGATGTGCCCAAATAAGCCAAAGCTTCGCGACTGCAGCTAGCAGGGCAGCTACGATGACTGACCCGAATAAAAGTGAGGCCAAAAAGAACTCGCTCTACCTGCGGGGAAGGCTCACGGACAAATGTCGCCTCCCTCCCCAGGAGGAGAAGAAAGGAGAAAAAGACTTTCATTGAACGAGCATCGCGCCCAAGATCGTGGCAGGCCGCTCACATCTGGCGCGGAGGCCCGCCCCCTCCCGGTCGGCGGAAACCGGCGACTAGCCAAATGCCCAAACGTCCCGGCTGAAGCAACCGACAGCCAGCGAGCGCCCAAGGCCCGAGCCAGCCAAAGCGCGCGATCTACGGAGTGGCCGCGATACAGCGCAGATTTGTCACTCAGGCAGCACGCCGGAGTGGAGAGGGTGGTTAGCATTAACATTCCGCTATCGCCCACCCCCAACCCGAAGAAACAAGCAGAAAGACGCCGCGACTACGGAGCTGCTACGGTGTGCGTACGCCGGGGGGCAAGTCGCCGCTTCCCTGAAATAGCACGCAGGCGCGCGGTCGGGCACGTGACCCGTACAACCGAAGCGCCACCTGGAGCATGTCCTCCACGCGCCACGGTCACGTGGTGCTGTCACGTGGCGAGGGGGCCCCTAAATAGTACTACGGCCCGGGTCTCGGGGGTAGCTGGTGGGCTGCTGACTACGCCTGCCCCGGCGGATCGGCCGACGACGACCGAGACAGATCGAAGCGGCTGTGGACGTGGCTGCGTAGCTTAACGACACGTCATGAAAGCCAGGCAACAGGCCTGACGGAAACGATGATACAATGGCGGGCTTAAAATTTCGCGAATTTTCCAAAAGGTCGTTTTTTGGGGGGATACTACTATAGGTGAGACGGGGAAGTTTTGCGGCCACGTGGCGTTAGCTATCCGGTGTGGTCAGGGCCGAATTGAGAGTTACGAGGGCCCGGTTCAAGAAAATTAGGGAGGGCTTTACTTTCCAACTTGTCACTTTTTTGCATTTATTTCAACAAAAAATATCAATAATTCTCCATATTGAATTTATAAATATATTTCAGTTTCCATGAGGTCCCTAATGTATATATATATATATATATATATATATAGATATTTGTAAAACTTATCTTCTTTTCCTATGCCGAAATACCATCCCAAATATACCAGAAGTTTTTATTACTCCTCATTTTGAATACGAGAAGCCACCGCTTCCTGATAGCCAAAGTCAGGAGAATAGGCTCTACATCGAATTCGCTCGAACATATATCTGACTTTATGAGAATTTTCTTTTAGAAAAGTGCAACGTATTAACATTTTCCGCTAACTTTAGTGCTTCTTATTAGCTTTAGTCTGATGCCGTTGATTACTCTATGTATATATATAT